>NC_141873.1:111228355-111531385 GCF_056163025.1 Triticum urartu
AGCTCCGCCGGAAGAGGGCCATCATCACGGAGGGCTTCTACATCATCCTAGCCCCTCCGATGAAGTGTGAGTAGTTTACCTCAGACCTTCGGGTCCATAGTTAGTAGCTAGATGGCTTCTTCTCTCTCTTTGAATCTCAATACAAAGTTCTCCCCCTCTCTTGTGGAGATCTATTCGATGTAATCTTCTTTTTGCGGTGTGTTTGTTGAGACCGATGAATTGTGGGTTTATGATCAAGTCTATCTATGAATAATATTTGAATCTTCTCTGAATTCTTTTATGTATGATTAGTTATCTTTGCAAGTCTCTTTGAATTATCCGTTTTGTTTGGCCAACTAGATTGGTAGTTCTTGCCATGGGAGAAGTGCTTAGCTTTGGGTTCGATCTTGCGGTGTCCTTACCCGGTGACAGAAGGAGCAGCAAGGCACGCATTGTATCGTTGCCATCGAGGATAACAAGATGGGGTTTATTTCATATTGCATGAATTTATCTCTCTACATCATGTCATCTTGCTTAAGGCGTTACTCTGTTTTTAACTTAATACTCTAGATGCATGCTGGATAGTGGTCGATGAGTGGAGTAATAGTAGTAGATGCAGAATCGTTTCGATCTACTTGTCATGGACGTGATGCCTATATACATGATCATGCCTAGATATTCTCATAACTATGCTCAATTCTGTCAATTGCTCAACAGTAATTTGTTCACCCACCATAGAATACTTATGTTCTTGAGAGAAGCCACTAGTGAAACCTATGGCCCCCGGGTCTATTCTCATCATATCAATCTCCATCACTTTAATCTTGCTTTGCTTTTTACTTTGCATCTTTATATCAAAAATACCAAAAATATTATATCCATCAGATCTCACTCTCGTAAGTGACCGTGAAGGGATTGACAACCCCTAATCACGTTGGTTGCGAGTAGCTATCGCTTTGTGCAGGTACGAGGGACTTGAGTGTGGGCTCCTACTGGATTGATACCTTGGTTCTCAAAAATTGAGGGAAATACTTACGCTACTCTGCTACATCATCCCTTTCTCTTCGGGGAAAACCAACGCAAGCTCAAGACGTAGCAGGGGCTGCTGATGAACAGTACAAGGGAAGAACAGCCTCGCGAGAGGTGTTCTTGAGCTGGTGCGATGAACTGCTAGGGTGAGTTCAGTCGCCTCTCTCTCTCTCTGCTAAAGCTCTACCAGATTTCTAGATGTCCCTCTACTCTGTGTGGCTAGTTCTACTTATAGAGGCCCTGGGCCTCTCCCCAAATAATGCGCGGGAAGGATGCCAACAATTGGCCATTTTGAAGGGGAACATCTAGTACAAGTTATGCTGACCAAAGGTGGTCTTCGGCTGCCAAAAGTACTGGTGATGACGCCGTCTTGGGCTCCACGGTGACCTCCGTCCTGCCGCTCTGCTGGTCTTGGTCTCGTTGCACCGGAATGGTAACCTTTACCCGATGCCTTGGCATGTGCTTGCCCCCTTTGCACCAAAGGGGAAACAAGGACACTGCGCAGGCCGGCGCCCGCCTGGCGCCCGCCTGGTCTCGATCGTCATGGCTTGCGTCACGGGTTCCTCGCGAGGTACCCATGCCTTGATCTCTCCACCTCCTTGCGAGCCTGCTTGATGAGGCTGCCTCAGAGGAAGCTCTCTGTCGTCCGCCCCGCGAGGCTTGGCCCCTCACAAGGGTCTTGAGCTTGAGTTGATGAAGATGGGTCGTGTTGGGCCCCCACTTGAGCCACGCCGCAGGCCGTAGGCAGGCAAGTCTGGGGACCCCCGTTCCCAGAACGCCGACAGCGCAAGATCAATATAAAGCTTAATCCAGAGAAGTGTGTGTTTGGTGTTCCCTCCGGCAAGCTACTGATGTCTACTACACAACCTTCTTCTTGTAGACGTTGTTGGGCCTCCAAGTGCAGAGGTTTGTAGGACAGTCGAAAACATCCCTCAAGTGGATGACCTAAGGATTATCAATCCGTGGGAGGCGTAGGATGAAGATGGCCCCTCTTAAACAACCCTACAACCAAATAACAAAGAGTCTCTTGTGTCCCCAACACACCCAATACAATGGTAAATTGTATATGTGCACTAGTTTAGCGAAGAGAGGTGATACAAGTGCAATATGGATGGTAGATATAGGTTTTTGTAATCTAAAAATATAAAAACATCAAGGTAACTAATGATAAAAGTGAGCGAAAACGGTATTGCAATGCTTCGAAACAAGGCCTAGGGTTCATACTTTCACTAGTGCAAGTTCTCTCAACAAGGATAACATAATTAGATCACAAACTATCCCTCAACATGCAACAAATAGTCACTCCAAAGTCACTAATAGCGGAGAACAAACGAAGAGATTATTGTAGGGTACGAAACCACCTCAAAGTTATTCTTTCTGATCAATCCGTCGGGCTATTCCTATAAGTGTCACAAACAGCCCTAGAGTTCGTAGTAAAATAACACCTTAAGACACAAATCAACCAAAACCCTAATGTCACCTAGATAATCCAATGTCACCTCAAGTATCTGTGGGTATGAGTATACGATATGCATCACACAATCTCAGATTCATCTATTCAACCAACACAAAGAACTTCAAAGAGTGCCCCAAAGTTTCTACCGGAGAGTCAAGACGAAAACGTGTGCCAACCCCTATGCATAAGTTCACAAGGTCAAAGAACCCGCAAGTTGATCACCAAAACATACATCAAGTAGATCACGTGAATATCCCATTGTCACCATAGATAAGCACATGTAAGACATACATCAAGTGTTCTCAAATCTTTAAAGACTCAATCCGATAAGATAACTTCAAAGGGAAAACTCAATTCATCACAAGGACATAGAGGGGGAGAAACATCATAACATCCAACTATAATAGCAAAGCTCGCGGTACATCAAGATCGTGCCAAATCAAGAACACGAGAGAGAGAGAGAGAGAGAGATCAAACACATAGCTACTGGTACATACCCTCAGCCCCGAGGGTGAACTACTCCCACCTCGTCATGGAGAGCGCCAAGATGATGAAGATAGCCACCGGTGATGATCCCCCCCTCTG
Organism: Triticum urartu; assembly: GCF_056163025.1. Classification (NCBI taxonomy): domain Eukaryota; kingdom Viridiplantae; phylum Streptophyta; class Magnoliopsida; order Poales; family Poaceae; genus Triticum; species Triticum urartu. The sequence continues at coordinate 111,231,405 of NC_141873.1, forward strand.
GCAGGGTGCCGGAACGGGTCTAGATTGGTTTTCAGTGCCTATAGAGGCTTGCGGCGGCGGAACTCCCGATCTAGGTTATTTTCTGGAGGTTTCTGTATTTATAGCAATTTTTGGCGTAGGTCTCACGTCAGGGGGGTCTCCGAGTCGTCCACGAGATAGGGGGACACGCCCAGGGGGTAGGGCGCGCCCCCAGCCTCGTGGATGGCTCGAGACTCTTCTCGCCCAACTCTTTTACTCCGGGGGCTTCTTTTGGTCCACAAAAAATTATCAAAAATTGGCACATGAATTGGACTCCGTTTGGTATTCCTTTTCTATAAAACTCAAAAAACAAGGAAAAAACAGAAACTGGCACTGGGCTCTAGGTTAATAGGTTAGTCCCAAAAATCATATAAAATAGCATATAAATGCATATAAAACATCCTAGATGGATAATATAATAGCATGGAACAATCAAAAATTATGGATACGTTGGAGACGTATCAATTATCCCCAAGCTTAATTTCTGCTCGTCCTCAAGTAGGTAAATGACAAAAACAGAATTTTTGATGTGGAATGCTACCTAACATATTTTTCAATGTAATTTTCTTTATTGTCGCATGAATGTTCAGATCTGAAAGATTTAAGACAAAAGTTTAATATTGACATAAAAATAATAATACTTCAAGCATACTAACCAAGTAATTATGTCTTCTCAAAATAACATAGCCAAAGAAAGCTCATCTCTACAAAATCGTATAGTTTGGCTATGCTTCATTTTCGTCACACAAAATGCTCCCATCATGCACAACCCCGATGACAAGCCAAGAAATTGTTTCATACTTAGCCTTTTCAAACTCTTTCAACTTTTATGCAATATATGAGTGCGAGCCATGGACATAGCACTATGGGTGGAACAGAATGGTGGTAGTGGAGAAGACAAAAGGGAGGAAGATAGTCTCACATCAACTAGGTGTATCAATGGGCTATGGAGATGCCCATCGATAGATATCAATGTGAGTGAGTAGGGATTGGCATGCAACGGATGCACTAGAGCTATAAGTGTATGAAAGCTCAAAAAAAGAAACTAAGTGGGTGTGCATCCAACTTGCTTGCTCACGAAGACCTAGGGCAATTTGAGGTAGCCCATCATTGGAATATACAAGTCAAGTTCTATAATGAAAAATTCCCACTAGTATATGAAAGTGACAACATAAGAGACTCCCTATCATAAAGATCATGGTGCTACTTTGAAGCACAAGTGTGGAAAAAGATAGTAACATTGGGAAAATACAAAGGAGAACCTGGGTACCAGCGCACCCTATATGCAAAAAAATTAGTAATTCAAAAAACTTCAAAAAATCCCGAAACTTCTATCAAACATGATCAAATATTGTAGTCGTATAAAAAGATTCGTCAGAGAAAGACTTTTGTTGTATCCTGGGTCAAAGATTTGGCAAAAAACGCTATATACAAGTACTATACACGCTATATTGTTGTCATAAACTTCTCTTTTTTGCCCTAGAGTCAAAATGAATCATTTCTTGTCCAAACTTCTTATACGAGTAGAATACCTAATCATGTTTGGTTCCAAAAAAGCTTTATAATTTTTTGAACTTTTTTGAATGATTAATTTTTTTGGCGCATATAGGGTGCGCCAGAACCCGAGAGCACCAAGTTCCCGTCCAGTAACATTGCCCCTTCTCTATTTTTCTCTCATTTTTTTGTTTGGGCCTTATCCTCTTTTTCTATGGCCTCTTTTTTTCGTCCGGAGTCTCATCCCGACTTGTGGGGGAATCATAGTCTCCATCATCCTTTCCTCACATGGGACAATGCTCTAATAATGAATATCATCACACTTATATTTACTTACAACTCAAGAATTACAACTCGATACTTAGAACAAATTATGACTTTATGTGAATGCCTCCGATGGTGTACCGGGATGTGCAATGAATCAAGAGTGACATGTATAAAAAATTATGAATGGTGGCCATGCCACAAATACGACTATGATGAAGCATGTCATAATAAATGGAACAGTGGAAATTTGCATGGCAATATATCTCGGAGTGGCTATGGAAATGCCATAATAGGTAGGTGTGGTGGCTGTTTTGAGGAAGGTAAATGATGGGTTTATGGTACCGGCGAAAGTTGCGCGGCACAAGAGAGGCTAGCAATGGTGGAAGGGTGAGAGTTCGTATAATCCATGAACTCAACATTAGTCATAAAGAACTCACATACCTATTGCAAAAATCTACAAGTCATCAAAACCAAGCACTACGCGTGTGCTCCTAGGGGGATAGATTGGTAGGAAAATACCATCGCTCGTCCCCGACCACCACTCATAAGGAAGGCAATCAAAGAAGCACCTCATGCTTCAAATTTGTCACACAACGGTTACCATACGTGCATGCTACGAGACTTGCAAACCTCAACACAAGTATTTATCAATTTCACAATTACTCAACTAGCACGACTCTAATATCACCATCTTCATATCTCAAAACAATCATCAAGTATCAAACTTCACATAGTATTCAATGCACTCTATATGAAAGTTTTTTATTATACCCATCATGGATGCCCATCATATTAGGACCAATTTTATAACCAAAGAAAAATTCCATGTTGTTCTAAGAGACTCTCAAAATAATATAAGTGAAGCATGAGAGATCAATAATTTCTATAAAATAAAACCACCACCGTGCTCTAGAAAGATATAAGTGAAGCACTAGAGCGAAATTATCTAGCTCAAAAGATATAAGTAAAGCACATAGAGTATTCTAATAAATTCTGATTCATGTGTGTCTCTCCCAAAAGGTTTGTATAGCAAGGATGATTGTGGTAAACTAAAAATCAAAGACTCAAATCATACAAGACGCTCCAAGCAAAACACTTATCATGTGGTGAATAAAAATATAACTCCAAGTAAGGTTACCGATGAACGAAGACGAAAGAGGGGACGCCTTCCGGGGCATCCCCAAGCTTAGGCTCTTGGTTGTCCTTGAATATTACCTTGGGGTGCCTTGGGCATCCCCAAGCTTAGGCTCTTGCCACTCCTTATTCCTTAGTCCATCGAATCTTTACCCAAAACTTGAAAACTTCACAACACAAAACTTAACAGAAAACTCGTAAGCTCCGTTAGTATAAGAAAGCAAATCACCACTTAGGTACTATCAAGACAAGATTCATAAATTTTCTCACATGAATCCTACTGTACCATACCATTTCTACAATTTATATTAAGCAATATAAGCAATAGAAACTAGAAAACAAGCAAACTATGCATCGAAAACAGAATCTGTCAAAAACAGAATAGTCTGTAGTAATCTAGAGAATTCAAATACTTCTGTAACTCCAAAAATTCTGAGAAATTATGAAGACCAGGAAAATTTGTATATTGATCTACTGCTGTTGGAATTGGTATTTTATCGCTCCCTGGTAAAAACGGAAATTATTTTCGTGAGCGCATACTTTCTGTTTTTATCAGCAAGATCAAACAACAATCACCCAAGAAGATCCTAAAGGCTTTACTTGACACAAACACTAATTAAAACATAAAAAACACAATCATAACAGAGTCTAGATGAATTATGTATTACTAAACAGGAACAAAAAGTAAATAACAAAAATAAAATTAGGTTGCCTCCCAACAAGCGTTATCGTTTAACGCCCCTAGCTAGGCATGATGATTTCAATGATGCTCACATAAAAGATAAGAATTGGAACATAAATAGAGCATCATGAAGAATATTAATAGCACATTTAAGTCTAACCCACTTCCTATGCATTGGGATTTCTTGAGCAAACAATTTATGGGAACAAGATCAACTAGCACAGGAAAGCAAAACAAGCATAACTTCATGATTTTAAGCACATAGAGAGGAAACTTGATATTATTGCAATTCCTACAAGCATATATTCCCCCCTCATAATAATTTTCAGTATCATCATGAATGAATTCAAGAATATAACCATCACACAAAGCATTCTTTTCATGATCCACAAGCATAGAAAATTTACTACTCTCCACATAAGCAAATTCTTCTCATTCATAATAGTGGGAGCAAACTCAACAAAATAACTACCATGTGAGGCATAATCTAGTTGAAAGTTAAAATCATGATGACAAGTTTCATGGATATCATTATTCTTTATAGAATACATGTCATCACAATAATCATCATAGATAGGACGGATGCTTTCATCATAATAAATTTGCTTATCAAAACTTGGGGGACAAAAAATATCATCTTCATCAAACATAGCATCCCCAAGCTTGTGGCTTTGCATATCATTAACATCATGGATATTCAAAGAATTCATACTAAAAACATTGCAATCATTCTCATCATCCAAATATTTAGTGCCAAACATTTTAATGCATTCTTCTTCTAACACTTTGGCACAATTACCGGAATCCTTATTTTCACGAAAGACATTAAAAAGATGAAGCATATGAGGCAACCTTAATTCCATTTTTTGTAGCTTACTTTTATAGAGTAAACTAGTGATAAAACAAGAAACTAAAAGATTTGATTGCAAGATCTAAAGATATACCTTCAAGCGCTAACCTCCCCGGCAACGGCGCCAGAAAAGAGCTTGATGTATACTTCACAACCTTCTTCTTGTAGACGTTGTTGGGCCTCCAAGTGCAGAGGTTTGTAGGACAGTGGAAAATTTCCCTCAAGTGGATGACCTAAGGTTTATCAATCCGTGGGAGGCGTAGGATGAAGATGGTCTCTCTCAAACAACCTTGCAACCAAATAACAAAGAGTCTCTTGTGTCCCCAAGACACCTAATACAATGGTAAATTGTATAGGTGCACTAGTTCGGCGAAAAGATGGTGATACAAGTGCAATATGGATGGTAGATATAGGTTTTTGTAATCTAAAAATATAAAAACAACAAGGTAACTAATGATAAATGTGAGCGAAAACGGCATTGCAATGCTTCGAAACAAGGCCTAGCTAGGGTTCATACTTTCACTAGTGCAAGTTCTCTCAACAAGGATAACATAATTAGATCATATAACTATCCCTCAACATGCAACAAAGAGTCACTCCGAAGTCACTAATAGCGGAGAAAAAATGAAGAGATTATTGTAGGGTACGAAACCACCTCAAAGTTATTCTTTCCGATCAATCCGTTGGGCTATTCCTATAATTGTCACAAACAGCCCTAGAGTTCATAGTAAAATAACACCTTAAGACACAAATCAACCGAAACCCTAATGTCACCTAGATACTCCAATGTCACCCCAAGTATCCGTGGGTATGATTATACGATATGCATCACACAATCTCATATTCATCTATTCAACCAACACAAAGAACTTCAAAGAGTGCCCCAAAGTTTCTACCGTAGATTCAAGACAAAAACGTGTGCCAACCCCTATGCGTAAGTTCACAAGGTCACAGAACCCGCAAGTTGATCACCAAAACATACATCAAGTAGATCACGTGAATATCCCATCATAACCATAGATAAGCACATGCAAGACATACATCAACTGTTCTCAAATCCTTAAAGACTCAATCCGATAAGATAACTTCAAAGGGAAAACTCAATTCATCACATGGAGATAGAGGGGGAGAAACATCATAAGATCCAACTACAATAGCAAAGCTCGCAGTACATCAAGATCTTGCCAAATCAAGAAAACTGGAGAGAGAGATCAAACACATAGCTACTGGTACATACCCTCAGCCCCGAGGGTGAACTACTCCCTCCTCGTCATGGAGAGCGCCGGGATGATGAAGATAGCCACCGGTGATGATTCCCCCCCCTCCGGCAGGGTGCCGGAACGGGTCTAGATTGGTTTTCGGTGGCTACAGAGGCTTGCAGCGGCGGAACTCCCGATCTAGGTTATTTTCTGGAGGTTTCTGTATTTATAGCAATTTTTGGCGTAGGTCTCACGTCAGGGGGGTCTCCGAGTTGTCCATGAGATAGGAGGATGCGCCCAGGGGGTAGGGCGCGCCCCTACCCTATTGGATGGCTCGGGACTCTTCTGGCCCAACTCTTTGACTCCGGGGGCTCTTTTGGTCCACAAAAAATCATCAAAAATTGGCACGTCAATTGGACTCCGTTTGGTATTCCTTTTCTGTAAAACTCAAAAACAAGGAAAAACATAAACTGGCACTGGCTCTAGGTTAATAGGTTAGTCCCAAAAATCATATAAAATAGCATATAAATGCATATAAAACATCCTAGATGGATAATATAATAGCATGGAACAATCAAAAATTATAGATACGTTGGAGATGTATCAGCTACTTGGTTTCTTCATATCCCATCGGGGGATCAAAGCTAACCCTGACAAGATCAAAGCCATTGAGCAGATCCAAGCACCAAGGATAGTTAAGGATGTGAGGCGCTTAAGAGGATGTGTTTTTGTGCTAAGAAAATTCATCTCCAAGTCTGCCGAGCGTGCCCTATCGTTCTTTAAAATTTTGAAGAAAGTCGGGCCTATGAAGTGAACCCTGGAAGCAGATGGAGCTCTGTATGAGTTGAAGGCCTAATTATCATCTGTGCCTACCTTGGTTGCGCCTAAACCCCAAGAACCGTTGTCGCTATACTTGGCAGCAACCAACCAAGTGGGCAGTGCGGCCTTGGTAGCACAGCGAGAAGTCGATGAGGCAGAAAGTGAGCAGAAAACAGCAGAGTTAGAGAAGGATCAAGACAGCAATGAGCACGGCAACGAGAACAACCCCAAGGACGTGGCAAGGAAGAAAGTGGTGCAGTGCCCAATATACTTCATTAGCTCCTTGTTACAGGGGGCTAGATCGAGGTACTCTGGTGTGCATAAGTTGATCTTTGGTCTCATTATGGACTCAAGGAAACTGTGCCACTACTTCCAAGTGTAAGTGCATCTAGTGCCACCCCTAGTTGGTTTTGGAGTATTGACGACAAACCTAGTTGAGGGACTAATGTGTTTGTGAGAATTGCAGGATAACACAGGTAGAAGTCCCTCATTGATTCGGTTTTCCTACTAGAGATGACCCCTAAAAATGTATGAAGACATTGAAGTCAAAGGTCGTAAGTGAAGACATTCACCTTGAAGACTATGACAAGAGAAGACATTGCATGAAGACTATGGAGCGCGAAGACTTAGATCTTTCGTAGTTATTTTTCTTCTTTGTTGAGTCATAGGAACCACCGTACTGTTAAGTGGGGTCCAAGAAAACCAGTCAGAATGACTGAAGTGATGCTTAACCAAAATCCTATGTCTTCGAGTGAAGACTATGAGAGCGAATCTTGTTCAGAGTTGGACAAGTCAGCTTTGCTTGTAGCCCAAGTAAAGTTGTCGTGTGTGTTTGAAATCTGATCGTTGGAATACGTGTCAGTTCCTTAGTGACCCAGGGTCATTTCAGACAAATTAGGTCGGGTTGCCTAGTGGCTATAAATAGCCCACCCCCTACAACCATAAACGGTTGGCTGCTCAGAGTTAAAGCACGGCTTTTGTCGTTTGAGAGCAACCCACCTCGAAGCCTTTGAGAGAGAATTCCTTGAGAGGATAAAGCCCTAACCACCCAGAGCCAAAGAGTGTTAGGCATCACTTAAGTCTTCCTGTCTGTGTGATCTGAAGACTTATTACACTTGAGGACTGTGAATCCTCCAGCCGGTTAGGCGTCGCGTTCTGAGCATCCAAGAGTCATTGTGGATCGCCGGTGAACGAAGTCTGTGAAGGTTTGGAAGTCTACCTTGAAGACTTACCAGAGTGATTGGGCGAGGTCTGTGTGACCTTAGCTCAAGGGGAATACGGTGAGGACTGGGTGTCCTGAGCTGCGTGTTCAGGACTGGGTGTCCGGGACTGTGTGTCCTCAGGTTTAAATACCTAGCCGCCCTAACCAGATGTACAACTGTCACAGCAGTTGGAACTGGTCCAACAAATCATTGTCTTCAATGAGTCACTAGTTTCATCCTTCCCTTCCCTTTACTTACTGTTGGTCCTTGTGAAGTCATTGTATGATTGCATTATCTTTTGTCTTCACTGAGTGACTGCTTGTTCTGATTGGCTTCACAATATCTTCATACCTGATCCTTACTGCCTAGCTGCTATTAGTCATTGTGCTTCCACTTCATTGAATACTTGACTATGGTTTACCTAGTGTAGTCTACCTTCCGCTGCATGGTAATAGGTTTATTTCTATCGTTTGTCTTCGAAACTTCCATGTTTTGAAGACTTTCATAAAAATCGCCTATTCACCCCCCCTCTAGTCGATCAGTAGCACTTTCAATTGGTATCTAAGCAAGGTACTCCCTGGTTCTGTGTGATTCGGTTTAACCACCTGGAGTTTTAGCTATGTCGACTGCAGGGATAATTAAAGTCTCCGCTGCGTGCCCCGTCTTCGATGGAACAGAATATCCCTACTGGAAGAATAAGATGCGCATGCATCTTGAAGCCATTGATGTCGACCTATGGTATGTCGTCAAGAATGGCGTTCCCAAGGCTGGTGAAGGTGTCACCGCTGCTGATGTCAAGAAGTTCGTTCAACTGGACTCCACTGCCAAGAACATCATCTGTGGTCATCTGACCAAAGGACAGTATGGCCGCGTGAGTGCTTTGGAAACATCTAAGCTAGACTAGGACTGGCTCTCCAAGGTCAACGAAGGCGTCTCAACCCAGAGAGATCAGAGAATCAGTGTCCTTCGCAACCTCTTCAACCACTTCAAGAGAAATGACAATGAGAATGTCCAACTCACGTTTGATCGACTCACTGACATCACAAATGAGCTTCAAGCCCTCGGCGCCACTGAGATCACCAAGCATGAAGTCGTCAAGACACTCCTGAGATCACTTGATAGCTCGTTTGACACCCTAGCCCTGATGATTCAAGAACGTCCTGACTTCAAGACACTCTATCCGTCTGACATACTTGAGAGGCTCAACACACACGAGTTTCAGCTTTCTGAGAAAAGAGATATCTACGGTCCCAACTATGGGCGAACTCGTGCCTTGAAGGCAAAAGTTGTCTCCTCATCTGAAGAAGAATCTGACAGCAGTTCTGATGATCCTAAAGACATTGGAAAGGAGCTTGCTATGCTTGTGAAGAAGTTCCAAAAATTCACCAAGAAGAAAGGCTTCAGAAAGTCTTCACAATCAAGCTCAAGGAATGATGAAGCTTCTGCTCATGACTACAAGAAGAAAACATGCCACAAGTGCAAGAAACCTGGCCACTACATCTCTGAGTGTCCGCAGTGGGACATTGAGAACAAGAAGAAAAAGAAGAGCAAGGAGTATGATTCTGATGACAAGAAGAAGAAGAAATACTCAAAGTCTTCTTCCAAGTCCTCCTCAAAGTCTTCATCACACAAGAAGATCTCATCTGGCAAGGCACGTGCGTTTGTTGGCAAGGAAATGGATTCAGAGGAGGAGTCCGCTTCTGAGGAGGCGGAGGTGGAGTATTAGGAGGAGTCCGATTCTGGCGTTGCGAGTCTGGCTACAGCATACGTTGCCAAGTCCATCTTCAACACTGAAGACAATGACTTCATCACCGACACCGATGCAAATGACAAGGACTACTCCGCTCCTACCTACTGCTTCATGGCACGCGGTGCCAAGGTAAACACATGCACTACTCACTATCAAACATCTAGTGAAGATGACTCTGATTGTGGTTCCAAACCCAGCTACAAAACACTTGCTAAAATTGCAACTGAACAACAGAAAGCTATGGAACATATTCAAAAACTGTTAGACAAAAGCGATGATCTGTTAGACGCTGAAATGACTCGATCTCAGTCCTTAATTGAAGACATAAAAAATCTTCACGTTAAGTATGAGGAACTTGAAAGTCGTCATGAAACGCTCTCAACAACTCATCAAAAGCTTTCCTATGATTATCTTCAAAGGAAGCAAGATCTTGAGAGATTGAGAGCGGCTCATGAAGATCTTCAAAAGGAAAACGAGTCACTTCGCGCTGAAAAGATCAGTCCCGCCCAGGAAGGATTTGAACCACCATGTCTTAAATGCCTTGAGCGTGATAACGCTACTTCTGTTGCTGAATGTTCTACTGCTGCTACTATTGCAATATCTTCAACTGTTGATGTGGTAACTAACCCCTCTGCTGAGGATACCATTGCTATTGCTGATGAGAATGCTAGGTTGAAGACATTGCAGGAAACAGGGATGTACAAAAGTCTCAAAGGGCATCAGACACTATGTGATGTCCTCAAAAGGCAGATCCTAAACCGAAACCCTAGGAAAGAGGGTGTTGGGTTCGAAAGGAAAATGAATGCTGATGGCTCTTACTGGAAACCTGACCAGTACCCCAAAACCACATGGGTTGCTACAAAGGAACCTTCAGCGGATCCATCCACCCTATCTGGCTTCAGTTGTGCTAATCCCATTGTTATTGATGAATCCTTTGATGCAAACTATAAACTGTTTAAGAATCAGAATTGTGAAGTGTTTGCCAGGTATATTGGTACTAACTGCAGGAATGGACCGCCTATGAAGAAGATCTGGGTGCCGAAAAGGTGTTTGGAAAATCTTCCTGTGAATGTCATCATGACACCACAGGTGAAGAAGACAAACCCCAGACCACAGGCTTCATACGGTCCAAAGGCTTCATACAGACAGAGGACTCACCTGAGTCGCACTAACGCAAATGTTTTGCAGGGAAGCCATACTCAGGCCTATGAATATGAGCGCGGTTCATCAAACCGCCATGTTCATAAGACCAAGAACTATTCTGCTTATTCTTATGAGTACTATTGTCCACCTGCAAGACTTTTTGCTAGGGCTCCAAAGCCAAAGTTCTCAGATGCTGCACTTAGACTCATTGCTTCGAAGCCACCCTTGAATATGTGGGTGGCTAAGAAAGCTTAACTCTCTTTTGCAGGGAAAGGTCCCCAGATGAAAACCAAAATCGTCTGACGCTATTGCTGGGGACCTTACACGTCTTGTAGGGCACAAGATCAAATGCCCAAATGGTCTTATTATGCACTTTGTTCCTGAGTCGCTTGCTACTTGCCCTATTAGTCCTAATCTTGATCTAAGCTTTAATAATCCACTGGTTCGTCAAATGTTTTTGCTTCACAATTCTCTTCATGAAGCCTATCCCCCTAACTGCACTGTAGGGTACGACACCAGCAGCTTCCGAATGGATTATTGATAGTGGGTGTACAAATCACATGACTGGCAAGCGAAGCCTTCTCATGGACTCAACCTTACGTCCATCTGACAAAAGTCACATCACATTTGCTGACACTGGTAAAAGCAAGGTATTGGGTCTAGGTAGAGTTGCATTCTCAAAGGATCAACACATGGATAAAGTCATGCTTGTTGAATCCCTTGGTTTCAACTTAATGTCTGTCTCAATGCTTTGCGATTTAAACATGATTGTGATGTTTGGAAAATATCGTTGCCTTGTACTAATGGAATCTGACAAGTCTCTAGTGTTTGAAGGGTATCGGAAAGATGATCTGTACGTGGTAGATTTCTCAGCAGGACCACAACTTGCAGTATGTCTTCTAGCAAAAGCTTCTGAATGTTGGCTCTGGCATCGAAGGCTAGGGCATGCTGGCATGAGGAACCTCCATACCCTTGCAAGGAAGAATCATGTCATAGGCATCGATGGCGTCAAGTTCAAGAAGGATCACTTATGCGGTGCCTGTGAAGCAGGAAAGATGACGAGGGCCAAGCATCCCTCGAAGACAATCATGACAACGACTCAACCCTTCGAACTGCTCCACATGGATCTTTTCGGTCCCACTCATTACTCAACTCTTACTACTACTGCTTGTCTCTATGGCTTTGTCATTGTTGATGATTATTCAAGATATACTTGGGTGCATATAATCCTCTACAAGACTGAAGTGTAGGATGTCTTCAGACGCTTCGCTAGTCGAGCAATGAACAACTATGGCGCCAAGATAAAGCACATCAGAAGTGACAATGGCACTAAATTCAAGAACACTGGCCTAGATACATATCTTGATACCTTAGGCATCACACATGAATTCTCAGCTCCGTACACGCCACAGCAGAATGGCATCGTCGAACGCAAGAACAGAACACTTATTGAGATGGCCCGGACGATGCTTGATGAATACAAGACTCCAAGAAAATTCTGGCCGGAAGCCATTGATACTGCATGCCATATCATCAACCGTGTTTATCTTCACAAGCTTCTGAACAAGACATCCTATGAGCTCCTTACTGGCAAGAAGCCAAATGTCAGTTACTTCAGAGTGTTTGGCGCCAGGTGCTGGATCAAGGATCCACATCACACCTCAAAATTTGCACCAAAAGCACATGAGGGTTTTATGATTGGATATGGAAAGGATTCGCACTCCTATAGAGTCTTCAACCTTTTTCACTATAAAGTGGTTGAAACAGTGGATGTGCGGTTTGATGAGACAAACGGCTCACAAAGAGAGAACCTGCCAAATGTGCTAGATGAAGTTCCATCCAGTGAATCAATCAAACTTATGGGAACTGGAGAAATCATACCGTCTGGAGCTCAGCCTGAAGAGGAACTTATCATCTCTGCACCTAATCAACCTGAAGACAATGCTCAGCCTGAAGACAATCCCTCTAACAATGACAATGATCAGCAAGAGCAAAATCTTCGTCCTGTACATCCTCGTGTTGCAAATGAAGTGCAGATTGAGAGAATAATCAATAGCATCAATGCACCAGGTCCACTCACTCGTTCAAGGGCAACACAGCTAGCAAATTTCTGTGGGCACTTCGCATTCGTCTCAATAACAGAACCCAAGAAAGTAGAAGAAGCCTTCATGGAACCTGAATGGATTCAAGCTATGCAAGAAGAGCTTCAACAGTTTGAGCTGAATAATGTATGGGAACTGGTTAAGCGTCCTGATCCTCGAAAGCACAATATAATAGGCACCAAATGGATATATCGCAACAAGCAAGATGAGCATGGTCACGTTGTCAGAAACAAAGCTCGTCTCGTTGCTCAAGGATACACTCAAGTTGAAGGGATTGACTTCGATGAAACATTTTCTCCTGTGGCTAGACTTGAAGCCATACGCATACTACTGGCCTATGCAAATCATCACAACATACTTCTATATCAAATGGATGTGAAGAGCGCTTTTCTCAATGGCAAGATTGAAGAAGAAGTGTATGTTGCACAACCGCCTGGCTTTGAAGATCCAAAACATCCTGACATGGTATACAAGCTCAACAAGGCACTGTATGGCCTCAAACAAGCCCCTCGGGCTTGGTATGACACACTCAAAGACTTCCTGAAGAGCAAAGGCTTCAAATATGGTTCCCTCGACCCCACTCTCTTCACGAAGACATATGATGGTGAACTATTTGTGTGCCAAATATATGTGGATGACATTATCTTCGGCTGCACCAATCAGAAATACAGTGAAGAGTTTGGATATATGATGCAAGAGCAATATCAGATGTCCATGATGGGTGATCTAAAGTTCTTCCTTGGTCTTCAAATACATCAGCAACGCAATGGCATCTTTATATCTCAAGAGAAGTATCTCAAAGATTGCCTGAAGAAGTTTGGTATGCAAGACTGCAAAGGCTTCACGACGCCAATGCCAGCCAAACATCATCTGGGTCCCGACGCCAATGGTAAAGAGTTCGATCAAAAGGTATACCACTCCATGATTGGTTCTTTACTTTATCTATGTGCATCTAGGCCAGATATTATGCTTAGTGTTTGCATGTGTGCTTGATTCCAAGCGGCACCAAAGGAATCGCATCACTTAGCTGTGAAGCGAATTCTTCGATATTTGGCTTACACCCCAACTCTAGGATTATGGTATCCAAAGGGCTCAGAGTTTGATCTGGTTGGATTCTCGGATGCTGATTATGCTAGTGACAAGGTGGATCGCAAGTCTATATCAGGCACATGTCAATTTCTGGGACGATCACTTGTATGTTGGTCTTCAAAGAAGCAGAACTGTGTATCTCTCTCCACTGCTAAATCTGAATACATTGTTGCTGGATCTTGCTGCGCTCAGCTTCTGTGGATGAAGCAAACACTAAAAGACTATGGCATTCATCTGAAGCAAGTGCCACTCTACTGCGACAACGAAAGCGCCATCAAGATTGCCAACAACCCAGTTCAGCACTCGAAGACAAAGCACATTGAAATTCGTCATCACTTTCTCAGAGATCATGTTGTGAAGGAAGATATTGATATCATAAACGTCAACACTGAAGAGCAATTGGCAGATATCTTCACCAAGCCCTTGGATGAGAAGAGATTTTGCAAGTTACGGTGTGAGCTAAATATCTTGGAATCCTCAAATGTCCTGTGATCAGGAACGCATCCTAACACTTATGCATATTGATGACTTAGATGTGCAACACACGAAGTAAAGTATATCTTCAATCAATGAAGACATACATTCTAAGTGTGAATACATTAATGTGGAATTTGACTTCGGAGCGCCACGATAATTGTGCACCGTGTCTGGGTCTAATACTTCCTATACGGTGGGTAACGCCACCACAAAATTTGTCTATTTAAAGTGTTTTACCCATGGTGTTACATTTGTTGTGTCTTCACATTTGGTTTGGCTTCAATCTCAACATGTCTTCATGATTATCTTCATTATGTTGATCATATATATATATATATACTAGTGTTCTGTCCTCTACAGCCTTCACTTATAGCTATGTCTTCTTGTTGAATCTTTTGAACTAAGTGAATGTGATCGGACCCTAACCTCTCTATGCTTTCTATCTCAAACTCTATCTCTCCAAATCATATGCATTCTATTGAAACTGTCGAATGTCTTCTCTACGTCCTTGTCAGCAGAAGATATAGAGACAAACATTAAGTCTGTTTTCAATGCTAATTCCTTCACCTGAAACCCGGAGAAGTGGGAACGACCACCTGACAATCCAGGCGTGTGTGGGAACGTGGAACAACCTCCGATATGTTGCATGATGGCCACGTGTTCTTCAGATGTGAATCGTCAGGGGCACCTATGTAATAACGTTGTGCCGTCCCTGTCCCTATAAATACACGCCTCACCACAGTCATTATCCTTTCTTCCACTCTTGCACGAACCCTAGCGCCACCGCTAGCCCTCGACAACGCCGGCGACGAAGCGCTCAGCTGCCGCGACCTCTCCGACGCTGTCCTCACGCCGACCGCGGACGTCGTCTTCTCCGCCGTCGCCGTAGGTGTCCTCCGTCGCCAAGTTAGGGCACGAACGATCGAACGGCTCGGCCTCCTCTTCCACTCCGTCTAGCAGTTCCTTGTGTGGTAAATAAAACTTCCTTTTTACGGCCCCTTTGATCCTTTAGATTCGTCACTTTCTACCACAAGCAGTTTCTGTTCACACAAGTTGGATCCACTTCATACTGCATCTCATATTATGCCTAGTATGTTCACTTATGCTTCACAAAGTAGTTAGATTCCTCACTTGTACTGATCTGTGGATTCGTACAAATCTAGAACCAACTCCTTATCTATGAGTGAATGTCTTCGCACGATGAGGTCAATGTCTTCTAAACTGATTTATCTTCAAAATCTTCTGAGAATGCATATGACCTCTTCCCCTTCCCTCGCACCTTAATGTTGTCACAGGTACATATCCGTGGGAGAATCCCTTGGTTCTCATAGTCTGCATTCATTTGCAGAATTCTTACAGCATCATATAAATTCTCCCGAAGCTAGTTCTTGTTTGTCCAGCAAGCGAAAGCCCTTGAAGCCTTTGAACGTATTGAAGCCATTTAGTTTAAAGTTCATGGCCGCAGAGAAATCAGCAAGGAAGGGTGGCAGAAAGCGTCGAGGTGAAACGTCAAGAGATCTGCCCGATGACCTCTCAGAACTGTACAAGACAGATCCAGAAGAGGATTACAATCAGCGCAAGACACGAATCCAATGGATTCGATGATATTGGGCAGAATAGTGGTTCAAGTACAGGTTTGTGACAAAGGAATATGCTGAGAAGAATGCCATCAAGCGACCATGGGGAGACATCCTATACAGAAATCTTCAACCCAGGTCCAGAGATGAAGCCATTGAACAAGGCTTCTATCCCTGCATGGTCCGTGGACCACAGCCTGCGGATGCTGACCCATCGTCACTGCTATGGTGTCGTGACGACAATCTGTTCAAGCGCAACTTCCAGTTTGCCCAGAATTCGGCGAAGCAGAATAAGAAGTCATTGGGACTAGACTTCAACCCTGGTCCCTCTGCTCCCCGTGCCGATGGCACCCGCGAAGCTGAACCCAATCTTGTTGGGCCCTTCTACAACCTGGATGGCCTCATCACTCACATCTCAGTTCAAGGTGCCAAAGTGCATCATTCTGATGATGATGCTGACACTGATGAAGCCCCAGCTCCTACTCCAAAGCCGAAGAAACTAAAGCAACCTAAAGCTTCAAAGCCTGCCTCAGCACCAAAAATCTCACGGGCGAAGCCACTAGCTACTGCACCTCCTGAAGACAGTGTGCAGTCTGAAGATCTGTCACGCATCTCCAAGCCTCCGAGAGTCAAGATGCCTCTGCCACATACCAGCCAGGAACTGACTGCTGCTGCTATTCTGTGCAACGATGCCATTGATCTGTCCAGTGATGAAGATCTTGCAGATGACGCTCTTGAGCA
Source organism: Triticum urartu (assembly GCF_056163025.1). NCBI lineage: Eukaryota > Viridiplantae > Streptophyta > Magnoliopsida > Poales > Poaceae > Triticum > Triticum urartu. The sequence goes on from NC_141873.1 coordinate 111,247,949, forward strand.
ACTAATCAAGAGCAAAGAAGAAGCAAAAATCTTCAACAATTTGCCTCTCTTTGACGTGGCAATCATCCACGACTTCATCAATGAGTGGTTTGACACACCCAACCTCAGCTTTGAAGATCTGCAACTTCCCATTGGCCTCAGTGTTGCCTTCCATGGCGCCATTGCTTCAGAGCTAGCTCTAGCTCAGCGCATCGTCGAACTGAAGCAAAAGATTGACTTTGAGAAAGCTCAGTTCAAGAAGCATACGGCCAAGCTCAGCATGCAAGAGGTCAAGAACATCAAGATCATGCTGCACGAGCTCAAAGAAGCCTTTCTCAAGAAGCGTGAAGAAGCTCAAGGTTCTCATGAGCGCATGAAGAGCCTGGCTGACAAGTGTGTGCAAGCCTACAATGAGAAGCGCAAGGCCCTTGGGCGTCCTGGCATCGACCCCAGGATGGCTGCAAAGCAGAAGAAGAAGAAGAAGAAGAAGAAGAAGAAGAAGAAGAAGAAGCCCGCTATGGCCGAACCCGACGCACCAAGGCAGGAAGCACATCCCATTGTCTTCCCAACCAGCATGACTGGCTCGAATCCAAAAGCCAGGTCTACCGCTTCAGAACTGAAGAAGACGAGGACTGCTGAGGCTGAAGCCAGAAAGAGGAAACATCCTAAAGCCTCTGCTGCTGCTCCCTCCAAGAAGAAGCGCAAGACCAAGAAGGATCGGGCTGCTCCCACAGAGCCCTTAATTGTTGAACCTATCTCCATGGTTCGCCCTGCCGCTGAACATTAAGAGCGCCAACTGACTGTTCATGAGCCTGCTTTCACAGAGGCTCATGAAGCTGAAGACATTCCAGCAGCTGATCCCACCGCAGTTGAAGACATTGGTCACCATGACCATGTTGAAGATGATGTAGTTCTTCCTCAGATCGAGCACCAACAGGTATCATCGCTTGTGCTTACGCACAGCGAACTCATCAGCATTGGTCGTCCTCTGACGCCAATTGCTCAGGATGCATCATGGGCTGATCACCCACAACAACAAGTCACACCACCCTGGCAAGAAGAATAAGATGACTTTGAGACCCAGCCAACTCCATCTCCAAAGGCGTCGCCAGCGTTACGCAGGCTTTGTAAAGGACCAAGGTCTCAAGTCACCGAGTCTGAGGCTAAAGTTGCTGAAGACATTCCAGCTGCATCAGCCGACGACACCCAAGAAGACGAACATGCCCCTACTCCCCAACTACTGAAGAAGCTATTCTCGAGGAGAACGTGTCTGTGCCCGACCCTCCAGCTCATCAAGTGGAGGTAGAAAATCTTGAGGCTGCCACCACCAACACCAATGAAGCCACTGACATTGTCATGGCTGAAGCAAATGTGGAGCCTACACCAACCCAAGAACCAGAAGTCAGCGAAGCCAATGATGCTACTGCTTCTGTTCCTGCGCCTGCTGCTGGTCCTCAGTTTGACTATCATATTGAGCATAGGCCTCAGGTACAGAAGCCAATGCCAAGGTTGCCCAGGTTTCCAGGTCCTGCAACAGCACCTGGATCCTTCAATGTCAACAGCTTCAAAGCAGACAACACCTTCTTCAATAGCTCCAAGAACCCCTACTCAAGGGAACGAATATCTTCTGATCGGTTCTGGAGCTATCTGCAGCGAAGCTATTACTCCTGCATTCTGTACAATCAAGGTCGCATCTTCCCACATATGCGTCTTGACACCGAAGCAATAGCTGGTCTGCCCTGTTTGGAAGAAGCTCTGGATTGCTTCAAAGAGGTTGGATTGTTGCCTTTTGTCACTGACCAAGAGCACTGGAACGAAGAGTTGCTACTCCAATTTTATGCCACACTTCACATACGTGGTTACAACAGAGATCCGACGACTTGGGTCCTTGAGTGGATGACAGGAAATGTTCATCATGAAGCCAAAGCCTTTGATATCATTGAGCTTACTGGTCTGCCCACTCCTGGAGATCTCTATGAACCTGGCTGTCAGCTTCACAGTGAAGCTATGGAGAGCATCTTTTAGAAGCCTGAACCGAACATGAGTCAGATGCTCATTATGATGAAGCCTTTGCCACAAGACGCTGCATATCCTAAGGAGTTATTTGTTGAAGACCTGGAATATCTGCCAAGGACCATCTATCACATTATAAGGCGAACTCTCTGGCCCATCAAAGGACATTCTCCACATGCAAAGCTGGAAGGTGCAATGAAGACTTTGGTCTTCTATATTCTTCATGGCAAATGCTTCAATGCACAAGACTTCTTCATCCGCCAACTTGCTGCATCAGGATCTGATCTTTTTGGCTTGAAGTTCTATGCTCCATGGATAATGCGGCTGATTAAACTCCACTCAGCTATCTCATATCAGCCATCTGCTCGCAATCATCGGATCTTTCTGCCTGATGTGGATATGTCCGTTGAAGCCATTTATCCAGAGCCTGCCAAGGAACCTCTTAGTCTTCAGAATGCGGAGCATCAAAGTTTCACTCGGAACATTGAAGGAGTTGAAGCAGTCACTCGTGTTTATCCTCTGGCTGGTACTACACGTGCACCTCATTGTTCTCTTATTGAAGCCACTGAAAGCACTATTTCCCAACGACCCAAGAAGCGATCTCGTGTTCTCAATGACCGAGAGCTTCTGGTTGCTCTTCATCAGAAACAGGATAGGCATCATGACTGGCTGAAGCGCCAAATGCAAAGCCTCTTGGTGGATGTCAACCGCATTCGCAATCTTGCCACCAAGAATGCCTTTGTTGCCCATGAAACCTGTCAGCGTACATGGAAAGGGCTGACGCTTCTATGTTCTGAGGATGATCTTCAAGAGGATGGCTTCTCTGAATGTTTCAAGTTTGACTCCACACCTCCCCGAAGGACTGTGCTGCGATGAACTCCATCTCTTGAAGACTCTGAGTTCTCTTCCTCTACGGCAACTGTGAATGCCAGAGTGATCGAGGACGAAGATGATGCCACTTCACCGCCCCCTACTTCTGCACGCCTCGACACTGCCCCAAGTTCTTTTGCACCGCCGAACACCACCGACGACCCTGCTGCTTCACCTACTCTTCATGGGAACGAGTAGATGCTCTATGTCTTCAAACCTTTTTGGTCCTCACTGACAAAAGGGGGAGAAGCATATGAGTTTGATAGTCTTCAAGCGGATCCATATGGGCGGTTACTTTATGTTTTTCCTAGTGTTTACAACTCTCGTTTTGATACATTTGGTTCTTTGAGTTGTAACACTTAAACTCGATGGTCGTCTGCTACTTATTTGCTATTTTGTGATGCGATGATAAATCCCGCATGTGCGACGATAAATTCCGCACTTAGATCATTTTGCAGACGTCCATTTTTCATTATGCATGTCATTATCTTCACATACCTTTCATGCATGATGAATTGTCATCATAAGTTGAAGAGGATCTCCACAAGTACAACCTGCCATGTGCATTTGCATTCCAAAAGCAAATTACTTATATGCACATCTTCAGGGGGAGCCCTTGCAACTTATGAAGACAATTCCTTATCCTTTACAATTTCACATATTATATTCCCCGTTGAAAACTTCAACTAGTTTGTCATCAATCACCAAAAAGGGGGAGATTGTAAGTGCATCTAGTGCCACCCCTAGTTGGTTTTCGAGTATTGACGACAAACCTAGTTGAGGGACTAATGTGTTTGTGAGAATTGCAGGATAACACAGGTAGAAGTCCCTCATTGATTCGGTTTTCCTACCAGAGATGACCCCTAAAAATGTATGAAGACATTGAAGTCAAAGGTGGTAAGTGAAGACATTCACCTTGAAGACTATGACAAGAGAAGACATTACATGAAGACTATGGAGTGCGAAGACTTAGATCTTTCGTAGTTCTTTTTCTTCTTTGTTGAGTCATAGGAACCACCGTACTGTTAAGTGGGGTCCAAGAAAACCAGTCAGAATGACTGAAGTGATGCTTAACCAAAATCCTATGTCTTCGAGTGAAGACTATGAGAGCGAATCTTGTTCAGAGTTGGACAAGTCAGCTTTGCTTGTAGCCCAGGTAAAGTTGTCGTGTGTGTTTGAAATCTGACCGTTGGAACACGTGTCAGTTCCTTAGTGACCCAGGGTCATTTCGGACAAATCAGGTCGGGTTGCCTAGTGGCTATAAATAGCCCACCCCCTACAACCATAAACGGTTGGCTGCTCAGAGTTAAAGCACGGCTTTTGTCGTTTGAGAGCAACCCACCTCGAAGCCTTTGAGAGAGAATTCCTTGAGAGGATAAAGCCCTAACCACCCAGAGCCAAAGAGTGTTAGGCATCACTTAAGTCTTCCTGTCTGTGTGATCTGAAGACTTATTACACTTGAGGACTGTGAATCCTCCAGCCGGTTAGGCGTCGCGTTCTGAGCATCCAAGAGTCATTGTGGATCGCCGGTGAACAAAGTCTGTGAAGGTTTGGAAGTCTACCTTGAAGACTTACCAGAGTGATTGGGCGAGGTCTGTGTGACCTTAGCTCAAGGGGAATACGGTGAGGACTGGGTGTCCTGAGCTGCGTGTTCAGGACTGGGTGTCCGGGACTGTGTGTCCTCAGGTTTAAATACCTAGCCGCCCTAACCAGATGTACAACTGTCACAGCAGTTGGAACTGGTCCAACAAATCATTGTCTTCAACGAGTCACTGGTTTCATCCTTCCCTTCCCTTTACTTACTGTTGGTCCTTGTGAAGTCATTGGATGATTGCATTATCTTTTGTCTTCACTCAGTGACTGCTTGTTCTGATTGGCTTCACAATATCTTCCTACCTGATCCTTACTGCCTAGCTGCTATTAGTCATTGTGCTTCCACTTCATTGAATACTTGACTATGGTTTGCCTAGTGTAGTCTACCTTCCGCTGCATGGTAATAGGTTTATTTCTTTGTCTTTGAAACTTCCATGTTTTGAAGACTTTCATAAAAATCGCCAATCCACCCCCCTCTAGTCGATCACTAGCACTTTCACCAAGCCCACGAGATCACGGTTGTCACTCGTTTTCCGCTGCAAAGGATACTACGAAACCCTGAGGCTACTAGCAGAATAGTGGAGTGGGCTTTGGAGTTATCCAGCTTTGGCTTGAAGTTTGAGAGCACATCAACTATTCAGAGCAAGGCATTAGCAGAGTTTATTGCAGAATGGACGCCAACCCCTGATGAGGAAATGACAGAGACAATTATTCCCGGCAAGGAATCACCCCAAGAATGGATTATGTATTTTGATGGTGTTTTTTCCCTACAAGGTGCAGGGGCTGGCATTCTTCTTGTCGCCCCTCCGGGGAGCACTTGAAGTACGTCGTCCAAATGCACTTTACCCGGGAAGAAACCACCAACAATACAGCTGAGTATGAAGGGCTCCTTGCCGGGCTTAGGATTGCAACATAATTGGGAATTAAGAAGTTGATCATTCAAGGAGATTCGCAGCTTGTGGTGAGACAAGTCAACAAGGATTATCAAAGTCCATTGATGGAGGCATACGTCGAGGAAGTGAGGAGATTGGAGGAGCACTTTGACGGGTTGCAAACAGAGCACGTACCCCGTGCGGAAAACAACATAGTTGATCACCTGTCAAAGTGTGTTGCGTAGAAGCTTCCTATGGAACCAGGAACTTTTGTTCTTCGTCTCTCTCAGCCCTACGTATCACCAGCAACAATGGCCCGGAAAAGGAGAAAGTTGGACTACGATAAGCCTCTCCCGGTCGAGCCATCTGCTCCCGGCAGAGACCCTGCCGGAAACAACTCCTCACCGCCTGCCGGACCACCCCCTCTAGCCGGGCCCATGGAACCCGCGAACGAGGCCGGTGCTCCTGCAGCTGAGGAGGTGCCGCTAGTCCTTGTTGCCGAGCCCCAGGCTCCAACTTGGGCAAGGCACATTGTACACTTCCTCCAGACTGGAGAACTCCCCGGCGACCAAGATGAAGCTGAAAAAGTAGCCCGGAGGGCTAGTATGTATCAGTTTGTCGATGACACTCTATACAAAAGGAGGCCCAACGGTGTGAAATTGAAGTGTGTCTGCCGGGAGGATGGAAAGGAACTGCTGGCTAAGATTCACAGAGGAATGTGCGGCTCCCACATTGGGTCAAGGGCATTAGTTGGGAAAGCATTCCGGCAAGGATTCTATGGGCCCACAGCCCTCCAAGATGCGGTCGAGCTTGCCACGACATGTGAAGCCTGCCAGTTCCATTCTAAGAAAACACACCTACCTGCCCAAGCCCTTCAGACAATCCCTCTATCATGGCCATTTTCGGTCCGCAGGCTCGATATCCTCGGCCCCTTCCCCCGAGCAATCGAGGGCTTTGAATTCTTGTTCGTTGCCATCGACAAGTTTACAAAGTGGCTGGAAGTGACTGCCATGAGAAAGGTGACTGCTCAGTCGGCTATCAAGTTCTTGAAAGAATTGGTGTGTCATTTTGGAGTTCCGGCAAGGATCATCACCGACAATGGCACCCATTTCACGAGCCATGCCTTCATGCAATATGTTCGTACCCTCGGATGCAAGATCTCATTCGCCTCTGTGGCACACCCCCGAAGCAATGGACAAGCTGAGAGGGCGAACACTGAAGTGCTACATGGACTCAAGACGAGAACTTTTGATACATTGCAGAAGCACGGCAGGCGGTGGACCAAGGAGCTACCGGTAGTTCTCTAGTCCTTCAGAATGACACCTAACCGAGCTACCGGGCAGACTCCCTTCTCCCTAGTCTACGGGGCAAAAGCAGTTATCCCCACGGAACTCATTTACGGGTCCCCTCGAGTGCTTGCCTACAATGAAGTAGTGCAAGATCAGCACCGGCGTGACGACGTTGTGCTACTCGAGGAAAACCGTCTCCGGGCTGCTACGCGTGCTGCACGCTACCAGCAAGCCCCGCGTTGCTATCACATCCGCAGGGTTCGTGCCCGGTGTTTTGAGGAAGGTGACCTTGTCCTTAGGCGCGTTTAGTCCGCCAAGGGTACAAACAAGATGTCACTGAAGTGGGAAGGCCCTTACCAGGTGGTACGAGTCACCAGACCTGGCGCAGTCTGTCTGGAGATCGGAGTTGGCACTCAGTTGCAAAACTCATGTAAGCATCTCCACAAGTACTACCCGTAAGGCGTGGCTCGTGTGCCCTGCCCGCAGCCACCCTTTTGTACAGGCCTTGCCTCAGCTGCATGTAACCCCTTGTACGAAGCCGGGGCGATGATCCCGTGCAAGAGAAAATAAAGAAGAGCTATAGGGGGGCCCCAACTAAGATTGCATGCATGCGTGAGCACACCAAGATCATTGCATAAGAATTTCATGAGCATTTGCATATGCATATTGATAGGATCGCATCCGGCATTCATTCTCATCTACATGAAGTTGCAGGTTCTTGCCCGTGAACTTGGCTTCATCAAGGAGTTGAGAAGATGCCCCGGCACTGCGATCCCCGACAAGCCAAGCAGATAAGTTCTACCTCCTATCCATTAGTGTTCTGTAAAGCTATAACTTTGCATGCGAAAACCTCACTTCTCCTTTGAGACTTAGGTTCTCCCATCCATGACTCGAACTTTGCTTCGGTCAGGATGGTCGCAGTAGCCTTTGGTAAAAAGAAGTTGGTGGGGGCTGGCCCCTTTGTCTGTTCCTCGACAGACGTAGCTCTCCGGCATACAAAGAGGGTGCCGACAGGATAGTCTGCCGGGGAAAACTCGTTTATGTACATTAAAGAGGCATTCCACCTCTGCATGGACATAGACATGCACGGGTTCCCGGCAAGGTTCATCTTTTTCATTCATAATCTAACACAAGTACAGCATTACAGAACACAAATATGGACTCGAGGGATTACATTATTTGAATTAAAATTTGGCGATCGCCTACAAGTTTAAGATTGAAAAAAGATAAGTGCATGTTACGCCATTGCCCCTGCCATCTCCTATAGGAAGAGGTCGAAGGGGCCGGAGGCGGGCACGGCTGGGATTCGGCGCCTCCCTAGGATCAGGACGGCGCCGCTCCCCGGCAGGGAGGAAGAAACTGGAGGGCATGCGTGGATGGTGACGCTGCCAGAGGACCGGGTGGGAGGCACGGAGTCATCGGCAAACACGACTCGTCGGAACGGTCGTCCCTGTTCCTGACGCGTCGTGGGTTGCCACTGCCGTCCGCATCACTACCACCCGAAGACCTCGGCGCGACCATCACGCCAGATGCCATGCTCTCTGGGCCCTCCGACAGAGAGCATGGTCGTCCCCAGGAGCCCTGGCGTCCGAAGTCACCGCACGCCCCGAGGACGCATGTGAGAGTAGGGAGCCTTCCTGCGCGACAGAAGGACGATGCCCGGGAGGAGCCAGATTCGCCCCTATCAGCGGAGAATCCCTACCATGACTCCTCCCCAGTGCGGCGAAGGGAAGAAGAATGGGGAGCGATCGACTACCACACGCCATGCCTACTCCAAGCCGCGCCCCGACATCGCTCGCGTCCCCTCCCACTGAAGTCAAGGCCACGGGCAACCCGGCGGCAAGAACACTGGGGTTGCCACTCCCGGCGTCAGCGCCGCGCCGCCCAAACCTTCCTCTCAGATCCAAGGGAGATCCCAAGCAGGACCCTGAGGGCTGGCCCCAGGACCCTCTCTTCAACATAGCCAGCAGAAGTGAAAGATAAGAAGAGGAGGAATGCAAATATGGATGACTCCGTGTAGGATCAAAAGTATGTCTAGAGGGGGGGTGATTAGACTACTTGACCAAATAAAAAATATATCCTTTTCCCAATTTTAGTCTTTGGCAGATTTTACCTATCTTAGCACAAGTCAAGCAATCTTAACAAAATTCAAGCAAGCATGCAAAGAGTCTATGAGCAGCGAAAAATAAAGCATGCAACTTGCAAGAATGTAAAGGGAAGGGTTTGGAGAATTCAAACGCAATTGGAGACACGGATGTTTTTGTCGTGGTTTCGATAGGTGGTGCTATCGTACATCCACATTGATGGAGACTTCAACCCACGGAGGGTAACGGTTGCGCGAGTCCACGGAGGGCTCCACCCACGAAGGGTCCACGAAGAAGCAACCTTGTCTATTCCATCATGGCTATCTCCCACGAAGGACTTGCCTCACTAGCGGTAGATCTTCACGAAGTAGGCGATCTCCTTGCCCTTACAAACTCCTTGGTTCAACTCCACAATCTTTGTCGGAGGCTCCCAAGTGACACCTAGCCAATCTAGGAGACACCACTCTCCAAGAAGTAACAAATGGTGTGTTGATGATGAACTCCTTGCTCTTGTGCTTCAAATGATAGTCTCCCCAACACTCAACTCTCTCTCACGGGATATGGATTTGGTGGGAAGAAGATTTGAGTGGAAAGCAACTTGGGGAAGGCTAGAGATCAAGATTCATATGGTAGGAATGGAATGTCTTGGTCTCAACACATGAGTAGGTGGTTCTCTCTCAGAAAATTTGTATTGGAAGTGTAGGTATGTTCTGATAGCTCTCTCTTCAAATGAAGAGTGGGTGAAAGGGTATATATAGCCTCCACACAAAAACTAACCATTACACACAATTTACCAATCTCGGTGAGACCGAAGTGAAAGACTCGGTCAGACTGATTCAGCAAACCTAGTGACCGTTAGGATTTTCGGTGGGACTGAGATGCAACTCGGTAGGACCGATATGGTTAGGGTTAGGGCATAACGTAATCTCGGTGTGACCGATTACACAAACTCGGTGGGACCGATTTTGGTAATAAGCTAACCAGAGAGTTGGTCAGGTAAACTCGGTGGGACCGATCGCTCATTTCGGTGGGACCGAAATGTTAGGAAAGAGAAACAGAGAGTTTACATTGCAATCTTGGTGGGACCGATCGCTCATCTCGGTAGGATCGAAACGTTACGAAGGGAAAGAGAGAGATTACAATCCCATCTCGGTGTGATCGAAATCCCTATCGGTGAGACCGACTTGCCTAGGGTTTGTGGCAGTGGCTATGACATTTGAAACTCGGTGGCACCGGATAGAAAGAACCGGTAGGGCCGAGTTTGACTTTTGGTTTAGGTCATATGTGTTGGAAATATGCCCTAGAGGCAATAATAAAAGCATTATTATTATATTTCCTTGTTCATGATAATTGTCTTTATTCATGCTATAATTGTGTTATCCGGAAATCGTAATACATGTGTGAATAACAGACACCAACATGTCCCTAGTAAGCCTCTAGTTGACTAGCTCGTTGATCAACAGATAGTCATGGTTTCCTGACTATGGACATTGGATGTCATTGATAACGAGATCACATCATTAGGAGAATGATGTGATGGACAAGACCCAATCCTAAACATAGCACAAGATCATATAGTTCGTTTGCTAGAGTTTTCCAATGTCAAAGTATCTTTTCCTTAGACCATGAGATCGTGTAACTCCCGGATACCGTAGGAGTGCTTTGGGTATACCAAACGTCACAACGTAACTGGATGACTATAAAGGTATACTACGGGTATCTCCGAAAGTGTCTGTTGGGTTGACATGGATCAAGACTGGGATTTGTCACTCCGTATGACGGAGAGGTATCACTGGGCCCACTCGGTAATGCATCATCATAATGAGCTCAAAGTGACCAAGTGTCTGATCACGGGATCATGCATTACGGTACGAGTAAAGTGACTTGCCGGTAACGAGATTGAACGAGGTATTGGGATACCGACGATCGAATCTCGGGCAAGTAACATATCGATTGACAAAGGGAATTGCATACGGGGTTGATTGAATCCTCGACATCGTGGTTCATCCGATGAGATCATCATGGAGCATGTGGGAGCCAACATGGGTATCCAGATCCCGCTGTTGGTTATTGACCGGAGAGTCGTCTCGGTCATGTCTGCTTGTCTGCCGAACCCGTAGGGTCTACACACTTAAGGTTCGGTGACGCTAGGGTTGTGAAGATATGTATATGCAGAAACCCGAATGTTGTTCGGAGTCCTGGATGAGATCCCGGACGTCACGAGGAGTTCCGGAATGGTCCGGAGGTAAAGAATTATATATAGGAAGTGCTGTTTCGGCCATCGGGACAAGTTTCGGGGTTATCGGTATTGTACCGGGACCACCGGAGGGGTCCCGGGGGCCCACCGGGTGGGGCCACCTGTCCCGGGGGGCCACATGGGCTGTAGGGGGTGCGCCTTGGCCTACATGGGCCAAGGTCACCAGCCCTACTAGGCCCATGCGCCTAGGGTTTCCATGGGGGAGGAGTCCAAGTGGTGGAAGGCACCTCTAGGTGGCTTGGGGGGAGGGAATCCTCCCCCTGGCCGCCGCACCTAGGAGATCAGATCTCCTAGGCTGCGCACCACCCCCCCCCCTTGGCCCTCCTATATATAGTGGGGGAGAGGAGGGGCTTGACACACCAGCCCCTGGCGCCTCCCTCTCTCCCCGTTACGTCTCTCTCTCGTAGTATAGGCGAAGCCCTGCTACTGTGACGCCCTGCATCCACCACCACGCCGTCGTGCTGCTGGATCTTCATCAACCTCTCCTTCTCCCTTGCTGGATCAAGAAGGAGGAGACGTCTCCCGTCCCGTACGTGTGTTGAACGCGGAGGTGCCGTCCGTTCGGCGCTTGGTCATCGGTGATTTGGATCACGTCGTGTTCGACTACATCATCACCGTTCTTTGAACGCTTCCGTGCGCGATCTACAAAGGTATGTAGATGCATCCAATGACTCGTTGCTAGATGAACTCCTAGATGATCTTGGTGAAACGAGTAGGAAAATTTTTGTTTTCTGCAACGTTCCCCAACAGTGGTATCAGAGCTAGGTCTATGCGTAGTTCTTCTTGCGCGAGTAGAACACAATGAGTTGTGGGCGTAGATTTGTCAACTTTCTTGCCGTTACTAGTCTTTTCTTGCTTCAGCGGTTTTGTGGGATGAAGCGGCCCGGACCAACCTTACACGTACGCTTATGTGAGATCGGTTCCACCGACTAACATGCACTAGTTGCATAAGGTGGCTGGCGGGTGTCTGTCTCTCCCACTTTAGTTGGAGCGGATTCGATGAACAGGGTCCTTATGAAGGGTAAATAGAAGTTGACAAATCACGTTGCGGCTTTAACGTAGGTAAGAAGACGTTCTTGCTAGAACCCTAAATCAGCCACGTAAAACTTGCAACAACAATTAGAGGACGTCTAACTTGTTTTTGCAGCAAGTGGTTTGTGATATGATATGGCCAAAGTTGTGATGAATGATGAATGATCTATATGTGATGTATGAGATGTTCATGCTATTGTAATAGGAATCACGACTTGCATGTCGATGAGTATGACAACCGGCAGGAGCCATAGGAGTTGTCTTTATTCTTTTATATGACCTGCGTGTCATCGAGAAACGCCATGTAAATTACTTTACTTTATTGCTAAACGTGTTAGCCATAGTAGTAGAAGTAATGGTTGGCGAGCAACTTCATGGAGACACGATGATGGAGATCATGATGATGGAGATCATGGTGTCAAGCCGGTGACAGGATGATCATGGAGCCCCAAGATGGAGATCAAAGGAGCTATGTGATATTGGCCATATCATGTCACGTTAATTATTTGATTACATGTGATGTTTATCATGTTTTGCATCTTGTTTACTTAGAACGACGGTAGTAAATAAGATGATCCCTCATAACAATTTCAAGAAGTGTTCTCCCCTAACTGTGCACCGTTCCTAAAGTTCGTCGTTTCTAAGCACGCCGTGATGATCGGGTGTGATGGATCCTTACGTTCACATACAACGGGTGTTGACGAGCCTAGCATGTACAGACATGGCCTCGGAACACATGCAAAACACTTGGGGTTAACTTGACGAGCCTAGCATGTACAGACATGGCCTCGGAACACAGAAGACCGAAAGGTCGAGCATGAGTCGTATAGAAGATACGATCAACATGAAGATGTTCACCGATGTTGACTAGTCCGTCTCACGTGATGATCGGACACGGCCTAGTTAACTCGGATCATGTAATACTTAGATGACTAGAGGGATGTCTAATCTAAGTGGGAGTTCATTAATAATTTGATTAGATGAACTTAATTATCATGAACTTAGTCTAAAATATTTTACACTATGTCTTGTAGATCAAATGGCCCACGTAGTCCTCAACTTCAACGCGTTCCTAGAGAAAACCAAGCTGAAAGACGATGGCAGCAACTATACGGACTGGGTCCGGAACCTGAGGATCATCCTCATAGCTGCCAAGAAAGATTATGTCCTACAAGCACCGCTAGGTGATCCACCCGTCCCACAGAACCAAGATGTTATGAACGCTTGGCAGACACGTGTTGACGACTACTCCCTCGTTCAGTGCGGCATGCTTTACAGCTTAGAGCCGGGGCTCCAAAAGCGTTTTGAGAGACATGGAGCATATGAGATGTTCGAAGAGCTGAAAATGGTTTTTCAAGCTCATGCCCGGATCGAGAGATATGAAGTCTCCGATAAGTTCTTCAGCTGTAAGATGGAGGAAAATAGTTCTGTCAGTGAGCACATACTCACTATGTCTGGGTTACATAACCGCTTGTCTCAGCTGGGAGTTAATCTCCCGGATGATGCGGTCATTGACAGAATCCTCCAGTCGCTTCCACCAAGCTACAAGAGCTTTGTGATGAACTTCAACATGCAGGGGATGCAAAAGACCATTCCTGAGTTGTTCTCTATGCTGAAATCAGTGGAGGTAGAAGTCAAGAAGGAACATCAAGTGTTGATGGTCAATAAAACCACTAAGTTCAAGAAAGGCAAGGGTAAAAAGAACTTCAAGAAGGACGGCAAGGAGGTTGCCGCGCCCGGCAAGCAAGCTGCCGGGAAGAAGCCAAAGAATGGACCCAAGCCTGAGACGGAGTGCTTTTATTGCAAAGGGAAGGGTCACTGGAAACGGAACTGCCCCAAATACTTAGCGGACAAGAAGGCCGGCAATACCAAAGGTATATTTGATATACATGTAATTGATGTGTACCTTACCAGTACTCGTAGTGACTCCTGGGTATTTGATACCGGTGCCGTTTCTCATATTTGTAACTCACAGCAGGAGCTGCGGAATAAACGGAGACTGGCGAAGGACGAGGTGACGATGCGCGTCGGGAATGGTTCCAAGGTCGATGTGATCGCCGTTGGCATGCTGCCTCTACATTTACCTACGGGATTAGTTTTAAACCTCAATAATTGTTATTTAGTGCCAGCTTTGAGCATGAACATTGTATCGGGATCTCGTTTAATTCGAGATGGCTACTCATTTAAATCTGAGAATAATGGTTGTTCCATTTATATGAGAGATATGTTTTATGGTCATGCTCCTATGGTGAATGGTTTATTCTTAATGAGTCTCGAACGTAATGCTACACATGTTCATAATGTGAGTACCAAAAGATGTAAGGTTGATAATGATAGTTCCACATACTTGTGGCACTGCCGCCTTGGTCACATAGGTGTCAAACGCATGAAGAAGCTCCATGCAGATGGACTTTTAGAGTCTCTTGATTATGAATCATTTGACACGTGCGAACCATGCCTTATGGGTAAAATGACCAAGACTCCGTTCTCAGGAACAATGGAGCGAGCAACCGACTTATTGGAAATCATACATACTGATGTGTGCGGTCCAATGAGTGTTGAGGCTCGCGGTGGCTATCGTTATGTTCTCACCCTCACTAATGACTTAAGTAGATATGGGTATGTCTACTTAATGAAACACAAGTCTGAAACCTTTGAAAAGTTCAAGGAATTTCAGAGTGAGGTTGAGAATCAACGTGACAGGAAAATCAAGTTTCTACTATCAGATCGTGGAGGAGAATACTTGAGTCACGAATTTGGTACACACTGAAGAAAATGTGGAATAGTTTCACAACTCACGCTGCCTGGAACACCTCAGCATAACGGTGTGTCCGAACGTCGTAATCGCACTCTATTGGATATGGTGCGGTCTATGATGTCTCTTACTGATTTACCGCTATCTTTTTGGGGCTATACTTTAGAGACTGCCGCATTCACTTTAAATAGGGCTCCATCGAAATCCGTTGAGACGACACCGTATGAATTATGGTTTGGGAAGAAACCTAAGCTGTCGTTTCTAAAAGTTTGGGGATGCGATGCTTATGTGAAGAAACTTCAACCTGAGAAGCTCGAACCCAAGTCGGAAAAATGCGTCTTCATAGGATACCCAAAAGAAACTATTGGGTACACCTTCTACCTCAGATCCGAAGGCAAGATCTTTGTTGCCAAGAATGGGTCCTTTCTAGAGAAAGAGTTTCTCTTGAGAGAAGTAAGTGGGAGGAAAGTAGAACTTGATGAAGTATTACCTCTTGAACCGGCAAATGGCGCGACTCAAGAAAATGTTCCTGAGGTGCCTGCACCGGCTAGAGAGGAAGTTAATGAAAATGATCAAGATACTTCTGATCAAGCTCCTACTGAGATTCGAAGGTCCACAAGGACACGTTCCGCACCAGAGTGGTACGGCAATCCTGTCTTGGAAATCATGTTGTTAGACAACGGTGAACCTTCGAACTATGAAGAAGCGATGGCGGGCCCGGATTCCGACAAATGGCTAGAAGCCATGAAATCCGAGATAGGATCCATGTATGAAAACGAAGTATGGACTTTGACTGACTTGCCCGTTGAACGGCGAGCCATAGAGAATAAATGGATCTTTAAGAAGAAGACAGACGCGGATGGTAATGTGACTATCTATAAAGCTCGGCTTGTCGCTAAGGGTTATCGACAAGTTCAAGGGGTTGACTACGATGAGACTTTCTCACCGGTAGCGAAGCTAAAGTCCGTCTGAATCATGTTAGCAATTGCCGCATTCTACGATTATGAGATATGGCAAATGGAAGTCAAAACGGCATTCCTTAATGGTTTCCTTAAGGAAGAATTGTATATGATGCAGCCGGAAGGTTTTGTCGATCCTAAGAATGCTGACAAGGTGTGCAAGCTCCAACGCTCGATTTATGGGCTGGTGCAAGCATCTCGGAGTTGGAACATTCGCTTTGATGAGATGATCAAAGCGTTTGGGTTTACACAGACTTATGGAGAAGCCTGCGTTTACAAGAAAGTGAGTGGGAGCTCTGTAGCATTTCTCATATTATATGTAGATGACATACTATTGATGGGAAATGATATAGAACTCTTGGACAGCATCAAGGCCTACTTGAATAAGAGTTTTTCAATGAAGGACCTTGGAGAAGCTGCTTATATATTAGGCATCAAAATCTATAGAGATAGATCGAGACGCCTCATAGGTCTTTCACAAAGCACATACCTTGATAAGATATTGAAGAAGTTCAATATGGATCATTCTAAGAAGGGGTTCTTACCTGTGTTACAAGGTGTGAAATTGAGCTCAGCTCAATGTCCGACCACGGCAGAAGAAATAGAAGAGATGAGTGTCATCCCCTATGCCTCAGCCATAGGTTCTATTATGTATGCCATGCTGTGTACCAGACCTGATGTAAACCTTGCCGTAAGTTTGGTAGGAAGGTACCAAAGTAATCCCGGCAAGGAACACTGGACAGCGGTCAAGAATATCCTGAAGTACCTGAAAAGGACTAAGGAAATGTTTCTCGTTTATGGAGGTGATGAAGAGCTCGTCGTAAAGGGTTACGTCGATGCTAGCTTCGACACAGATCTGGATGACTCTAAGTCACAAACCGGATACGTGTATATGTTGAATGGTGGAGCAGTGAGCTGGTGCAGCTGCAAGCAGAGCGTCGTGGCGGGATCTACATGTGAAGCGGAGTACATGGCAGCCTCGGAGGCAGAACATGAAGCAATATGGGTGAAGGAGTTCATCACCGACCTAGGAGTCATACCCAATGCGTCGGGGCCAATCAAACTCTTTTGTGACAACACTGGAGCTATTGCACTTGCCAAAGAGCCCAGGTTTCACAAGAAGACAAGGCACATCAAGCGTCGCTTCAACTCCATCCGTGAAAATGTTCAAGATGGAGACATAGAGATTTGTAAAGTACATACGGACCTAAATGTAGCGGATCCGTTGACTAAACCTCTCCCTAGAGCAAAACATGATCAACACCAGAATTCCATGGGTGTTCGATTCATCACGATGTAACTAGATTATTGACTCTAGTGCAAGTGAGAGACTGTTGGAAATATGCCCTAGAGGCAATAATAAAAGCATTATTATTATATTTCCTTGTTCATGATAATTGTCTTTATTCATGCTATAATTGTGTTATCCGGAAATCGTAATACATGTGTGAATAACAGACACCAACATGTACCTAGTAAGCCTCTAGTTGACTAGCTCGTTGATCAACAGATAGTCATGGTTTCCTGACTATGGACATTGGATGTCATTGATAACGAGATCACATCATTAGGAGAATGATGTGATGGACAAGACCCAATCCTAAACATAGCACAAGATCATATAGTTCGTTTGCTAGAGTTTTCCAATGTCAAAGTATCTTTTCCTTAGACCATGAGATCGTGTAACTCCCGGATACCGTAGGAGTGCTTTGGGTATACCAAACGTCACAACGTAACTAGGTGACTATAAAGGTATACTACGGGTATCTCCGAAAGTGTCTGTTGGGTTGACATGGATCAAGACTGGGATTTGTCACTCCGTATGACGGAGAGGTATCACTGGGCCCACTCGGTAATGCATCATCATAATGATCTCAAAGTGACCAAGTGTCTGGTCACGGGATCATGCATTACGGTATGAGTAAAGTGACTTGCCGGTAACGAGATTGAACGAGGTATTGGGATACGGACGATCGAATCTCGGGCAAGTAACATATCGATTGACAAAGGGAATTGCATACGGGGTTGATTGAATCCTCGACATCGTGGTTCATCCGATGAGATCATCGTGGAGCATGTGGGAGCTAACATGGGTATCCAGATCCCGCTGTTGGTTATTGACCGGAGAGTCGTCTCGGTCATGTCTGCTTGTCTCCCGAACCCGTAGGGTCTACACACTTAAGGTTCGGTGACGCTAGGGTTGTGAAGATATGTATATGCAGAAACCCAAATGTTGTTCGGAGTCCCGGATGAGATCCCGGACGTCACGAGGAGTTCTGGAATGGTCCGGAGGTAAAGAATTATATATAGGAAGTGCTGTTTCGGCCATCGGGACAAGTTTCGGGGTTATCGGTATTGTACCGGGACCACCGAAGGGGTCCCGGGGGCCCACCGGGTGGGGCCACCTGTCCCGGGGGGCCACATGGGCTGTAGGGGGTGCGACTTGGCCTACATGGGCCAAGGGCACCAGCCCTACTAGGCCCATGCGCCTAGGGTTTCCATGGGGGAGGAGTCCAAGTGGTGGAAGGCACCTCTAGGTGCCTTGGGGGGTAGGGAATCCTCCCCCTGGCCGCCGCACCTAGGAGATCAGATCTCCTAGGCTGCGCACCCCCCCCCTTGGCCCTCCTATATATAGTGGGGGAGAGGAGGGACTTGACACACCAGCCCCTGGCGCCTCCCTCTCTCCCCGTTACGTCTCTCTCTCGTAGTATAGGCGAAGCCCTGCTACTGTGACGCCCTGCATCCACCACCACGCCGTCGTGCTACTGGATCTTCATCAACCTCTCCTTCTCCCTTGCTGGATCAAGAAGGAGGAGACGTCTCCCGTCCCGTACGTGTGTTGAACGCGGAGGTGCCGTCCGTTTGGCGCTTGGTCATCGGTGATTTGGATCACGTCGTGTTCGACTACATCATCACCGTTCTTTGAACGCTTCCGTGCGCGATCTACAAAGGTATGTAGATGCATCCAATGACTCGTTGCTAGATGAACTCCTAGATGATCTTGGTGAAACGAGTAGGAAAATTTTTGTTTTCTGCAACGTTCCCCAACAATATGTGGATGTGGGAAGGTAGTTGAGGGTTTTGGAGCATATCACTAAGCACTATGAAGCAAGAATCTCATTAAACAACACATCATCCCTCCTTGATAGTATTGGATTTTCCTATAGACTCAATGTGATCTTGGATCACTAAAATATAAAATGTAGAGTGTTGAGCTTTGAGCTTGAGCCAATCTTTTTGTCCTTAATATTTTGAGGGGTCCACATTCCTCATGTTGTCGGGAATTATATTGAGCTTTTCCTGAAATATTAATCTTGGAATAGCATTAGCTCAATGAGCTATATGTTGTCGGGAATTACCAAAACCACCTAGGGATAGTTGCACTTTCAATCTCCCCCTTTTTGGTAATTAATGACAACATATAGATCAAAGCTTCAACAAATGATAATAAGAGTGAAAAACATTGTCGCTTTGAGAAGTATGTGAAAGGCAAGAGCTCCCCCTAAATTTGTGCATAGTTTATGGTTTGCTTTGGACTGCAAATGCACAAAGAGTTAGGCTCATGGGTTACTCTTCCATGTCACATACATCTTGGTGGAGCGCTCAAAATGATAATAATTAAATGCATGCACTCATCACCAAGCAAAGTGAATGATTATATAGGGATAAAAAGATAATGTCATCCAACAAGCATTAATGTAGCATATGATCAAACACATGATCATCCAAGTATCACATAGACAAAAGGTATCTCAAACAGGCAAAGCAAATAAAGTTCAACCACCAAAGCAAGAGAGAATAAAAAGCAACGCTCTCTCTCGAAGCCTATGATCTATACATTTTTCTCCCCCTTTGGAAACAAGTTACCAAAAAGTTCCTAGAAAATGCATAGCACTAAATCGTCTCTCAAGCTTGGTCTTCAGGTGGTGGTGTCCGGATAACTCCAAGAACGAAGGCTTCAGTCGAAGTAGATGGAGCTGATGGAGTAGGTGCTGGAGCTGGTGGCACTGAAGCTGTAGCTGGTGCAGATGACGTGGCTCTGGTGTCTGGAACAGGAACTGCAGCAGACCTGTGAGCTCTAGGCACTCTGGCAAATGCATCAGTGGTTGTCTTGCCCTTCCTCTCTTGCATATCATCTTGGAGTTGCTCCACAACAGACTGAATCTCCGTTACCTTCACATCCAAGTCATAGAATTTTTGCTCCACGATTCTTTCCAAGCTCTCCTGGTTTTGAGTCAGGGTGGCCAGTCCCTTCTCAATCCTCAGAGTGGATGCAATCAGGTAGCCAAGCTGATCTTGCTTGGTCTTCAGGAGATACTGAGATGCTTCTTCAGTAGTTGGCATCCTTGCAGCCTTTTCAGCTTTTGCCTTCTCCTTCTTGGCTTGTGTGTGCACAGAAGATGGTTCATCCTCATTCATAACCACAGTGTTGTCCTCGAAGTCTGGATAGATAGGCATGTGCTCCTTGTCCAGCAGATATGTACCAGTGCCCATCTTGGAGTTGATTAGCTCCTGGATCTATGGGGCATACCCACAACTCCTCTTCTGATCTGGAGTTGTCCTCTTGATAGTTTCAACTATTAGGCTCATGACTTTGAACTTCTGTGGGACATCAAAGATGTGAAGCAAGTTAATTGCATGGCCTCTGATCATCTTGTGATCACCTGACTTTGGCAAGAGAGTGTGCCTGAGGATCCAGTTGATGGTTGGCAAGCCTGACAGAAGGTAATGTACAGATCCAAACTTATGTGTCTCAAGAGAAGCATCTAGGATCTCTTTGTACATGTGTGCCATTGTGTTGTGATCCTTCTTCCTGTTGGCATAGACATCCAAGTCATCTTCACTCTCTTTTGGGGCATTGATCAACTTCGCCCATTCAGCAACCGTGGACTGGTACCTCGTACCTTCAGATATCCAGACAATCCTTCCATCTGGGTAGAAATGAGCTGTGGAGTAGAACTGCACGATGAGCTCATCATTCCATTTTGTGAGCTTCTGAGCCACAAACTCATCGACTCCACAAGCCTTGAAACTGTCATGTACACCTAGATAGTGATCCTCGTTCTCCTTGATGTAGTCCCAGTCGACCCATCTCATGTCACACACAATGGTCTTCTTGTCAAGCAACACTGTCTCATAGAAGTCTTGATGTTCCTTTGTATGGAACTTGTAGTCCACAGCAGTCCTCCTCCTGGTGGCATATGGATCAGACTCTCTCCATAGCCTCAGACCTGAGTCCTTCCTTATCTTCATGTTCTCAGCTACTAGATGAGCATCATTGTGATCTGGGATTTTTGGCTTCAGCTTCCTCAAGACATGTGACTCATCATCTTCTTCTTCCATTTCAGCTTCAGGCACTGGGGCCTTGTTCTTTTCCTCAGCAGGGATGTTCCCGGTGCTCCTCTTTGGTTTTGGCTTTGGAGCTGGTGCAGCAGCCTTTGGAGCAGTCTTAGGCTTAGATGGAACAGCCCCTGCCCTGATGGCATCACCCATAAGCTTCTGAGCTTTGGGTGCTGGTGCAGCATCTTCTTCCTCTTCCTCTTCAGAATCTCTCATGATTGAGGATCTCCCAAGCACTCTAGCAGTGGTCTTTTTGACCCTCTCCTTCCTCTTCTTCCCTTCTGCAGCAGCCTCTTTGGATTCAGATTCCAAAGGGACTTGAGTAGATGCTCTGGCCTTAGACATTGGAATTCTCTTTGCAGGAACCTTTTGCTTCATGTCTGGCTTGGTGGTAGCAGCAGTGCTATATTCCTTCTTAACCACTTTCTTCTTGGAAGTGGCCTCATCCCCAACTGACACGTAGTCTTCATCCTCAGATTCAGAGGTCTTCTTCTTTCTGGCCCTGGTGGCAGCTTTGGGTAAGTTGCTTGGGGTGCTCCTGCTACCATCATCTGAACTGCTAGAGGGACTAGTGCCCTCACTCAGGTGAACCTGCTCCTCTGACCTGTTCTGGCTGTCACTCTGATCAGACATATTGCGAACACTGACAGCAGACCCTGTGAATAGATATAGATGAGATAGAGTGGATGAGCATCACAAAATGCTGAGGTTTTTGCAAAAGAATGAGTCAAAAACTTAGTTTTAGTTTTCCACAAAAAGCATTTCAAATCAACCGATTTGTAAACTTGGTGATACCGAAGCAGCTGTTGGAACCTAAACTAGTGAACTCGGTCAGACCGAGTCACAGTTCGGTGGCACCAAGACTGCTAGGGTTTCACAAAGTACTGAACTCGGTCACACCGATTTGCAATTCTCGGTCAGATCAAAAATTACATGTGCAATGGCCTGAGCCGAATCGGTGGTACCGAGTTCCACAACTCGGTGGGTCCGAGATGGTTTCGGCGGAAACCTAACCCTAAATTCTCAAATCACGACTAAACTACGGAGTGTTTTGACTGGATAAGAATGATCTCAATCATGGCAAGATACATGGCGAACACAATGTGCTAGGAATCAGATAGGAATAGCACAGTGATCGAGTTCATACCCTAGTTCGGTGATGAACTCGCTACGGCGGCAACGGCGGGGTTGATTCCCGTTGACGGTGGCGGAGACCAGCGGCAGGAGGCGGCTGGCGACGAGGAAGACGATCCGGAGACCCTGGAGGCAGAGCGGGCTAAGCGCGGGTCGAGGAGGTTCGGAAAGTTTTCCAAAATTTGACCCGTGGGTATATATAGCCCGACCCTGTCGGTGTGACTGAGTGGAAAAACTCGGTGGCACCGAGATTCATAACTGCAAGCAGTTACTAAAACTCAGTGTGACCGAAAGGTTCAAATCGGTTGCACCGAGGTAGAAAACCTAGATCGACTTAGTGATCTTGGTATGACCGAAATGGGTGAATCGGTCAGACCTAAACGCACAAATAAGTTTTGGAAGTTTAAGTCTATGACAAATCGGGGACTCCGAGTGCTCCTCACACAGAGTGGTTCGAATCTGACTTGATCAAATTTTGTGATGCAGCATGAATAGAGTTTGAGACGAGAAAAGCATATATAGCTAGAGAAGGTTCTTAGGCATTCTTGTCCATCCACTTGGCCAAAATAAAAGGAAACCAATCAATCAAAACAATAAGTGGATGTCCTCGAATGAGTAAATTATGCAACCAACATGCTCACACAATAAAATGGCAAATGAAATATGTGGCAAAGCATGCACAAACAATTCTAGCATCTATCAAGCAATTGGCAATGACTAGGTCATCTATATATGAGTATATTGACTTAGGAGTCAAATGAGAGCATTTGATCATAGGTCATACTCATCATTTAAGCACAAGTGGGGTTACCACTTTTACATAAAGCGTTGTTGTGTTCACACCATTAGAGTTGCTTTAACTCAATTGTTAGAGTAAAGCTCCCCCTAGATGTGAGATCCCCCCTAAGAGGGATGAACTAACCTTGGGTTTTGTTGATGATGACTTCATGTAGGTGTTGAAGATGTGGATGCTCTATGTTGATGTAGATCATTTGGAGCTATCCTTTGAAGTGAGTTGCACTTTCAATACCTACACGGGTTAGTCCCACAAGGAACAAACAAGGGTATCCATAGACATAGAGTGATGCACACATAAGATGATGTCTATGAAAGCTTTAGGTTACCTTGTCCTTTGTCTTACCAACAAGAGGGTTTGTGACTCCTTGAACTAGTGCAAGATGTGGAAGTTGATTGCACTTGTTCTTGCCAAAATGATAAGAGTGAAGTATGTTGGTGGAGTCACCCTCAAGAACTCTTCTAGTTCTTCTTCTTCGGGATCCACACCATCTTGATGGGAATCCTCGGAATTGTAGTTGTGCTTGATGAAGTGGAACTTGATGTAGTCTTGGGAACCCACTTGACAAAGGCCTTAGGAGCTTCTTCAAATGCATCAATTTCCTCTTGAAGCTTGTCCTTGCCTTTTTTGCTTGTGGTCTTGTGGTGGAAGATCATCTTGAGCTTGTGTCCCTTTGGATGAAGTAGGATCATACTTCTCTTGTTGAGGAACAAACTTCGTCTTGGGGTATTGATCTTCTTCCCACCAACTCCATTGGCATTGAACTTTCGTTCAAAACCAATACCTTGATTCTTCTGGTGCCTTCCTTGCTTGCGTACAATTTCCTCGAATTGCTTACTCCCGGCAAGGCTCTTGTAAACACCTTTCTCTATAATTCCCTTCAATAAGCTATTTTCTTGCTCAAGTGTAACTTGGCTAAGAGAATCATTAGTGGAATCAAGAGAACTACTAGAAGCAACAACATTGGATTTAGCATGATTATCGTTACTACTAGAAGAAGAATCCTTCTTGTTCTTGTTACTAGACTTGACTTGAGGCATGTAAGTGGATAAGAGTAAACGCTTGGCAATGTAATAAGAACTTTTCTTGCGAAGATCATCATTGATTGCCTTTAAGAACTCATGCTCTTGCTCAAGGTTGAGCTTTTCGAAACGTAATTTCTCATGAGTCCTTAAAAGTTCTCGATGATCTCCTAAGATAGTTTCATGAGCTAACTTAAGAGTGTTTAGTTATTTAGTTAGAAACTCAATCTTCTCCTTATCATTGTCATTCGTTTCATCATAGTATTCATCACTATAGTTGTCAACAAGTAACTCATCATCACCTAACAAGTCATCTTCATCTCTATTGAAATGAACATACTCAGGGTGTGATACCTTTGGACCTTTGGCCATGAAGCATCTTCCAATTCCTTCATTTGGTGAATCAAATATGTTGTAGGAGTTGGTTGACACAAGTGCTAGTCCGGCAACACCTTCATCTTGAGTATATTCGGAGTCGGAGTGATAGCTTCTCTCAGAGTCATTGTCGGAGTCAGAGCTGGATACCCATTCACCAACATGAGCTTGATGTCTTTGTTTTGTGTAGCTCCTTGATGACTTGTCCTTCCTTTCTGAATCCTTGCTTCTCTGAGGGTGTCTTCGTTCATATCGATCATCCCTACTCCTTCTCTCTCTTGATGGTGATTCTTTTCTTCTACTTCTTCTTTTGGGAGAATCTTCTCTTCTCTTGTGGGGAGTCGTACACTCATTGGAGTAGTGTCCGGGTCTTCCACAATTGTAGCAGTTTCGCTCTCGACTAGAAGATCTTTTGTCATTGTAGGACCTTGACTTGGAACTTCTCTCCTTGCTTCTACTTTTGTAGAACTTGTTGAAGTTCTTCACCATTAGGCTCAATTCTTCATTGAAGGTTTGTTTCTCACTTGATGATGTGGGGGCTTCACATGGGGCTTTGTAAGCACCACTTGACTTGTTATGGAGCTCCTCCTTATCCTTGAGTGACATCTCATGAGCAACAATTCTTCCAATGACTTACATTGGCTTGAGATCTTTGTAATTTGGCATCATTTGGATCAATGTGCATACGGTATCGTACTTTCCATCCAAGGCTCTTAGGATCTTCTTGATGATGAATTTGTCGGTCATCTCTTCACTTCCTAAGCCGGCAATCTCATTTGTGATAAGGGCATGCCTAGAGTACATTTCAGCGACACCTTCACCATCCTTCATTTTGAACTTGTCAAGTTGACTTTGAAGCACATCCAACTTGGATTCCTTGACGGAGTCGGTACCTTCATGCATATCAATCAAAGTATCCCAAATTTCCTTTGCATTCTCAAGACGGCTGATTTTGTTGAATTCTTCGGGGCACAATTCGTTGAAGAGGATATCACAAGCTTGAGCATTGTATTGTAGCATCTTCAACTCATCCGCGGTAGCTTCATGATTCGGTTCTCTCCCATCAAAGAATTCACCTTGCAAGCCAACACACACAATAGCCCAAACGGCGGGGTTATGTCCAAGAATATGCATTTTCATCTTATGCTTCCAACTAGCAAAATTTGTACCATCAAAGTAAGGACCTCTACGGTGATAATTTCCCTCGCTAGACGCCATACTCTCCTAGGTTGTGAAACCAAGGCTATGACCACCAAAAGCTATGGAAATCAAAGCAAATGGAGACCAAAGCTCTTATACCACTTGTAGGATCGAAAGTATGTCTAAAGGGGGGTGATTAGACTACTTGACCAAATAAAAATCTATCCTTTTCCCAATTTTAGTATTTGGCAGATTTTACCTATCTTAGCACAAGTCAAGCAATCTTAACACAATTCAAGCAAGCATGCAAAGAGTCTATGAGCAGCGGAAAATAAAGCATGCAACTTGCAAGAATGTAAAGGGAAGGGTTTAGAGAATTCAAACATAATTGGAGACACGGATGTTTTTGTCGTGGTTTCGATAGGTGGTGCTATCGTACATCCACGTTGATGGAGACTTCAACCCACGGAGGGTAACGGTTGAGCGAGTCCACGGAGGGCTCCACCCACGAAGGGTCCATGAAGAAGCAACCTTGTCTATCCCATCATGGCCATCGCCCACGAAGGACTTGCCTCACTAGCGGTAGATCTTCACGAAGTAGGCGATCTCCTTGCCCTTACAAACTCCTTGGTTCAACACCACAATCTTTGTCGGAGGCTCCCAAGTGACACCTAGCCAATCTAGGAGACACCACTCTCCAAGAAGTAACAAATGGTGTGTTGATGATGAACTCCTTGCTCTTGTGCTTCAAATGATAGTCTCCCCAACACTCAACTCTCTCTCACAGGATATGGATTTGGTGGGAAGAAGATTTGAGTGGAAAGCAACTTGGGGAAGGCTAGAGATCAAGAGTCATATGGTAGGAATGGAATGTCTTGGTCTCAACACATGAGTAGGTGGTTCTCTCTCAGAAAATGTGTATTGGAAGTGTAGGTATGTTCTGATGGCTCTCTCTTCAAATGAAGAGTGGGTGGAGGGGTATATATAGCCTCCACACAAAAACTAACCGTTACACACAATTTACCAATCTCGGTGAGACCGAAGTGAAAGACTCGGTCAGACTGATTCAGCAAACCTAGTGACCATTAGCATTTTCGGTGGGACTGAGATGCAACTCGGTAGGATCGATGTGGTTAGGGTTAGGGCATAATGTAATCTCGGTGTGACCGATTACACAAACTCGGTGGGACCGATTTTGGTAATAAGCTAACCAGAGAGTTGGTCAGGTAAACTTGGTGGGACCGATCGCTCATTTCGGTGGGACTGAAATGTTATGAAAGAGAAACAGAGAGTTTACATTGCAATCTTGGTGGGACCGATCGCTCATCTCAGTAGGACCGAAACGTTATGAAGGGAAACAGAGAGATTACAATCCCATCTCGGTGTGACCGAAATCCCTACCGGTGAGACCGATTTGCCTAGGGTTTGTGGCAGTGGCTATGACATTTGAAACTCGGTGGCGCCGGATAGAAAGAATCGGTAGGGCCGAGTTTGACTTTTGGTTTAGGTCATATGTGGATGTGGGAAGGTAGTTGAGGGTTTTGAAGCATATCACTAAGCACTATGAAGCAAGAACCTCATTAAACAACACCTCATCCCTCCTTGATAGTATTGGCTTTTCCTATAGACTCAATGTGATCTTGGATCACTAAAATATAAAATGTAGAGTCTTGAGCTTTGAGCTTGAGCCAATCTTTTTGTCCTTAATATTTTGAGGGGTCCACATTCCTCATCCATGCATGCCATTCATTGAGCTTTTCCTGAAATATTAATCTTGGAATAGCATTAGCTCAATGAGCTATATGTTGTTAGGAATTACCAAAACCACCTAGGGATAGTTGCACTTTCACTCCGCCCTCCTCTGCCCCTCCCTTTTATAGGCCGAACGGGGAGGGCAGCTGCTCCATCAACGGGCGGCCACCGTCCTCCTCCGCCAATTCAAGACGGTCGGGCCCTCACCATAATGCTCTCCCGTGCCACGTGCCTCCGTTACCTAGCCCACGCAATGCATGCAGCATACATGGCCAAGGATAAGGGCGTGCTGTGGGAAGAGTAAGTTGGCAGTTTCTACCCCGTACGTTAAAGTCATTCATGAGGCATCACTGGAGCGGCCCCCCACTATTTGCTTTACACCACGCGCGGGGAAACCAGAAACTAGCCCGGAATCAAGGCTGATGAAGAAGCGATGAACACCTCAAGGGGTCGACCCCTTCAGCGACCCCGCCTATGCACTTATTAGGCCCTACCCTGACGACGCTCGGCAATGTGTTCGGGGCAGGCCCGGGGGCTTTTATCGGTGCAACAAACCCTGGGTCAGTTGCCCAGACTGTGCACAGGCACAAGAGCAAGGTTGATGCGCCAACCCAAGCCAGGATACAAGAAACCAAGAAGTTCGAAGGACTAGCATCCAGCTCAGAGAGACTAAGGCCAAGCCAGAGAGGCAATATATCGCCAAGAGAAGGGCCTCCCTTGCCGGACAGGCGAGCCCGGTGCTACCTCTCGGGCATGCATTGGTTTTCCCTTGAACAGGAAAGGGTGATGCAGCACAGTAGCATAAGTATTTCCCTCAGTTTTTGAGAACCAAGGTATCAATCTAGTAGGAGACTACACGCAAATCGCCTAGTACCTGCACAAACAAATAAGAACCTTGCAACCAACACGATAAAGGGGTTGTCAATCCCTTCACGGCCACTTGCAAAAGTGAGATCTGATAAAGATAATAAGATAAATATTTTTTGGTATTTTTGTTGTATAGATTGAAAAGTAAATATTGCAAAATAAAAAAAATAGTAAACTAGAATTATAGATCGGAAACTTATATGATATAAAGTAGACCCGGGGGCCGTAGGTTTCACTAGTGGCTTCTCTCAAGATAGCATATATTACGGTGGGTGAACAAATTACTGCCGAGCAATTGATAGAAAAGCGCATAGTTATGAGAATATCTAGGAATGATCATGAACATAGGCATCACGTCCGTGTCAAGTAGACCGAAACGATTCTGCATCTACTACTATTACTCCACACATCGACCGCTATCCAGCATGCATCTAGAGTATTAAGTTCATAAGAACAGAGTAACGCATTAGCCAAGATGACATGATGTATAGGGATAAACTCAAGCAATATGATATAAACCCCATCTTTTTATCATCGATGGCAACAATACAATACGTGTCGGTTCCCTTTCTGTCACTGGGATCGAGCACCGCAAGATTGAACCCAAATCTAAGCACTTCTCCCATTGCAAGAAAGATCAATCTAGTACGCCAAACTAAACCGATAATTCGAAGAGACTTGCAAAGATATCAAATCATGCATATAAGAATTCAGAGAAGAATCAAATATTGTCCATAGATAATCTTGATCATAAACCCACAATTCATCGGATCTCGGCAAACACACCGCAAAAAGTATTACATCGAATAGATCTCCAAGAATATCGAGGAGAACTTTGTATTGAGAACCAAAGAGAGAGAAGAAGCCATCTAGCTAATAACTATGGACCCGGAGGTCTGTGGTAAACTACTCACACATCATAGGAAAGGCTATGGTGTTGATGTAGAAGCCCTCCGTGATCGAATCCCCCTGCGCCAGATCGCCAAAAAAGGTCCCCAGATGGGATCTCACAGGTACAGAAGGTTGCAGCGGTGGAAAAGTGGTTTCTTGGATCTCCTGGATGTTTTCAGGGTATAAGAGTATATATAGGCGAAAGAAGTAGGTCGGTGGAGCTCCGTGGGTCCCACGAGGATGGGGGGCACGCCTACCCCCCTGGGTGCGCCTCCCTACCTCGTGGCCGCCTCGTTGCTTCCTTGACCTCCACTCCAAGTCTCCTGGATTGCGTTTGTTCCAAAAAAGATCCTCGCGAAGGTTTTGTTCCGTTTGATATTCCTTTTCTGTGAAACACTTCAATAGTCAAAAAAATAGCAATTTGCACTGGGCCTTCGGTTAATAGGTTAGTCCCAAAAATAATATAAATGTGCATATTAAATCCCATTAAAAATCCAAAACAGATAATATAATAGCATGGAACAATCAAAAATTATGGATATGTTGGAGACGTATCAAGCATCTCCAAGCTTAATTCCTGGTCGTCCTCGAGTAGGTAAATGATAAAAACAGAATTTTTGATGTGGAATGCTTCCTAACATAATTTTCAATGTGATTTTCTTTATTATGGCGTAAATATTCAGATCCAAAAGATTCAAGACAAAAGTTTGATATTGACATAAAAACAATAATACTTCAAGTATAGTAACCAAGCAATTATGCCTTCTCAAAATAACATGGCCAAAGAAAGCTATCCCTACAAAATCATATAGTCTGGCTATGCTCTATCTTCATCACATAAAATATTTAAATCATGCACAACCCCGATGACAAGCCAAGCAATTATTTCATACTTTTGATGTTCTCAAATTTTTTCAATCTTCATGCAATACATGAGCATGATCCATGGATATAGCACTATAGGTGGAATAGAATGGTGGTTGTGGAGAAGACAAAATGGAGAAGATAGTCTCACATCAACTAGGCGTATCAACAAGCTATGGAGATGCCCATCAATAGATATCAATGTGAGTGAGTAGGGATTGCCATTCAACAGATGCACTAGAGCTATAAGTGTATGAAATCTCAACAAGAAACTAAGTGGGTGTGCATCAAACTTGCTTGCTCACGAAGACCTAGGGCAATTTTGAGGAAGACCATCATTGGAATATACAAGCCAAGTTCTATAATGAAAATTTTCCACTAGTATATGAAAGTGACAAAATAAGAGACTCTCTATCATGAAGATCATGGTGCTACTTTGAAGCACAAGTGTGGATAAAGGATAGTAATATTGCCCCTTCTCTATTTTTCTCTCATATTTTTTTTATTATTTGGGCCTTTTCTCTTTTTTTATGGCCTCTTTTTTCCGTCCGGAATCTCATCCTGACTTGTGGGGGAATCATAGTCTCCATCATCCTTTCCTTAGATGGGACAATGCTCTAATAATGAAAATCATCACACTTTTATTTACTTACAACTCAAGAATTATAACTCGATACTTAAAACAAAGTATGACTCTATGCGAATGCCTCCGGCGGTGTACCGGGATGTGCAATGAATCAAGAGTGACATGTATGAAAGAATTATGAAGGCGGCCTTGCCACAAATACGATGTCAGCTACATGATCATGCAAAGCAATATGACACTGATGGAACGTGTCATAATAAACGGAACGGTGGAAAGTTGCATGGCAATATATCTCGGAATGGCTATGAAATGCCATAATAGGTAGGTATGGTGGCTGTTTTGAGGAAGGTAAATGGTGGGTTTATGGTACCGGTGAAATTTGCGCGGTACTAGAGAGGCTAGCAATGGTGGAAGGGTGAGAGTGCATATAATCCATGGACTCAACATTAGTCATAAAGAACTCACATACTTATTGAAGAAATCTATTAGTTATCAAAACGAAGTATTACGCACATGCTCCTTGGAGGATAGATTGGTAGGAAAATACCATCACTCGTCCCCGACCGCCACTCATAAGGAAGACAATCAAAAATAAAATCATGCTCCGACTTCATCACATAATGGTTCACCATATGTGCATGCTACGGGGATCACAAACTTTAACACAAGTATCTCTCAAATTCACAACTACTCAACTAGTATGACTCTAATATCACCATCTTCATATCTCAAAACAATCATAAAGAATCAAACTTCTCATAGTATTCAATGCACTTTATATGAAAGTTTTTTATTATACCCATCTTGTATGCCTATCATATTAGGACTAAGTTTGTAGCCAGAGCAAATTACCATGCTGTTCTAAAAGACTCTCAAAATAATATAAGTGAAGCATGAGAGATCAATAATTTCTATAAAATAAAACTACCACTGTGCTCTAAAAAGATATAAGTGATGCACTAGAGCAAAATTATCTAGCTCAAAAGATATAAGTGAAGCACATAGAGTGTTCTAATAAATTCCGATTCATGTGTGTCTCTCCAAAAGGTGTGTACAACAAGGATGATTGTGGTAAACTAAAAAGCAAAGACTCAAATCATACAAGACGCTCCAAGCAAATCACATACCATGTGGTGAATAAAAATATAGCCTCAAGTAAAGTTACCGATAGACGAAGACGAAAGAGGGGATGCCTTCCGGGGCATCCCCAAGCTTAGGCTTTTGGTTGTCCTTGAATTTACCTTGGGGTGCCTTGGGCATCCCCAATCTTAGGCTCTTTCCACTCCTTATTCCAAAATCCATCAAATCTTTACCCAAAAACTTGAAAACTTCACAACACAAAACTTAAACAGAAAATCTCATGAGGTCCGTTAGTATAAGAAAACAAACCACCACTTTAAGGTACTGTAATGAACTCGTTCTTTATTTATATTGGTGTTAAACCTACTGTATTCCAACTTCTCTATGGTTCATACCCCCCGATACTAGCCATAGATTCATCAAAATAAGCAAACAACACACGAAAAAACAGAATCTGTCAAAAACATAACAGTCTGCAGTAATCTGTAGGTTTTGAATACTTCTGTAAATCCAAAAATCCTTAAAAATTCGGAGGTCCTAAATAATTTGTATATTGATCTACTGCAGTTGGAATTGGTATTTTATCGCTCTCTGGTAAAAAACTAAAATTATTCTTGTGAGTGCATACTTTCTGTTTTTTTAGCAAGATCAAATAACAATCACCCAAGAAGATCCTAAAGGCTTTACTTGGCACAAACACTAATTGAAACATAAAAAACACAATCATAACAGAGTATAGATGGTTTATTTATTACTAAATAGGAACGAAAAGCAAGGAACAAAAATAAAATTGGGTTGCCTCCCAACAAGCGCTATCGTTTAACGCCCCTAGCTAGGCATAAAGGTAAGAATAGATCTAGGTATTGCCATGATAATGATAAGGCAAATTGGGAAAACTCATCTCATACTCCCTACGTTCAGCAGCAAGTTTTATTTGTGGCAAGAAAAAGTAATCAAAAAGGCTAAATATAATGGGACAAAAGTCCCCAAGTTCAAGCTCGGGAGGTATTGGTTCCTCCTTTGGCCCCTCATATTGCACAACCAATTCATCATTATAAACATTCTTTTGGAAAAAGGTCATGAGCCTTTGTTCAATGGAAAAACCTAAACCATTGTTCTGGATAGAAAAATTATCATTAAGTTCAGAAATCTTGTCAACTAGAACATCGGTAGGAACCTTTTTACTAAGGTTTTCATTAAAAGCAACATGATCTAAAGATCGTAAGCGCATTATGTCTTCTTGATAAAAAAGGATTGCTTCTATGGGAGGACGGCCGGCATCCACCCTATAATGCGCAAAAATTTCATTGGCCTCTTTTATTATAAATCTGAACTCATGAGCTAAAAAGATGGTAGTTGCTCGCTTAACAGAAGAATGCTCAATATTAGAAAATTCTAGAAAAATCATCTGTATGCAAGGATGCATGTGGATAAATTGTCTTTCAAGTTCAACCACGAGCAAAGATATAGCATCCGCAAGACTACTAGTTTTATGAAGAATAGACCCTCTCATGGTGGGCAAAGCACCGCGCAAGTAAAGAAATCTTGAATAAGTCCTTTTCCAATAATACTACCACTACCGATCCGAAACTTTTTGGTGTGCAAAATAGTGGGTTCTTCATGAGGATAATCAAAAGCATCAATGTTTCCCCCATTGTTACTACAATCCTTTTCAATGATAACCTCCCTAGTTTCAGACATGATGGCAATAAAACGTACTAAGAACGAACACACAAGAGGCAAGCGGAAAGAGACAAACGGAAAAGGGCGAATAAAATGGCAAAGGTGAAGTGGGGGAGAGGAAAACGAGAGTCAAATGGCAAATAATGTAATGCGAGGGATAGGAGTTTGTGATGGGTACTTGGTATGTCTTGACTTGAGCGTAGATCTCCCCGGCAACGGCGCCAGAAATCCTTCTTGCTACCTCTTGAGCATGCATTGCTTTTCCCTTGAAGAGGAAAGGGTGATGCAGCAAAGTAGCGTAAGTATTTCCCTCAGGTTTCTAGAACCAAGGTATCAATCCAGTAGGAGACTACACGCAAATCGCCTAGTACCTGCACAAACAAATAAGAACCTTGCAACCAACACGATAAATGGGTTGTCAATCCATTCACGGCCACTTGCAAAAGTGAGATCTGATAAAGATAATAAGATAAATATTTTTTGGTATTTTTGTTGTATAGATTGAAAAGTAAAGATTGCAAAATAAAATAAATAGTAAACTAGAATTATAGATAGGAAAATTATGTGATGTAAAGTAGACCCGGGGGCCATAGGTTTCACTAGTGGCTTCTCTCAAGATAGCATATATTATGGTGGGTGAACAAATTACTGCCGAGCAATTGATAGAAAAGCGCATAGTTATGAGAATATCTAGGCATGATCATGAACAAAGGCATCACGTCCGTGTCAAGTAGACCGAAAAGATTCTGCATCTACTACTATTACTCCACACATCGACCACTATCCAGCATGCATCTAGAGTATTAAGTTCATAAGAACAGAGTAACGCATTAGGCAAGATGACATGATGTAGAGGGATAAACTCAAGCAATATGATATAAACCCCATCTTTTTATCCTTGATGGAAATAATAGAATACGTGTCGGTTCCCTTTCTGTCACTGGGATCAAGCACCGCAAGATTGAACCCAAAGCTAAGCACTTCTCCCATTACAAGAAAGATCAATCTAGTACGCCAAACTAAACCGATAATTCGAAGAGACTTGCAAAGATATCAAATCATGCATATAAGAATTCAGAGAAGAATCAAATATTGTTCATAGATAATCTTGATCATAAACCCACAATTCATCGGATCTCGGCAAACACACCGCAAAAAGTATTACATCGAATAGATCTCCAAGAACATCGAGGAGAACTTTGTATTGCGAACCAAAGAGAGAGAAGAAGCCATCTAGCTAATAACTATGGACCCGAAGGTCTGTGGTTAACTACTCACACATCATCGGAGAGGCTATGGTGTTGATGTAAAAGCCCTCCGTGATCGAATCCCCCTCCGGCAGATCGCTGGAAAAGGTCCCCAGATGGGATCTCACGGGTACAGAAGGTTGTGGCGGTGGAAGAGTGGTTTCCTAGCTCTCTTGGATGTTTTCAGGGTATAAGAGTATATATAGGCGAAAGAAGTAGGTCGGTGGAGCTCCGTGGGGCCCACGAGGGTGGGGGCGCGCCTACCTCCCCTGGGCGCGCCTCCCTACGTCATGGCCGCCTCGTCGCTCCCTTGACCTCTACTCCAAGTCTACTAGATTGTGTTTGTTCCAAAAAAGATCCTCGCGAAGGTTTCGTTCCGTTTGATATTCCTTTTGTGTGAAACACTGAAATAGGCAAAAAAACAGCAATTTGCACTGGGCCTTCGGTTAATAGGTTAGTCCCAAAAATAATATAAAAGTGCATATTAAAGCCCATTGAACATCCAAAACAGATAATATAATAGCATGGAACAATAAAAAATTATTGATACGTTGGAGACGTATCACCCGGAAAGGGGCAATGCCACCCCCAGAAGTAGATGACCAAGACACACCGGCAGGGCCCTGCCGGGGCTCAAGGTGGCAAAGACCACCTCACCAACCACTCCAGCACGACCCACGTCGTCCATCAGTGCGGTGTCAAGCCGCAATGTGATTAAGTGGCGGCCATTTGCCACATGGCAGCCATTTCCTACAGAAGGAACCCACAGATGACACTCGTCCTGCGATGTGTCAAGAGAATAGGTGCGGAGCTATCAAGATAGCCCGGCAAGCCTTGTCGGGCAACTAGTGATGTGACACTAAGTGGTGCATTTAATGCGCCCTGTCAGCCCGCAGAGTTAGGTATGATAGCACTGTTTGCTATCATATCGGTGCATAATGACTACTTTGCCATTGTAGTGACCCCTTGATCTATAAAAGGAGGCCCATGGCAACTGTAGAAAGGGTTGGAAAGTTGATGAACCCACACCCCCATACGTGTGTAGTCGCTACTGCCCTAAGGCAACCCTTGCCGGGCAAGTGTACTATGCTTCACCACCTCCATTCCACCATCAATCCACCAAAGCAGGAGTAGGGTTTTACGCCTCGCGGCGGGCTGAACCTGGGTAAATTTCTTGTGTGCTCTCTATCGTGCTACCATACGCTGGTCTGCTCTTTGTGCAACGTGACGTCCCCCTGCCGAACCAGCAAGGGGCCTCCTGGTCCCATGGGTGGCCGTGGATATCCCGCGACATATAGGTTGAGCGTGTGCCTTTCGTCTTGTGTTGTGTCCATGCGGGCGTGCGAGTGTTGCGTGCGTGCATGTGTATGTTTCAGTGTTGCATGCATGTGTGCGTGCGTGCGTGTGTTCGTGAGTGCATGTGTATGTGTCAGTGTTGCACGCCTGCATGCGTGCATGTGTTCGTTATGTGTATGGGTCAGTGTTGCACGCCTGCATGCGTGCATGTGTTCGTGCGAGTGTTGCATGCGTGCGGGGTGATCCTACACGTCATTTGACTGACTTTTTCATCTCTGGTCAGTCGATTTTCCAGCCGTTGGATACGAAATCAAGGGCTTGCAGTTTATCTTCAACCTTGATACGTCTCCAACGTATCTATAATTTTTGTTTGTTCCATACTATTATATTATCTATTTTGGATGTTAATGGGGTTATTTATACACTTTTATATTATTTCTGGGACTAACCTACTAACTCAAGGCCCAGTACAAATTGCTGTTTTTTTGCCTATTTCAGTGTTTCGCAGAAGAGGAATATCAAACGGAATCCAAACGGAATGAAACCTTTGGGAGAGTTATTTTTGGAACAAACGTGATCCAGAGGACTTGGTGTGGACATCAAGAAATCAACGAGGAGGCCATGAGGCAGGAAGGCGCGCCTGCCCCCTGGGTGCGCCCCCACCCTCATGGGCCCCTCGTGGCTCCACCGACCTACTTCTTCCTCCTATATATGTCCATATACCCCAAAAACATCCAGGAGCACCACGAAACCCTATTTCCACCGCCACAACCTTCTATACCCAAGAGATCCCATCTTGGGGCCTTTTCCGAAGCTCCGCCAAAGGGGGAATCGATCACGGAGGGCTTCTACATCAACACCATAGCCTCTGCGATGATGTGTGAGTAGTTTACCACAAACCTTCGGGTCCATAGTTATTAGCTAGATGGCTTCTTATCTCTCTCTTTGGATCTCAATACAACATTCTCCTCGATCTTCTTGGAGATCTATTTGATGCAACTCTTTTTGCGGTGTGTTTGTCGAGATCCGATGAATTGTGGGTTTATGATCAAACTTATCTATGACAATATTTGATTCTTCTCTGAAATCTTTTATGTATGATTGGTTATCTTTGCAAGTCTTTTCGAATTATCAGTTTGGTTTGGCCTACTAGATTGATCTTTCTTGCAATGGGAGAAGTACTTAGCTTTGGGGTCAATCTTGCAGTGTCCTTTCCCAGTGGCAGCAGGCGCAGCAAGGCACATATTGTATTGTTGTCATAGAGGATAAAAAGATGGGGTTTATATCATATTGCTTGAGTTTATCCCTCTACATCATGTCATCTTGCCTAATGCATTACTCTATTCTTATGAACTTAATACTCTAGATGCATGCTGGATAGTGGTCGATGTGTGGAGTAATAGTAGTAGATGCAGAATCGTTTCGGTCTACTTGTCGCGGACGTGATGCCTATATACATGATCATGCCTAGATATTCTCATAACTATGCACTTTTCTATCAATTGCTTGACAGTAATTTATTCACCCACCGTAATACTTATGTTGTCTTGAGAGAAGCCACTAGTGAAACCTATGGCCCCCGGGTCTATCTTTTGTCATATAAGTTTTCAATCTATTTTATTTTGCAATCTTTACTTTCAATCTATATCATAAAAATACCAAAAATATTTATCTTATTATTATTATCTCTATCAGATCTCACTCTCGTAAGTGACCGTGAAGGGATTGACAACCCCTTTATCGCGTTGGTTGCGAGGTTCTTATTTGTTTGTGTAGGTACGAGGGAATTGCGTTTAGTCTCCTACTATATTGATACGTTGGTTCTCAAAAACTAAGGGAAATACTTATGCTACTTTGTTGCATCACCCTTTCCTCTTCAAGGGAAAACCAACGCAGTGCTCAAGAGGTAGCAAGAAGGATTTCTGGCACCGTTGCCGGGGAGATTTACGCATGAGTCACGACATACCAAGTACCCATCACAAACTCTTATCCCTCGCATTACATTATTTGCCATTTGCCTATCATTTTCCACTCCCCCACTTCACCTTTGCCTTTTCTTCGCCTTCTTCCCGTATGTCTTTTTGTTTGTGTTTCCATGTGCCTTCTACTTGCTTGCATCTTTTCTTGCGAAAAAACTATTGATATGGATCCACTTAAAGTGTTCTACTTGGATCATCTTCGATCCTTATGCGCTCGTGCTGAAACCCCAACTAGCCTAGTTGATGGGAAATCTTTAGATGAGCATGCTCATTTTGTGCATCATCGTTTGTCTGAAAAGGGGAAGCTCTTATGGTATCAAATAAATAGTTTGCTATGCTATGCTTGGAATCTTTGTGAAATTTATGACTTTACTTGTTGCTCTAAGAACCCTAAAAACACCTTCCCTACCTATGTGAGTTTAATGATAACGAAATCTTATCTTCTTAAAAAGGGTGTTTATAGTTACTATGACATCGAACAAATTGAATAATTTGTTGTTTTTAAGGGTGCTCATGAAGTTGCTTCTTTGATTGAAAAGTATGATATTACTCTCTACAAATCTGAAAATTCCGACATACTTAAATATTGCTATGAAAACTATGCTCATAATGCCTATGTTAAGGAATTTATTGAGAGAATGACCATTGCTTTGGAAGGAAATAATGATATGCACGATTCTATAGATAATTATGATTCTGATGATTTGATTGAAATATTCCTTGATGAACATGATGCTTGCTATTCTTATAGCCATGATGCCAATATTTATGGAGATGAATTTGCTATAGTTCCTTATGTTAAACACGAGATTATTGCTATTGCACCCATACTTAATAGTTCCTTAAATCAAAAGCATGATTGCAATGATTTTACTATAAATTCTATTGATGTCAATTGTGCTAATAATATGCAAAACCCTAAGCTTGGGGATGCTAGTTTTGCTATGTCATCTAGTTGTTGCAACGATCATGATTGGGGTGATTCTTCTTATGATCTTGAAAATTTATTTATGCCCCATGATGAATATGAGATTGATAATAGTGTTTGCAACATTATTGAAAGTGGGTTTGGAAGAGTGTCAACTTTAGATCCCACATCTTTGGAGAATGTTCAATCTTATGAAATTTTTGATAAAAGTGGGTTTGGAAAGGTCATGACTTTAGTTAATGTTAACCCCACTATTCTGGAAGAGTCTCAACTTTGCATGCATGTGGATCGTGTTGAAAATATTTTATGTGATAGCTATATTGTGGAATTTGCTTATGATCCTACATGTCCTATTATTCTTGGTAGACCTTTCCTTAGAACGATTGGTGCAATTATTGATATGAAAGAAGGGAATATTAGATTCCAATTTTCGTTAAGGAAGGGCATGGAACACTTTCCTAGAAATAAAATTAAATTACCTTATCAATCTATCATGACAGCTACTTATGGATTGCATACCAAAGATGATAATACTTAGATCTATTCTTGCTTTTATGCCTAGCTAGGGGCGTTAAATGATAGCGCTTGTTGGGAGGCAACCCAATTTTATTTTTGTTTCTTGATTTTTAATTCTGTTTAGTAATAAATAATTCATATAGCATCTGTTTATATGTGGTTTTATGCTTTTAATTAGTGTTTGTGCCAAGTAGAACCTTTGGGAAGACTTGGGGAAAGTCTTTGCGATCTTGCTGTAAAAAACAGAAACTTTAGCGCTCACGAGATTTGCTGCCATTTTTTACTGGAGAGTGCGATTAGGTTGATTCTTTTTGCAGATGATTAATAGATAAATTCCTCACGTCCAGAAATTTATTTCAGAATTTTTGGGGTTACATAAGTATTCTAAACCTACATATTAATACAGACTATTCTGTTTTTAACAGATTCTGTTTTCGTGTGTTGTTTGCTTATTTTGATGCATCTATGGCTAGTATCGGAGGTTATGAACCATAGAGAAGTTGGAATACAGTAGGTTTAACACCAAAAGAAATAAAGAATGAGTTAATTACAGTACCTTAGGTGGTGTTTTGTTTTCTTATACTAACGGAGCTCATGAGATTTTCTGTTTAAGTTTTGTGTTGTGAAGTTTTCAAGTTTTGGGTAAAGATTTGATGGATTCTGGAATAAGGAGTGGCAAGAGCCTAAGCTTGGGGACGCCCAAGGCACCCCAAGGTAAAATTCAAGGACAACCAAAATCCTATGCTTGGGGATGCCCCGGAAGGCATCCCCTCTTTCGTCTTCTTCTATCGGTAACTTTACTTGAGGCTATATTTTTATTCACCACATGATGTGTGTTTTTCTTGGAGCGTCTTGTATGATTTGAGTCTTTGTTTTTTAGTTTGACACAATCATACTTTATGTACACACCTTTTGGTAGAGACACACATGAATTGGAATTTATTAGAATACTCTATGTGCCTCACTTAAATCTTTTGAGCTAGATAATTTTGCTCTAGTGCTTCACTTATATCTTTTAGAGCACGGTGGTGGTTTTATTTTATAGAAATTATTGATCTCTCATGTTTCACTTATATTATTTTGAGAGTCTTTTAAAACACCATGGTAATTTTCCTTGGTTATAAAATTAGTCCTAGTATGATAGGCATCCAAGATGGGTATAATAAAAACTATCATAAAAGTGCATTGAATACTATGAGAAGTTTGATACTTGATGATTGTTTTGAGATATGAAGATGGTGATATTAGAGTCATGCTAGTTGCGTAGTTGTGAATTTGAGAAATACTTGTCCTAAAGTTTGTGATTCCCGTAGCATGCACGTATGGTGAACCGTTATGTGATGAAGTCGGAGCATGATTTATTTATTGATTGTCTTCCTTACGAGTGGCGGTCGGGGACGAGCGATGGTATTTTCCTACCAATCTATCCCCCTAGGAGCATGTGTGTAGTACTTTGTTTCGATGAATAATAGATTTTTTCAATAAGTATGTGAGTTATTTATGAAAAATGTTGAGTCCATGGATTATACGTACTCTCACCCTTCCACCATTGCTAGCCTCTCTAGTACCGCGCAACTTTCGC
The DNA here is from genome assembly GCF_056163025.1 of Triticum urartu. Lineage (NCBI taxonomy): Eukaryota > Viridiplantae > Streptophyta > Magnoliopsida > Poales > Poaceae > Triticum > Triticum urartu. The sequence goes on from NC_141873.1 coordinate 111,288,730, forward strand.
CGGTACCATAAACCCACCATATACCTTCCTCAAAACAGCCACCATACCTACCTATTATGGCATTTCCATAGCCATTCCAAGATATATTGCCATGCAACTTACCACCATTCTGTTTGTTATGACACGTTACATCATTGTCATATTGCTTTGCATGATCATGTAGTTGACATCGTATTTGTGGCAAATCCACCATTCATAATTCTTTCATACATGTCGCTCATGAGTCATTGCACATCCCGATACATCACCGGAGGCATTCACATACAGTCATATTTTGTTCTAAGAATTGAGTTGTAATTTTTGAGTTGTAAGTAAATAAAAGTGTGATGATCATCATTATTAGAGCATTGTCCCAAGTGAGGAAAGGATGATGGAGACTATGATTCCCCCACAAGTCAGGATGAGACTCAGGACGAAAAAAGAAGAAGAAGAAGAAAAAGGATGCCATAAAAAAAGAGAAGGCCCAAATAAAAAATGAGAGAAAAAGAGAGAAGGGACAATGTTACTATCCTTTTACCACACTTGTGCTTCAAAGTAGCACCATGATCTTCATGATAGAGAGTCTCCTATGTTGTCACTTTCATACACTAGTGGGAATTTTACATTATAGAATTTGGCTTGCATATTCCAATGATGGGCTTCCTCAAAATGCCCTAGGTCTTCGTGAGCAAACAAGTTGGATGCACACCCACTTAGTTTCTTTTGTTGAGCTTTCATACACTTATAACTCTAGTGCATCCGTTGCATGGCAAACCCTACTCACTCACATTGATATCTATTGATGGGCATCTCCATAGCCCGTTGATATGCCTAGTTGGTGTGAGACTATCTTCTCCTTTTTGTCTTCTCCACAACCACCATTCTATTCCACATATAGTGCTATGTCCATGGATCACGCTCATGTATTGCGTGAAGATTGAAAAAGTTTGAGAACATCAAAAGTATGAAACAATTGCTTGGCTTGTCATCGGGGTAGTGCATGATTTAAATATTTTGCGTGGTGAAGATAGAGCATAGCCAGACTATATGATTTTGTAGGGATAACCTTCTTTGGCCATGTTATTTTGAGAAGACATGATTGCTTTGTTAGTATGCTTAAAGTATTATTATTTTATGTCAATATTAAACTTTTGTCTTGACTCTTTCGAATCTGAACATTCATGCCACAATAAAGAAAATTACATTGAGAATTATGCTAGGTAGCATTCCACATCAAAAATTCTGTTTTTATCATTTACCTACTCGAGGACGAGCATGAATTAAGCTTGGCGATGCTTGATACGTCTCCAACATATCTATAATTTTTTTATTGTTCCATGCTATTATATTATCGATTTTGGATGTTAATGGGCTTATTTATACACTTTTATATTATTTTTGGGAATAACCTACTAACCCAAGGCCCAGTACAAATTGCTGTTTTTTTGCCTATTTCAGTGTTTCGCAGAAAGGGAATATCAAACGGAATCCAAACGGAATGAAACCTTCGGGAGAGTTATTTTTGGAACAAATGTGATCCAGAGGACTTGGAGTGGACATCAAGAAATCAACGAGGAGGCCATGAGGCAGGAAGGCGCGCCTGCCCCCTGGGCACGCCCCCACCCTCATGGGCCCCTCGTGGCTCCACCGACCTACTTCTTCCTCCTATATATGTCCATATACCCCGAAAACATCCAGGAGCACCACGAAACCCTATTTCCACCGCCACAACCTTCTATACCCAAGAGATCCCATCTTGGGGCCTTTTCCGAAGCTCCGCCGAAGGGGGAATCGATCACGGAGGGCTTCTACATCAACACCATAGCCTCTGCGATGATGTGTGAGTAGTTTACCACAGACCTTTGGGTCCATAGTTATTAGCTAGATGGCTTCTTCTCTCTCTTTGGATCTCAATACAATGTTCTCCTCGATCTTCTTGGAGATATATTTGATGTAACTCTTTTTGCAGTGTGTTTGTCGAGATCTGATGAATTGTGGGTTTATGGTCAAGCTTAACTATGACAATATTTGATTCTTCTCTGAAATCTTTTATGTATGATTGGTTATCTTTGCAAGCCTCTTTGAATTATTAGTTTGGTTTGGCCTACTATATTGATCTTTCTTGCAATGGGAGAAGTACTTAGCTTTGGGTTCAATCTTGCGGTGTCCTTTCCCAATGACAGCAGGGGCATCAAGGCACGTATTGTATTGTTGCCATCGATGATAAAAAGATGGGGTTTATATCATATTGCTTGAGTTTATCCATCTACATCATGTCATCTTGCCTAATGCGTTACTCTGTTTTTATGAACTTAATACTCTAGATGCATGCTGGATAGCGGTCGATGTGTGGAGTAATAGTAGTAGATGCAGAATCGTTTCGGTCTACTTGTCGCGGACGTGATGCCTATATACATGATCATGCCTAGATATTCTCATAACTATGCACTTTTCTATCAATTGCTTGACAGTAATTTATTCACCCACCGTAATACTTATGTTGTCTTGAGAGAAGCCACTAGTGAAACCTATGGCCCCCGGGTCTATCTTTTGTCATATAAGTTTTCAATCTATTTTATTTTGCAATCTTTACTTTCAATCTATATCATAAAAATACCAAAAATATTTATCTTATTATTATTATCTCTATCAGATCTCACTCTCGTAAGTGACCGTGAAGGGATTGACAACCCCTTTATCGCGTTGGTTGCGAGGTTCTTATTTGTTTGTGTAGGTACGAGGGACTTGCGTGTAGTCTCCTACTGGATTGATACGTTGGTTCTCAAAAATTGAGGAAAATACTTACGCTACTTTGCTGCATCACCCTTTCCTCTTCAAGGGAAAACCAACGCAGTGCTCAAGAGGTAGCAAACCTCCACCCCCCCTGAGCCGCCAGCTACCACCGGCCGAATCGTCGGCCCCCGCTGTCGATGTCAAAACCGGCCGATGTCGGGTAGGGGGTCCCGAACTGTGCGTCTGAGGATCGAAGATAACAGGATGCAGGGGACACAATGTTTACCTAGGTTTGGGCCCTCAAAATAGTTAATACCCTACTTCCTGCTTGATTGACTTTGATGAGTATAGGGGTTACAAGAGTTGATCCACCTCGAGATCGTAATGGCTAAACCCTAGATGTCTAGCCTATATGATTATCTTAGCCTCTATGGACTAAACCCTCCGTTTTATATAGACACCGGAGGGGCCTAGGGTTGTATAGAGTCGGTTTATAGAGAAAGGAAACTACACATCCGGACGCCAAGCTTGCCATCCACACAAAGGAGAGTCCCATCCGGACACGGGGGAAGGCCTTCTATCTTGTATCTTCATGGCCCATCAGTCCGGCCCATGTCACATAGCACGGACGCCCGGGGACCCCCTAATCCAGGACTCCCTCACCCGCTGCCTCGCCGCCCCGCCCGCCCCAAAACCACTCCCCATCGCCGGTCCGCCACCGCCCCGGCCATCCCTCTAGCCCCCCCCCCCCCCCCGCCGAGTTTTTTCTCCGGCATCCCCATGCCACCGCCCAATCACCGCGCCCCCCACCGCCGGCGACTACCAACCAGAGGTCTCACGACTTCGAATCCCCACCAACCACTAATTTATTACTATTTATGTCTTTCATATACGCGCTGACGGGTGGTCCCTATGGTAATGTGCACTACTTAATGTGGACCGTTTGACTAGCCAATTGATCGTGTCATCAACAAATTACGGAGCTGTATGGTGAGCCAGTGACCGTATGATCACCCTAAAATGTATTTTATGAACACAGTACAAACTCAAACTACCATTTCTTTCTTTCATATACGCCCTGACAGGTGGGCCCCACGGTTAAGCGCGTCGATGGTGCAACACTAGTTGCGCCACGTGGAACGTTTGACTGGTCAATTGATTGTGTCATCAACAACATAGGGAGTTGTACGGGTGAGCCAGTGACTGTATAATCACGACATGTTTTTTAACACGGTACAGATGCAAGCGCTCATATATACGCGCAAGCACTCATCGATATAAGTGCACACACGCATACCCTACCCCTATGAGCACCTCCGAGAGAGTGAGCCAGCATATGAACGTGAGATTTTATGAAGTCACCGTAGGTGCCTCATAGTTGAGGGGGACGTCTCCTCCCACTGAACGCACATCGCCGGAAAATACCAAAATTAACCCAGGATAAATGCGAGCACCAGGAATTTAACCCTGGTGGGCTCGGGAAACCATTGTCCTCCTAACCATCCAACGACAGGTTGGTTAGCACCACAAAATGTATGTGGTGACCGTGATGAGCTTATTCTGAAGTCTAGTGACCATATCGTGCTTTTGCTTCAAATACAATGACCGTAAGTGTCGTCAACAAAATACGGAGCACGCATCAAATACAATGTCTGTCAGTGTCATCAACAAAATACGAAGACGTATCATGAGCTAGACACCGTATGATCACCACGAGAATGTATACGGTGACCATAATGAGCATATTCTGAAGTCTAGTGAACGTATAGTGCTTTCGCTTGAAGTACAGTGACTATCACGCGTGAATGTGTTAGGGGCATGCATACTTTTAGAGGGCCGAGAGATAGTTTGTGTGCATACGTGAAAGTGGTGTAGAAAGAGGGGGTGTCCCGTGGAGACAAGGACAGATATGCCCTTCGTTTCTCTTTCCTGTGACTAATATTTTAGGATAAAATATGAACATTCACAATGCAGAACAAATATTTTTGGATGCACCATGCAATTAACTTTCATGAATAACGTTGTATATGCTTATTTGCTTAGTGGCCGATTATGTGTGTGGTGTGGTGGGCACATCATTTCTAGTTGGGGTGGGCACATCATTTCTAGTTGTGGTGGATCAACATGAGGACTCATGGGTCGGTTCCATCCTGCGCCACATAGGTTGTACCGAGACACATTATATGAAGACCCATGTGGAGGACTCGGTGTACAAGACGAAGCTACCAGAGTCGTGGAGGACTATATCCCCATTGATGATATGATGACTATATATGATTTGTAACCCTAGGCCCCGAGTATGTTACAGAAGCCCGGGGGCTAGTTCGTTGATAGTATACACACATGCACAATGTCTGGTATTCATGTGTACTTTGTACACACCCCTATCACTAATATACAGTACCAGGTGTAGGATTTTTCCTCAATTGCAAGGGCCCGGACTTGGGTAAAAATTTGCCTCGTATTACCATCCAGCCTAACAGTCAAGGATATCCTACCGAATGATCTGATGGAATCATATCTGCCAACTACTAAGAGAGAGGTGTGTCTGTGGGGGGGGGGGTACAATGTGTGCGAGATAGGCCTAAAGATAATGTGCGTGCGGGAGACGCGTAAGCACATATATGTGCGTATAGAGGGCTAGTAGAGACCGTGCGTGTGTATATATGCATGTGAGAGAAATAGTGTTTTCCAACTGGGATTAGTGAAAAGAGTGATACATAGTAGTAAAAAAGGGAGAGGGGGATATATAGAGAGTGTGTGCGGGAGACACCCCGGGAGAGATTGTGAGCATGTGTGAAAGAGAAATGCTGATGTATATAAAGTGTGTGCACTTATGCGTTAGATAGAGAGATATATAGCGAGTGTGTGAGAACGGAGCGAGGCATAGTGCATCTACGTGTAAAAGGTGGTTTGATAACCCACAAGTATAGGGGATCGTCTATAGCCTTCTTTTATAAATAAGAGTGTCGAACCCAACGAGGAGCTAAAGGCAGAACAAATATTCCCTCAAGTTCTATCGACTGATAACCCACAAGTATAGGGGATCGCAACAGCTTTCGAGGGTAGAGTATTCAACCCAAATTTATTGATTCGACACAAGGGGAGCCAAAGAATATTCTCAAGTATTAGCAGCTGAGTTGTCAATTCAACCACACCTAGAAACTTAGTATCTGCAGAAAAGTGTTTAGTAGCAAAGTAATATGATAGTGGTGGTAGCAATAACAAAAGTAAAGACAGCAAAAGTAATGTTTTTGGTATTTTGTAGTGATTGTAACAGTAGCAGCAGAAAAGTAAATAAGAGAGAACCAGTATATGGAAAACTCGTAGGCACCGGATCAGTGATGGATAATTATGCTAGATGCGGTTCATCATGTAACAGTCATAACATAGGGTGACACAGAACTAGCTCCAATTCGTCAATGTAATGTAGGCATGTATTCCGTATATAGTCATACATGCTTATGGAAAAGAACTTGCATGACATCTTTTGTCCTACCCTCCCGTGGCAGCGGGGTCCTATTGGAAACTAAGGGATATTAAGGCCTCCTTTTAATAGAGAACCGGAACAAAGCATTAGCACATAGTGAATACATGAACTCCTCAAACTATGGTCATCACTGGGAGTGGTCCCGATTATTGTCACTTCGGGGTTGCCAGATCATAACACATAGTAGGTGACTATAGACTTGCAAGATAGGATCAAGAACTCACATATATTCATGAAAACATAATAGGTTCAGATCTGAAATCATGGCACTCGGGCCCTAGTGACAAGCATTAAGCATAGCAAAGTCATAGCAACATCAATCTCAGAACATAATGGATACTAGGGATCAAACCCTAACAAAACTAACTCGATTACATGATAAATCTCATCCAACCCATCACCGTCCAGCAAGCCTACGATGTAATTACTCACGCACGGCGGTGAGCATCATGAAATTGGTGATGGAGGATGATTGATGATGACGACGGCGACGAATCCCCCTCTCCGGAGCCCCGAACGGACTCCAGATCAGCCCTCCCGAGAGGTTTTAGGGCTTGGCGGCGGCTCCGTATCGTAAAACGTGATGATTTCTTCTCTCTGATTTTTCTCTCCGAAAGCAAATATATAGAGTTGGAGTTGGCATCGGAGGGCATCCAAGGGGCCCATGAGGTAGGGGGGCGCGCCCTAGGGGGGGCGCCCCCCACCCTCGTGAGAAGGGTGTGGGCCCCTGGTCTTCATCTTTTGCGAGGATTTTTTATTGTTTTTTCTAAGATGTTCCATGAAGTTTCAGGTCATTCCGAGAATATTTGTTTTCTGCACATAAAACAACACCATGGCAATTCTGCTGAAAACAGCGTCAGTCCAGGTTAGTTCCATTCAAATCATACAAGTTAGAGTCCAAAACAAGGGCAAAAGTGTTTGGAAAAGTAGATACAACGGAGACGTATCAACTCCCCCAAGCTTAAACACTTGCTTGTCCTCAAGCAATTCAGCTGACAAACTGAAAGAAAGAAAAACTTTTACAAACCCTGTTTGCTCTTGTTGTTGTAACTATGTCAAGCCAGCATTCAAGTTTTCAGCATAGATCATAACTAACCACATTTGCAATAATTCTCAGATCTCACAATTACTCATATCAATAGCATAATCAACTAGCAAGCCATAATAATAAATCTCGGATGACAACACTTTCTCAAAACAATCATAATATGATATAACAAGATGGTATCTTGCTAGCCCTTTCTGAGACCGCAAAACATAAATGTAGAGCACCTTTAAAGATCAAGGACTGACTAGACATTGTAATTCATGGTAAAAGAGATCCAATCGTAGTCATACCCAATATAAATTAACAGTGATGAATGCAAATGACGGCTGTGCTCTCCAGCTAGTGCTTTTTAATAAGAGGGTGATGACTCAACATAAAAGTAAATGGATAGGCCCTTCGCAGAGGGAAGCAGGGATTTGTAGAGATGCCAGAGCTCAGTTTTGAAATAGAGATAAATTGTATTTTGAGCGGTATACTTTCATTGTCAACGAACAACTAAGAGATGGCGATATCTTCCATGCTAAACACATTATAGGCGGTTCCCAAACAGAATGGTAAAGTTTATACTCCCCCTCCACCAACAAGCATCAATCCATGGCTTGCTCGAAACAATGAGTGCCTCCAACATACATCAGGTCCCAGGGGGAGTTTTGTTTGCAATTAATTTTGATTTAGTTTGCATAAAGCATGGGACTGGGCATCCCGGTGACCAGCCATTTTCTCGTGAGTGAGGAGCGGAGTCCACTCCTCTTGAGAATAACCCGCCTAACACGGAAGATAAGGACAGCCTTGGTTGATACATGAGCTATTCGAGCATACAAAATAGAATGTTTATTTGAAGGTTTAGAGTTTGGCACATAAAAATTTACTTGGAACGGCAGGTAGATACCGCATATAGGAAGGTATAGTGGACTCATCTGGAATAACTTTGGGGTTTAAGGGATTGGATGCACAAGTAGTATTCCCGCTTAGTACAAGTGAAGGCTAGAAAAAGACTGGGAAGCGACCAACTAGAGAGCAACAACAGCCATGTACATGCATTAAAATTAATAAACATTGGATGCAAGCATGAGTAGGATATAATCCACCATGAACATAAATATCGCGAAGGCTATGTTGATTTGTTTCAACTACATGCGTGAACATGTGCCATGTCAAGTCACTTAAGTCATTCAAAGGAGGATACCACCCCATCATACCATAATAAGCTGAATCAAGAACGAGGGACTCATCATATTTACAAAAACAAAAGAGGTCGAGTTCATACCAGCTTTTCTCATCTCAGTCAGTCCATCATATATCATCATAATTGCCTTTCACTTGCACGACCGAACGGTGTGAATAATAATAAGAGTGTACGTGCATTGGACTAAGCTGGAATCTGCGAGCATTCAATAAACAGGAGAAGACAAGGCAATATGGGCTCTTGGTTAAATCAACAATAGTGCATATAAGAGCCACTTCAACAATTTAATGGTCTTCTCCTACTGACCCCCAAAGAAAAGAAAAGAAATAAAACTATTTACACGGGAAAGCTCCCAACAAGCAAAAGAAGAACGGGAAATATTTTTGGGTTTTCTTTTTAATTATTACTACTACAGCAGAAAAATAAACTACTACTAATCTTTTTTTGGTTTTTCTTAAGGTTTAGCAAACACACAAGAAGAAAGCAGGAAAAAGAAAATAAACTAGCATGGATATTACAGTGAAAAAGTATGAGCACCGATATCTAATAATGAGTGTGTGTGAACATAAATGTAATGCCGGTGAGAAATACGTACTCCCCCAAGCTTAGGCTTTTGGCCTAAGTTGGTCTATTGCCAGGGATAGCCTGGCGGATACCCATAGGTGTAGCTGGGGTTGTACTGCGACGAAGAATAGTTGGGATCATACTGATGTGCAGCGGTTATCGCCTGCTGAGCTGCAGCGTGGAGTCGAGCTGCCTCCGCTCTCCTCTCGTACTCTTCTGCCTCCTCTCTGGTAATAACATATCTTCCTTTTGTCTGTGAATCAAAGAAGGCAGGAGCAGGGAGAGTAATACGGAAAACACGTCGTTTATCAAAAATTAAACGATATAAGAGAGGTGATTCAGGCCTCTCGACAAACTGGTGCGAAGCCATAGAGTCATAATCTAAATATGCAGGAGGCAACTCCATATCACCCTCACGAATGTCCATCTCAAGAAAATGAGCTATGCGGGTTGCATAAATTCCTCCAAAGAAATCTCCATTATGTCTATTATGATGCAACCTACGAGCCACAATGGCTCCCATATGATAAGATTGGTCTCCTAACACAGCACTCCTAAGAATGCTGAGATCAGGGACACACATGTGACATGCTTCATCCTTAGAATTTATGCATCTATTGATGAAGAGAGCAAAATAATGTATAGCAGGAAAGTGAATGCTCCCTATGGTAGCCTGCGTTATATCTCTAGATTCCCCCATAGTTATACTAGCAAGAAAGTTTCTAAATTCAGATTTAGGGGGGTCCCTAACACTACCTCGTGATGGAAGTTTGCAAGCAGAAGTAAAATCCTCTAAGTCCATGGTATAAGATTTGTCATAGAGATCAAACATGACTGAAGGAGAATTACGCGAAGATGAATACTCAAACCTCCTCATAAATGAACTTGTGAGATCATGATACTGGGGGCATTTGTTAGCCTCAAAATCCTCAAGACCGGCATTGCGCAAATATGCCTTGAATTCTTCTTTAATTCCCGCACGGTCCATAAAATTTTCTGACGGCCATTCGCAAGGCCGTACTGGAGCGTCTCTTGGTGGATCCTCGTCAGCATCGCGCATAGCAATCATGGGTCCTTGCTTCTTAGAGGAACCACCTTGGAACATCTTCCTAAGCATATTATTTTTCTCTCAAAAATTCTGAAATTTTTAGTAACTTCAAAATAAAAGTAAACCAAACTCAGTAAAACTGATAGCAACTACTCCTACAAGTGCCTAGAGCCTATATCAAGCATTAGAACTACTTGGAACCATATAAATTTGACCTGCAAGCTCAAGAACATGGTCACCTATGCAGCACAAATTTGCAAAGAATAAAGCACTAGAACAAAAACTAATTGGACCAACGGAGGAGTCACATACCAAGGAACAATCTCCCCAAGCAGTTTTGCGAGAGGTGCTTTGAGCAAGGAGATCGAAAATTACAGCAAAAATGGCTGGAACTCGTGCTTGAATTGGTTTTTCGGGTTTGTGTGAGATAGAGGAAGAAGATGGGTGCTGGGATAAGTGGAGGAGGGCCACCATGGGCCCACGAGGCAGGGGGCGTGCCCTAGAGGGGGGCGCGCCCACCACCCTCGTGGCCAGGTGGCAGCTCCTCCCGCGGTAATTTTTGCACAGTAAATCCTCAAATATTCCTGAAAAAATCATATTAAATTGGCATGTCATTCTGAGGACTTTTAGTTTCAGGATATTTTTATATTGCATGGATAAGTCAGGAAACAGACAGAAAATACTATTTTTACTTTATTTAATATAAATAACAAAAAGTAAGAGTGGGGTACAGAAGGTTGTGCTTCTAGTTTCATCCATCTCATGCTCATCAAAAAGAATCCACTAACAAGGTTGATCAAGTCTTGTTAACAAACTCATTCCGATAATCATGAAACCGGAGAAATTTCGAATAACACTAAGTTACCTCAACGGGGATATACACATCCCCAATAATAAGTATATCATATTTCTTCTTGAAAGTAGGAAGAGGAAATTCAAAACCTCCAAATATAATCGATGGAATTTTTCCAATGGAGTTGATACTATGAACTTGAGGTTGTTTCCTCGGAAAGTGTACCGTATGCTCATTACCATTAACATGAAAAGTGACATTGCCTTTGTTGCAATCAATAACAGCCCCTGCAGTATTAAGAAAAGGTCTTCCAAGAATAATAGACATACTATCATCCTCGGGAATATCAAGAATAACAAAGTCCGTTAAAATAGTAACGTTTGCAACCACAACAGGCACATCCTCACAAATACCGACAGGTATAGCAGTTGATTTATCAGCCATTTGCAAAGATATTTCAGTAGGTGTCAACTTATTCAGGTCAAGTCTACGATATAAAGAGAGAGGCATAACACTAACACCGGCTCCAAGATCACATAAAGCAGTTTTAATATAATTTCTTTTAATGGAGCAAGGTATAGTAGGTACTCCGGGATCTCCGAGTTTCTTTGGTATTCCACCCTTAAAAGTATAATTATCAAGCATGGTGGAAATTTCAGCTTCCGGTATCTTTCTTTTATTAGTAATGATATCCTTCATATATTTAGCATAAGGATTTGTTTTGAGCACATCAGTTAATCGCATACGCAAAAAGATATGCCTAATCATTTAAGCAAAGCGCTCAAAATCCTCATCATCCTTTTTCTTGGATGGTTTCGGAGGAAAAGGCATGGGTTTCTCAACCCAGGGTTCCCTTTCTTTACCATGTTTCCTAGCAAAAAAGTCTCTTTTATCATAACGTTGATTCTTTGATTCTGGGTTATCAAGATCAACAGCAGGTTCAATTTATACGTCATTGTCATTACTAGGTTGAGCATCATCATGAACATCATTATTAATATTTTCATTAGGTTCATGTTCATTACCAGATTGTGTATCAGCATCAGACATAGAGATATCATTTGGATTATCAGGTGGTTCAGCAATAGGTTCACTAGAAGTTTGCACAGTTCTATCATTTTTCTTCTTCTTCTTTTTAGAAGAACTAGGAACATCAATATTATTTCTTTGAGAATCTTGCTCGATTCTCTTAGGGTGGCCTTCGGGATACAAAGGTTCCTGAGTCATTCTACCAGTTCTAGTAGCCACTCTAACATCATAATCATTTTTCTTACTATTCATTTCATCAAGCACTTCTTTTTGATCCTTAAGTACTTGTTCTACTTGAGTGGTAACCATAGAAGCATGTTTGCTAACAAGTTTAAGTTCACCTTTAACATTATCCATACAATCACCCAAGCGTCTAATCATATAAGCATTTTCTTTTAATTGTCTACCAAAATAAGCATTGAAGTCGTCTTGCTTAAACATAAAGTTATGAAACTCATCCAAGCACTGACTAGCAATTTTATTAGGAGGGACTTCAGCTTTATCATATCTATAGAGAGAATTTACCTTTACTACCTATGTCGGGATATCGGGATCAGGAGGTTCTTCAATAAATAAAGAATTAAGATCATATGTTTCTTCAACAGGCGGTATATTAAGACCATGTATTTCTTCAATAGGAGGTAAATTCTTAACGTCTTCAACTTTAATACCTTTTTCTTTCATAGATTTCTTTGCCTCTTGCATATCTTCGGGACTGAGGAATAAAACACCTCTCTTCTTCGGAGTTGGTTTAAGAATAGGCTCGGTAATTGGAGCAGGAGCTGGCTCAGGAGGTGCCCAATTATTTTCAGTTGTCAACATATTATTCAATAGAATTTCAGCTTCATCCGGTGTTCTTTCCCTGAAAAGAGAACCAGCACAACTATCCAGGTAATCTCTGGAAGCATCGGTTAGTCCATTATAAAAGATATCAAGTATTTCTGGTTTCTTAAGAGGATGATCAGGCAAAGCATTAAGTAACTTGAGAAGCCTCCCCCAAGCTTGTGGGAGACTCTCTTCTTTAATTTGCACGAAGTTGTATATTTCCCTCAAAGCAGCTTGTTTCTTATGAGCAGGGAAATATTTAGCATAGAAGTAATAAATCATATCCTCGGGACTACGCACACAACCAGGATCAAGAGAATTAAACCATATCTTAGCATCACCCTTTAATGAGAACGGAAATATGTTGAGTATATAAAAGTAACGTGATCTCTCATCATTAGTAAACAAGGCGGCTATATCATTTAACTTAGTAAGATGTGCCACAACAATTTCAGATTCATAGCCATAAAACGGATCAGATTCAACCAAAGTAATTATATCAGGATCAACAGAGAATTCATAATCCTTATCAAGAATACATATAGGTGAAGTAGCAAAAGCAGGGTCAGGTTTCATTTTATCTCTAAGTGATTCTTTGTTCCATTTAATTAATAACCTCTTAAGCTCATATCTTCTCTGCAAGCTAAAATAGCGGCAGAAGATTCCATATCAAAAAGATAGCCCTCAGGGATAATAGGCATATTTTCATCATCACTATCATCATCGTATTCAGATTCAATAATTTATTTTTCTCTAGCCCTAGCAATTTGTTCATCAAGAAATTCACAAAGGGGCACAGTAGTATCAGGCATAGAAGTAGTTTCATCATAAGTATCATGCATAGCAGAAGTGGCATCATCAATAACATGCGACATATCAAAACGAATAGCAGAAGCACGTGTAGGTGTCGCAAACTTACTCATAACACAAGGTGAATCAAGTGCAGAGCTAGATGGTAGTTCCTTACCTCCCCTCGTAGTTGAGGGATAGATCTTGGTTTTTGGATCTCTCAAGTTCTTCATAGTGTCCAGCAGATATAAATCCCAAGTGACTCAAAGAATAGAGCTATGCTCCCCGGCAACGGCGCCAGAAATTAGTCTTGATAACCCACAAGTATAGGGGATCGCAACAGCTTTCGAGGGTAGAGTATTCAACCCAAATTTATTGATTCGACACAAGGGGAGCCAAAGAATATTCTCAAGTATTAGCAGCTGAGTTGTCAATTCAACCACACCTGGAAACTTAGTATCTGCAGCAAAGTGTTTAGTAGCAAAGTAATATGATAGTGGTGGTAGCAGCAACAAAAGTAAAGACAGCAAAAGTAATGTTTTTGGTATTTTGTAGTTATTGTAATAGTAGCAGCGGAAAAGTAAATAAGCGAGAACCAGTATATGGAAAACTCATAGGCACCGGATCAGTGATGGATAATTATGCCGGATGCGGTTTGATACGTCTCCAACGTATCTATAATTTTTGATTGCTCCATGCTATATTATCTACTGTTTTAGGCAATAATGGGCTTTATTATTCACTTTTATATTATTTTTGGGACTAACCTATTAACCGGAGGCCCAGCCTAGATTTGCTGTTTTATGCCTATTTCAGTGTTTTGAAGAAAAGGAATATCAGACGGAGTCGAAACGGAACGAAATCAACTCGAGAAGTTATTTTTGGAAGGAAAAACACCTGATGGACTTGGACCTCATGTCAGGGGAGACATGAGGTGCTCACGAGGGTGGGGGGTGCCCCCCCTAGGGCGCGCCCCCTGACTCGTGGGGCCCCCGCAGCTCCTCTGACGTCCTCCCCGCACCCATATATATCCACATACCCTAAAACTTCCAGAAGGCACAATAGATCGGGAGTTCCGCCGCTAGAAGCCTCCGTAGCCACCGAAAACCAATCTAGACCCGTTCCGGCACCCTGCCGAAGGGGGCAATCCTTCCCCGGTGGCCATCTTCATCATCCCGGTGCTCTCCATAACGAGGAGGGAGTAGTTCTCCCTCGGGGCTGAGGGTATGTACTAGTAGCTATGTGTTTGATCTCTCTCTCTCTCTCTCGTGTTCTTGAGATGATACGATCTTGATGTATCGCGAGCTTTGCTATTATAGTTGGATCTTATGTTTCTCCTCCCCCTCTTCTCTCTTGTAATGAATTGAGTTTCCCCTTTGAAGTAATCTTATCGGATTGAGTCTTTAAAGATTTGAGAACACTTGATGTATGTCTTGCCGTGGATATCTGTGGTGACAATGGGATACCGCGTGCCACTTGATGTATGTTTTGGTGACCAACTTGCAGGTTCCGCCCATGAATCTATGCATAGGGGTTGGCACATGTTTTCATCATGATTCTCCGGTAGAACTTTGGGGCACTCTTTGAGGTCCTTTGTGTTGGTTGAATAGATGAATCTAAGATTGTGTGATGCATATCGTATAATCATACCCACGGATACTTGAGGTGACATTGGAGTATCTAGGTGACATTAGGGTTTTGGTTTATTTATGTCTTAAGGTGTTATTCTAGTATGAACTCTAGGGCTGTTTGTGACACTTATAGGAATAGCCCAACGGATTGATTGGAAAGAATAACTTTGAGGTGGTTTCGTACCCTACCATAATCTCTTCGTTCGTTCTCCGCTATTAGTGACTTTGGAGTGACTCTTTGTTGCATGTTGAGGGATAGTTATGTGATCCAATTATGTTAGTATTGTTGAGGGAACTTACACTAGCGAAAGTATGAACCCTAGGCCTTGTTTACCATCATTGCAATACCGTTTACTCTCACTTTTACCATTAGTTACCTTGCTGTTTTTATAATTTCAGATTACAAATACCTTTATCTACCATCCATATTGCACTTGTATCACCATCTCTTCGCCGAACTAGTGCACCTATACAATTTACCATTGTATTGGGTGTGTTGGGGACACAAGAGACTCTTTCTTATTTGATTGCAGGGTTGCTTGAGAGAGACCATCTTCATCCTACGCCTCCTACGGATTGATAAACCTTAGGTCATCCACTTGAGGGAAATTTGCTACTGTCCTACAAACATCTGCACTTGGAGGCCCAACAACGTCTGCAAGAAGAAGGTTGTGTAGTAGACATCAAGCTCTTTTCTGGCGTCGTTGCCAGGGAGGTTAGCGCTTGAAGGTATATCTTTAGATCTTGCAATCGAGTCTTTTAGTTTCTTGTTTTATCACTAGTTTAGTTTATAAAAGAAAACTATAAAAAATGGAATTGAGTTTGTCTCATACGCTTCACCTTTTTAATATCTTTCGTGAGTATGATGGAAAGGATAATTGTGCTCAAGTGCTAGAAGAAGAAATCCATAAAATGTTTGGCACTAAATCTTTGAATGATGAGCATGATTGCAATGTTGTTAGTACGAATTCTTTGAATATCCGTGATGCTAATGATGATTGCACTAGTTATGATGAAAATGCCTCCTATAAACATGTCAATTTTTGCGGAGTATATTGGGTTTGCAAATACACACCAAATAGGGAAGATAGATATTGCAAGAGGCATAAGTGTTTAGAAACTAAATTGTTGCAAGAAAGTCTTGATGAGAGTGCTAAAAATTTAAAATATCTTTACCGTACTTGTGAACTTTGTAATGAACATGGTCATTTAAATATCAAATGCAAATTATTTCATGACCGAATCGTGTCCAAAAATTGTGATGACTTGATTTCCCTTGCGCATTATAATGAACTAAGTTTGCTTTTGGGTTATGAAGAATTGAAACGTCAAACTAAGCATATTCCAGAATATAACCTTGAGAAATTCCTCGATATTGATCTAGAGAATGTTTATATGTATTGTGCGGTGAATTGCATTGAAAATCCTTATATTGCCAACTACATAAAGAAAAGAAAACAATTAGAAGATGAAGAGAATACTAATGAAAGGGAAGAGACTTCCCAATATCCTCCTATTATTTCTTATGATGAATCAGGTAACGAGGAGGAGCCTCCTATTCAACCAATCTCATTAATAAGGAGCTCCAAAAAGAGGATTGAACCCACGCATGATGTGGTGAAGAAGAAGAAAAGAAAAAGGAAGAGAGGTAAAAAGATATCTCTCCCAAATAATGCTGCTCCTATTACTACTGTGCCTCATGAAAATATAATTGTGGAAGATAATGATACTTCTTATGATTTTGAAAATCTTTTTGGCACTTGCTTGGAAGAATATAATAATTGCTATACTATTGGTGCTATCCATGCTATTAATGATGAGAGTGATTATGCTTATGATACGAAAAGGCCCAAGCTTGGGGAAGCTATATTTGATGAGGATGACATATTTGAGAATATATTTGCTGCAATTAATGTTTGTCCCAAGCTTGGGGATGCTACGCTTAATGAAGATTATATTTTTAGTCTTCCAAGTTTTGATATGCAAATTCATAATGATAATAACATGCCTCCTACTTATGATAATTATTGTGATGATACATATGCTATAAAAAGTAGTGAGGATTATATTTATAAAACTTGTCATGATTATGGTTACCCCTTTTCTGAACATTACTCTTTTAATGTGGAAACAATTTATAATATTCAAGTCTCTTATGATACTCCCACTATCCCGAATGAGAAGAATCTTGCTTGTGTGGAGAGTAATAAAATTTCTATGCTTATAGGTCATGAAAAGAATGCTTTAGGTGCTGGTTATATTGTTGGATTCATTCATTATGCTACTGAAAATTATTATGAGGGAGGAATATATGCTTGTAGGAGTTGCAATAATATCAAGTTTCCTCTCTATGTGCTTAATGTTTTGAAGTTATGCTTGTTTTACCTTCCTATGCAAGTTGATTCTTGTTCCCACAAGTTGTTTGCTCAAAAAATCCCAATGCATAGGAAGTGGGTTAGACTTAAATGTGCTAGTCATATTCGTCATGATGCTCTCTTTATGTTTCAATTCTTATCTTTTATGTGAGCATCGTTGAAATCATCATGCCTAGCTAGGGGCGTTAAATGATAGCGCTTGTTGGGAGGCAACCCAATTTTATTTTAGTTCCTTGCTTTTTGTTACTGTTTATTAATAAATAATTCATCTAGCCTCTGCTTAGATGTGGTTTTATGTGTTTAATTAGTGTTTGTGCCAAGTAGAACCTTTGGGAAGACTTTGGGAAAGTCTTGTTGATCATGCTGTCAAAAACAGAAACTTTAGCACTCATGAGAATTGCTTCCATTTTTATTTGGAGAGTGATATTTAGTTAATTATTTTTGCAGATGATTAACAGATAGATTCCTCCGGTCCAGCAATTTATTTTAGAATTTTTGGGGTTCCAGAAGTATACGTTTGATTCAGATTACTATAGACTGTTCTGTTTTTGACAGATTCTGTTTTTCATGTGTTATTTACTTATTTTGATGAATCTATGGCTAGTAAAAGAGTTTATAAACCATAGAGAAGTTGGAATACAGTAGGTTTAACACCAATATAAATAAAGAATGAGTTCATTACAGTACCTTGAAGTAGTGTTTTGTTTTCTTTCGCTAACGGAGCTTACGAGTTTTCTGTTAAGTTTTGTGTTGTGAAGTTTTCAAGTTTTGCGTAAGGATTTGATGGACTATGGAATAAGGAGTGGCAAGAGCCTAAGCTTGGGCATGCCCAAGGCACCCCAAGGTAATATTCAAGGATAACCAAGCATCTAAGCTTGGGGATGCCCCAGGTGGCATCCCCTCTTTCGTCTTCGTTCATCGGTAACTTTACTTTGAGCTATATTTTTATTCGCCACATGATATGTATTTTGCTTGGAGCGTCATGTCATTTTCTTTTGCTTTGGTTGCTGTTTGAATAAAATACCAAGATATGAAATTATTAAATGTTAGAGAGTCTTCACATAGTTGCATAATTATTCAACTACTCATTGATCTTCACTTATATCTTTCGGAGTAGTTTGTCATTTGTTCTAGTGCTTCACTTATATCTTTTAGAGCATGGTGGTAGTTTTATTTTGAAGAAATAGATGAACTCTCATGCTTCACTTATATTATTTTGAGAGTCTTAAATAGCATGGTAATGTGCTTAAAAATCCTAATATGCTAGGTATTCAAGAATAATAAAATTCTCTTATGAGTGTGTTGAATACTATGAGAAGTTTGATACTTGATAATTGTTTTGAGATATGGAGACGGTGATATTAGAGTCATGCTAGTTGAGTGGTTACGAATTTGAGAAATACTAGTGTTGAAGTTTGTGATTCTCGTAGCATGCACGTATGGTGAACCGTTATGTGACGAAGTCGGAGCATGATTTATTTATTGATTGTCTTCCTTATGAGTGGCGGTCGGGGACGAGCGATGGTCTTTTCCTACCAATCTATCCCCCTAGGAGCATGCGCATAGTACTTTGTTTCGATAACTAATAGATTTTTGCAATAATTATGTGAGTTCTTTATGACAAATGTTGAGTCCATGGATTATACGCACTCTCATCCTTCCACCATTGCTAGCCTCTCTAGTACCGCGCAACTTTTGCCGGTACCATAAACCCACCATATACCTTCCTCAAAACAGCCACCATACCTACCTATTATGGCATTTCCATAGCCATTCCGAGATATATTGCCATGCAACTTTCCACCATCTAGTTCATCATGACACATTCATCATTGTCATATTGCTTATGATGATCATGTAGTTGACATCGTATTTGTGGCAAAGCCACCGTTCATAATTCTTTCATACATGTCACTCATGCATCATTGCATATCCCGGTACACCGCCAGAGGCATCCATATAGAGTCATACTTTGTTCTAGTATCGAGTTGTAATCATTGAGTTGTAAATAAATATAAGTGTGATGATCATCATTAATAGAGCATTCCCCCCCCCCCCCAAAAAAAAGAAAAAAAGAAAAAGAAAAGAAAGGCCAAATAAAAAAATAAAATAAAAAGGGGCAATGTTACTATCCTTTTTCCACACTTGTGCTTCAAAGTAGCACCATGATATAGCGAGTCTCATATATTGTGCTTCAAAGTAGCACCATGTTCTTCATATAGAGAGTCTCATATGTTGTCACTTTCATATACTAGTGGAAATCTTTCATTATAGAACTTGGCTTGTATATTCCAATGATGGGCTTCCTCAAAATGCCCTAGGTCTTCGTGAGCAAGCGAGTTGGATGCACACCCACTAGTTTCTTTTGTTGAGCTTTCATACATTTATAGCTCTAAGTGCATCCGTTGCATGGCAATCCCTACTCACTCACATTGATATCTATTGATGGGAATCTCCATAGCCCGTTGATACGCCTAGTAGATGTGAGACTATCTTCTCCCTTTTTGTCTTCTCCACAACCACCATTCTATTCCACCTATAGTGCTATATCCATGGCTCACGCTCATGTATTGCGTGAAGATTGAAAAAGTTTGAGAACATCAAAAGTATGAAACAATTGCTTGGCTTGTCATCGGGGTTGTGCATGATTTAAATATTTTGTGTGGTGAAGATGGAGCATAGCCATACTATATGATTTTGCAGGGATAGCTTTCTTTGGCCATGTTATTTTGAGAAGACATAATTGCTTAGTTAGTATGCTTGAAGTATTATTGTTTTTATGTCAATATTAAACTTTTGTCTTGAATCTTATGGATCTGAATATTCATACCACAATTAAGAAGAATCACAATGAAATTATGCCAACTAGCATTCCACATCAAAAATTATCTTTTTTATCATTTACCTACTCGAGAACGAGCAGGAATTAAGCTTGGGGATGCTTGATACGTCTCCAACGTATCTATAATTTTTTATTGCTCCATGCTATATTATCTACTGTTTTAGGCAATAATGGGCTTTATTATCCACTTTTATATTATTTTTGGGACTAACCTATTAACCGGAGGCCCGGCCCGGATTTGATGTTTTATGTCTATTTCAGTGTTTTGAAGAAAAGGAATATCAGACGAAGTCGAAACGGAACGAAATCAACTTGAGAAGTTATTTTTGGAAGGAAACACACCTGATTGACTTGGACCCCATGTCAGGGGAGACACGAGGTGCTCACGAGGGTGGGGGCGCCCCCCTAGGGCGCGCCCCCTGTCTCGTGGGGCCCCCGTGGCTCCTCCGACGTCCTCCTCGCACCCATATATATCCACGTACCCTAAAACTTCCAGAAGGCACAATAGATCGGGAGTTCCACCACAAGAAGCCTCCGTAGCCACCGAAAACCAATCTAGACCCGTTCCGGCACCCTGCTGGAGGGGCAATCCTTCCCCGGTGGCCATCTTCATCATCCCGGTGCTCTCCATGATGAGGAGGGAGTAGTTCTCCCTCGGGGCTGAGGGTGTGTACCAGTAGCTATGTGTTTGATCTCTCTCTCTCTCTCTCTCTCGTGTTCTTGAGATGATATGATCTTGATGTATCACGAGCTTTGCTATTATAGTTGGATCTTATGTTTCTCCTCCCCCTCTTCTCTCTTGTAATGAATTGAGTTTCCCCTTTGAAGTAATCTTATCGGATTGAGTCTTTAAATATTTGAGAACACTTGATGTATGTCTTGCCGTGGATATATGTGGTGACAATGGGATACCGTGTGCCACTTGATGTATGTTTTGGTGACCAACTTGCGGGTTCCGCCCATGAACCTATGCATAGGGGTTGGCACACGTTTTCGTCGTGATTCTCCGGTAGAACTTTGGGGCACTCTTTGAGGTCCTTTGTGTTGGTTGAATAGATGAATCTGAGATTGTGTGATGCATATCGTATAATCATACCCACGGATACTTGAGGTGACATTGGAGTGTCTAGGTGACATTAGGGTTTTGGTTTATTTATGTCTTAAGGTGTTATTCTAGTACGAACTCTAGGGTTGTTTGTGACACTTATAGAAATAGCCCAACGGATTGATTGGAAAGAATAACTTTGAGGTGGTTTCGTACCCTACCATAATCTCTTCGTTCATTCTCCGCTATTAGTGACTTTGGAGTGACTCTTTGTTGCATGTTGAGTGATAGTTATGTGATCCAATTATGTTAGTATTGTTGAGGGAACTTACACTAGCGAAAGTATGAACCCTAGGCCTTGTTTACCATCATTGCAATACCGTTTACGCTCACTTTTACCATTAGTTACCTTGCTGTTTTCATAATTACAGATTACAAATACCTTTATCTACCATCCATATTGCACTTGTATCACCATCTCTTCACCGAACTAGTGCACCTATACAATTTACCATTGTATTGGGTGTGTTGGGGACACAAGAGACTCTTTGTTATTTGATTGCAGGGTTGCTTGAGAGAGACCATCTTCATCCTACGCCTCATACGGATTGATAAACCTTAGGTCATCCACTTGAAAGAAATTTGCTACTGTCCTACAAACCTCTGCACTTGGAGGCCCAACAACGTCTACAAGAAGGTTGTGTAGTAGACATCACGGTTCATCATGTAACAGTCATAACATAGGGTGACACAGAACTAGCTCCAATTCGTCAATGTAATGTAGGCATGTATTCCGTATATAGTCATACGTGCTTATGGAAAAGAACTTGCATGACATCTTTTGTCCTACCCTCCCGTGGCAGCAGGGTCCTATTGGAAACTAAGGGATATTAAGGCCTCCTTTTAATAGAGAACCGGAACAAAGCATAAGCACATAGTGAATACATGAACTCCTCAAACTATGGTCATCACCGGGAGTGGTCCCGATTATTGTCACTTCGGGGTTGCCGGATCATAACACATAGTAGGTGACTATAGACTTGCAAGATAGGATCAAGAACTCACATATATTCATGAAAACATAATAGGTTCAGATCTGAAATCATGGCACTCGGGCCATAGTGACAAGCATTGAGCATAGCAAAGTCATAGCAACATCAATCTCAGAACATAATGGATACTAGGGATCAAACCCTAACAAAACTAACTCGATTACATGATAAATCTCATCCAACCCATCACCGTCCAGCAAGCCTACGATGCAATTACTCACGCACGGCGGTGAGCATCATGAAATTGGTGATGGAGGATGATTGATGATGACAACGGCGACGAATCCCCCTCTCCGGAGCCCCGAACGGACTCCAGATCAGCCCTCCCGAGAGGTTTTAGGGCTTGGCGGCGGCTCCGTATCGTAAAACGTGATGATTTCTTCTCTCTGATTTTTTCTCTCCGAAAGCAAATATATAGAGTTGGAGTTGGCGTCGGAGGGCATCCAGGGGGCCCACGAGGGTGGGGGGCGCCCCCCCTAGGGTGTGGGCCCCCTGGTCTTCATCTTTCGCGAGGATTTTTTATTGTTTTTTCTAAGATGTTCCATGAAGTTTCAGGTCATTCCGAGAATATTTGTTTTCTGCACATAAAACAACACCATGGCAATTCTGCTGAAAACAGCGTCAGTCTGGGTTAGTTCCATTCAAATCATACAAGTTAGAGTCCAAAACAAGGGCAAAAGTGTTTGGAAAAGTAGATACGACAGAGACGTATCATCGACCACCGATACAATTCTACGCACACTTTAAAGTTTGCTTTACCGGAAATAAGTATGAAACTATTTTGTAGGTGTGATGCTAGAACTACTTTGCAATAATAAAACTATAAGTACTTTGCAAGATAATAAAAGTTAGGTGTTTACTAAAAGGGTTTGTGTCAACAAGAAAGTTATTTGTCCCTAGGCAATCGATAACAAGTACTGGTAATCATTCTTGCAATTCTATATGAGGGAGAGGCATGAGCTAACATACTTTCTCTACTTGGGTCATATGCACTTATGATTGGAACTCTAGCAAGCATTTGCAACTACTAAAGATCATTAAGGTCATGAAACCCAACCATAGCATTAAGTATCAAGTCCTCTTTATCCCATACTCCATAGCCCACCTACTGGGGTTTAAGATTTTGTCACTCTCGCAACCCACCATAAGTGAACCATGAACATATTGCAACACCCTACAGCGGGGGCCCTCAAGTTTGCACGAGAATGGAGGGCACCATACGACAGCACCATAAATAAAATATAAAATCATACCAACCAAGGTCACAATTGACCCATAGGACAAAACGGATCTACTCAAACATCATAGTATAACCATAGATCATTGGGAAATAATATAAGGAGTTGAGCACCATGTTTAAGTAGAGATTACAGCGGGGACAAGAGGTGTTACACCACTGCATAGAGGGGGAGAGAGTTGGTGTTGACGGTAGCAAGATTGTTGGTGTAGATCGTCGTCCCGATCGTTGCCCCGGCGACACTCCGGCGCCACCGGAAGCGAGGGGGGAGAGCCCCCCTCCTTCTTCTTCTTCCTTGGCCTCCCCCCTAGATGGTAGGAGAGTTACCCCTCTGGTCCTTGGTCTCCATGGCAGTGGAGGGGCGTGATCCCCTCCGAGATTGGATCTCCCTCTCTGTTCTCTTCTGTTTCGCTCTCCCCGGATCTAGCCCTTCACAGTTTCTTAAATTCCCGGAGATCCGTAACTTTGATTACACTGAAATTTTTACACATTTTTTATCATAAATTATATTTATTGCGTCAGAAGAAGGGCCCCAACCGACCTTCGAGGAGGGAACAAGACACCTGGGCGCGCCAGGGGGTGCCTGGCGTGCCCTGGTGGGTTGTGGGCACTATGGGCCCCCGTTTGCGTTGATTCCACCTCCTAAAAGTCACATATATTCCAAAATAATTCTCCGTAAATTTTTATCGCATTTGGACTTCATTTGATATGGATTTTCTGTGAAACAAAAACATGCAACAAACATGAACTTGCACTGGGCACTGGATAAGTAAGTTAGTCCAAATAAATCATATAAAAAGTTGCCAAAAGTATGTAAAAGTTGAATAATATTGGCATGAAACAATCAAAAATTATAGATGCGACGGATACGTATCACGGTTCTACGCATTAAATTAAAATATAAATGGCATTATAATTTTTGGATGAGATCATGAATTTTGCAATTTGCGTATGAACGAAAATCGGTCTATCAGACACCCACACTCTATTGAATTCTAGCATGTGCATGTGTTTATTTCATATTATCGATCCATAGAGTGAGAGCGGTTTGAAATATAAGCAATGCATTGCTTTTGCAATTCATATATAAACATTAATTAGTGCACTCCATGTTGTTAGTGTGAAGCACTTTATATATTTGTCACTTACATGGATACATTCCAAATTGCTAGCTACGAAATAGAATACATGTTGAATTCAACATAAAGGGGGTTTCAAAGATTCAAATTCATAGGAAGTGCATTCATCTATTTGAATCCGAGATAATGGCATTTGTAAATCAGATATAAAAGGGGGCATCAATCTTTGTTGTGCGTTTGAACATGTTATATATACATATGCATGTCTAACTTTTTTTTTTGCAATCAAGGAGATTATATCTAGAACCATGCATGAACTAAGGTAAGTTGCATATTTTTTAATATATACTCGTGTACAATGTATATTCAAATGTACCCCCTGACGGTGTCCTGGACTAGGGGGTACTCACCACGTCGTCTCCCGGTCTGTTAGATTGGGCCGAGGACCCCCATGGCCGTATACTCATGGGCCAGTTCGGACAGCTGCCGCATACATGGAAGATTCCACAAGACTTGGTGATCAAGACAAGGACTCCTCCCCACCGGCGTATTCGGTTAGGACTCTTGTTATCCTAGGCCTCTGGTGCATTATATAAACCGAGGCCAGGCTAGTCGATAGATCATATACAACAATCATACCATAGGCTAGCTTCTAGGGTTTAGCCTCTACGTTCTCGTGGTAGATCAACTCTTGTAATACTCATATCATCAATATCAATCAAGCAGGACGTAGGGTATTACCTCCATCAAGAGGGCCCGAACCTGGATAAACATCGTGTCCCCTGCCTCCTGTTACCATCGATCCTAGACGCACAGTTCGGGACCCCCTACCCGAGATCCGCTGGTTTTGACACCGACATTGGTGCTTTCATTGAGAGTTCCGCTGTGTGATCGGCAAAAGGATCGATGGCTCGTCTGCATATTAACTGCGACGTCGGCATCTTCATCACCAGCTCGACTGGTCACCTCGGCTTGACCGAGGACTGTGCCATGCCTCCGATCGTCATGTTCAGACGAGGGCCTTCATCAACACCAACTCCGATCTCTATCAAGATCATGGAGGAATCATCCATGGAGCTCGGGGGCTCAACGTCAACATTGCCCTCGGGCGACCGTGCTGTTTTTCTGGACAGCGAACGCGTATCCGCCGCCACCGCCTCCTCGAGTGTCTTTTTAACGATTGCTTCGGTGGAATTGTGCAGAATTGAGTATACAACAACCCTGGAAAATTTCGTCGAGTTCCGATGGAGGAATCTCTGTCAATCCGCGATATACCGGAGCCCTGTCAAATCTGGAAGTGAATCTGGACGAGTTTAGGGCGTGGTGTCCAGCTTCTAGCTCGGACGTCCCTTGAAAGATACAACCGTTGATCGGCTGCGGAATTCCTATATCTACCATCCCTCCAAATTTCAGATCAATCCGACGGTTCAAACTCCGGGAACCTTCCGATGAGTGGACCAATTTTCGGATCTATTTTCTGCGCGAATACGGATCCGACCCGAATTCATGTTTCTTTATGAACGTGATATTGGACAACCTTTTTAGAGGAGTTCTATTCTAGGGTATTGTGCGTTGTTTTTAACACGCGCCCATAAAATTTTAATCCTCCTCTGAGGTAATCTTCGCCATCACGTTGGTGTCAAACCAGTCCGGTAATATAGCTGCACGACTGCCGACCTGCGCTAGACATGTCGTCGCTTTTTAAGCCGAGCTCAACTTCTTCGGATCCTCACCTCGGCGAGCCGAATAAGAGTTCGGAATCGCCAAGGATAAATCATCACCAACATCGCCGCCCCACGGATTACATGGAGCAGGCACACCGGCATCGCCGCATGGTCACTTCATCAAACCAGCATTGACCGTGTCACAAGTTACGACCTGGGTCAGCATGGCTGCACTGTTGCTTCTTCGAGCCAATGTCCATCACGTCGAACTACTTCAACACCTCGGCTAACAAGGTAGCTACAGCAACTCCTCACCGGCCTGCTCCGTCACCTCGGCTAGACCGGGGACTTGGCTATTTCTTCATCAACATACTTCGGTGACTTCGGCGTCACCATCCGACCAGCTTCGTCATGTTAGCTGGACCAAGGGCTTCGCCTCGGCAAGCCAACCTTTGTCAGCATCACCAGGCCATCGCTTTATCGCCCATCAGGCAATGGGTGTGCGGATCGATTCCTGATTTTGGGAGTCGCTTTTCTTCAGAATGCTACAACAAATAAACCAGGTGCTATTAATCCTAACATTTTTTTCTTGTTGGGTTTATTTTTCTTAAGGAATTATTACTTTGGTTTGTTCCATCATCTGTACACAGGTCTATCAAATGGCGGAAAACGGTCGCGTGGTGGTTCAGTCAGTTTCCGTACATAGTTCGGCGAACGCCGCATCCGGAGCCCGGACCGCCCTGCAAATTCAGGCTTTGTCACGCCTTCACTGCGTCACGCTGATGCCCTGCATCGACATTGGCTTCGGCACCAGGGCACATTTCTTTAAATAAATTATTTTTGCGAAAAGCAATTATCCTTTTTGGACCGCACTATTTTATGTGTGTAGGTGATTGACTTCAACTGTGTCACGTGGTCTCTTCGGCAAGCCGACGCCGTCGTCCCAATCGGTGTAAGTCGGCTCACGTGATCACCTTGTTGGTTGTGTTGCCATACCGACGTGTTCGGTTGCCTCGGGGACTTCGGCATCGCCGAGGGAGCTCTACCTCATCGAGTGTTCGGCGCACAGGCCATATTTCTTTTATTACTCACTTTGCATAAATTATTGATTTTGCAACAATTTTTTTTATTATTCCTATTATCTCCGGCTTGCACTATTTTCTGTGCATAGGTAGATAATCTGGGCAGCGCTGTCACCGCGGCGTACCGATGTACCACGTCACCTCGGCTGACCGGGGGCTTCGCCAACACTTCATTACCCCATGCCAGGGACTTCGGCATCACTCTGCCAGCCCGCATTGACCGTGCTATGTCACCACTTCGGAGTGCTGAGCTCTTTGCTCCGCCACCTTAGGACCGGCTTGGGGGATGGAACCTTGTCCCGCATCAAGCTCGGGCCACGTCATCAATACCGAACACATTAACTAGCTAAGTTGCCTTCATGCTCAAAGTTTTAAATTTTTAACTTGTGTTCGGTTCGACCGAGCATTATACCTTTTTGAAAAAAAGTTGCTTGTAGAGAATCTCTTTGTCAAAACTTTGTTTGTGACACACAAATTCAAATACCCCGTTTACTTTTGGGCTCCCTTGATGGAGCTTTTCCTGATGCATATGATTATACTTGTACGGCTTCATTCCTTGTTCGTGTATTACGCCACAATATGCACCATATTAACCTAAGCGATTTGCAAGCTGGGTTGCCTGGCTCCTATGCTTACCCCTACGTTCCCGATTGTTCGGCTAGGGAGTAAAGGGAGCACCTCTGTGATTGTCACGACCGGGTCATCCGAGCTTTGACCTCAGACTGGATGAAGCCGAAAGCTAGCGCTCTTATTGTTTTCAATCATGGTCGGCACACAACGGAACTCATGAGTACAAAAAATATATTGCACAAGTCTCATAGTAATAATGAGCACCGAAAAAAGGTATCGGTGGGGGTACTATTTTCTTCGAAGATGCTTCTTACACTTCATTAGTAATATAGCATAAGTTCCCTAAGCGCACTTTGTCTGTTACAGCCTTATGGCCTGATTGCCTGGTCATTGGAAACACCGTCGATACTCTCGACAGGCAGAGTACATGACACTTTTCGGCCCTTGGCCGAAGAGGGAGAAGCCGACGGTTAGTTAAGACGCGTTTAAAGTTCAGGTGAACACAAATATGATATAAGTACTTTGGTACATACAATCATTATACATAAAATTCTTACCCAAGTCACTTGGGGGCTCTTAAAATTTATATATGAGTTGTAAATGTGTTTTCTTCTTGGTCGTTGTCAAAACACGACAGAAGCACATTTTTTTCTTTCTCTTCCAATTTTCGGATTGGCACCGAACACTTGATCTTGTTTGGACGTCATGTTTTTACTGACATTTTTTGGTTTTCCAAGATTTTTGGCACTTTTAAACTATTTGTGTGTTTCCAGCACAAGTCTCACAGTGCAATGCCGGACACCTTTATAGATTCGGCAAAAAAACATTCTCGGATCTCACTATATATGCATTGGTTTCGAATTGTGTCTTCGGTCAATAGTTGGGTTGCCCGGCTCCTGCGCTTGCCTCCTACATTCCGCTTTGTTCGGCTAGGTGTGCAAAGGGAGAACCATTGCGATTGTGCTTCCAGCTCACATGGTTAAGCACCTCAGTGGAGAAAGCCGAAAACTGACTGTCACAATAAGCGTAAACTGGTCAGCAATCCGATGACGGTGTTAAATGACGGGCCATTCATAACAATGGCCGAAGTGTTTACAGCTTGACCTCGACTGTTGCCGAACACTACCGGGGGCTATTAACTGGCCTCCCAAACTAAATCCTCGATATTTTGCTCTTACATTAGAGCTGAGGTTTCATGATCATGCTTAGCATGACAACCCAAAGAAAGGAACCGATAGCGGGACTATTTTCTTTGGAAGACATTTCTTATGTTAAACAGTAATATAACATATTTCTATGTGTACCTTTGTTTATAAAACCGTATGGCCAGATTGCCTTGTTTGTCGTAAATCTTTGCCCTCATAAAGGCTTTATAAAGTAGGATAAACACTCCTCGGCTACTGGCCGAAGAGGTGGAAGCCGATGGTCGGTCAACAAAGTTTTGTACAATGCGGATTCGAGCATTAATGACGTAAAGTACTTGGAGACATAGAGTCATTACACATAATTTGTGATTTTACTATGGATATCGATCCTTAATTCGGCCACCCGTGCCCGCATTAAGGCTCGGGGGCTACTGGGCTTCGGGATTATTATTTACAAATATTAAAGGGGCACATCGATCCCCTGATCTGGTGTTGCCACCCGACCAGTGTCTCGGGGGCTACTGCATTGCCTATCCAATGCAGAAAATTTTAAGTACAATACAGTTTCCGAGGAGATTATGATCCTCAGGTTGGTCGGCTGCACCCAACCTGAGTCTCGAGGACTGGGCACGCCACTTTTTGTGTCCTGAAGTATTCTGCTGAGTTAGGACTTGCTCCTCAAGCTGATTTTGCAAATCAACCTGAGTCTCAGTGGCTACTGGGATCAGCGGTCTTACGTCGTCCTTCAAGTGCATCTCGGGTTTTAAACCAATACACACCTTGAGGGATACTGGCTATATATCTCAGCAGAGAATAAATTGCACCAATAGGAAATATTGACAAAAAACTGGCCCACAGTCGGGGTGGTGCACCACCTCGGAAGCAGTCCGGCATAAAGCTCGCGCGCTAGTGGCTGGCTCCATAGAGGGCATTTCTAGCATTAAGCTCGGCTAAACTCCTTCAACTTTTTTGAACCAAGGTGATATAACACCTCGGATATACTCCGGCGTTGGAGCCCGGATACAGTCCGGCGTTGGAGTTTGGACATAGTCCAGCGTTGGAGCTTGGATACATTCCG
Organism: Triticum urartu; assembly: GCF_056163025.1. NCBI lineage: Eukaryota > Viridiplantae > Streptophyta > Magnoliopsida > Poales > Poaceae > Triticum > Triticum urartu. The sequence continues at coordinate 111,319,014 of NC_141873.1, forward strand.
GCGTTGGAGCTCGGAAAGCGGTCCGGCGTTGGTGCTCGGCTGCAAAAGATACCTCGAATGTAGTCCGGCATTGGAGCTCGAACACAAGAGGACGCTGCCGCCCGGGAACAACTTCAAACCCGAGGTGTGGCATAAAAATAACAAGGCATTGATAAAGGCCAAAGACTTAAAGGGCTCCTCGGATACCCGACGTATAAACTCGTTGAATGCATTTCGGCGATCCTCAAGATCGAAGATGAGAAGATTTGTTGAACCAGTTTTCAAGACCGACAACCGAAGATGAAGAACAGTTCGGAAGAATCGAGGAGCGTCCCTAACTTGAATACCGGTTCAGGGGGCTACTGACGGTGTCCTGGACTAGGGGGTACTCACCACGTCATCTCCTGATCTGTCATATGGGGCCGAGGACCCCCATGGCCGTATACTCATGGGCCAGTTCGGACAGCTGCCGCATACATGGAAGATTCCACAAGACTTGGTGATCAAGACAAGGACTCCTCCCCACCGGCGTATTCGGCTAGGACTCTTGTTATCCTAGGCCTCTGGTGCATTATATAAACCGAGGCCAGGCTAGTCGATAGATCATATACAACAATCATACCATAGGCTAGCTTCTAGGGTTTAGCCTCTATGATCTCATGGTAGATCAACTCTTGTAATACTCATATCATCAATATCAATCAAGCAGGACGTAGGGTATTACCTCCATCAAGAGGGCCCGAACCTGGGTAAACATCGTGTCCCCTGCCTCCTGTTACCATCGATCCTAGACGCACAGTTCGGGACCCCCTACCCGAGATCCGCCAGTTTTGACACCGACACCCCCTCCATTCCAAAATAATCGTAGTTTTAGGATTTTCAAGAGTCAAGATTTGTGAAGTTTGACAAATCCTGAAAGTTCAATTCAAGAGAACCAAAAACGTCAATGCTTCTGCTCCCAAATATTGAACGAAGCGCCAAATAAGCCTCTGGTTACCCAAAACCGTGCGAGACTAATGTTTGGTGGTAGGGAATTACTGTCCTGACTCTGGCCCGTGTAGCCTATCGGCCTGATGTCCAAAGGTCAAAACCATGGTAGGTTTGTAACTTCACCAAGACGCCAGTCTCAACTGCCTCTGAGAAGCATTCATACGCCGTGGGCGCCTAAACACCCATTCGCTCGGCCGAAATCTATCCCGCCCACCATTTGGGACACCTGAGATTACTGTCCTACCCCAACTTGCAATATGTCCGAAATTTTAGATGGGGGCAAAGTTTGTAACTTTCCCCAAATTTCAAACAAGCACGTCCCAAACCGAAATATTGTTCACCCTTAGTTCCCCCTCCCTCTGTTTCCCCATTCATACTCCGTGGGTGCCAAAACACCCTCTCCACTAGCCGCGAAACCCTAGCCTCGTCCGTCCTCCACCCCATCATGCCCAATCCACCGCCGCCCTCCTCCATCACGCCGGAGCCGGTACCCCGACGTCATCGTCCAACGCAACCACAACCGCAACGCCCTCAAGGACTTAGCAGCTGAAGCCGAGGCAGAGCTACCTCCACGACGCCGACGCCGACGTGCACCATAACAGAACCACTTCGACCACGCCGTCCTGCACCTCACCGTTGTCGCTCCATTGTCACAACCGTCCACCGCACCGGAGTTGTTCCCGCTACGCCGTCGTTCTCCGCCTCGGATGTAGTTCCCCTCCGCCGACAGACGGCCACCGCACCACACTCAACAACTTGGCCATGGGTTCGTCCAAGGCTCCACCGTCCACCACAGCTTCTCGTTTCCAGCGAACCACAAGTAGATCATTGGAAAAACAGAAGGAGGACACAACACTGCTAGCAGAAAGAGGTACTCCTCTTCCCTTATTCGTGCAAATCTTACGTCTTTGCTCACACCGTATTCATCCCACGAAAGAAACTAGTTGAGCGCTTCGTACTGCATCTTCTTTGTGATACTAAATGCACAAGGTTTCCTCCCATTTACTATTTAACCTTGGCTAGAGGTCAGTAGCCCGCCTGGATTTCAATTCAGGGTCATTTGAATCGCAATTAAAAGAAGTAGCACCCGCTTAGGCGCGTGGAGCACCTAGTCCGCCTGTTCGCCAGGGAAGCGGCACATCAGTGTGTATCATAGGGGTGTGGGGTGCTGGAGCTACTTGCGCCTGATCTGGAGGTCGGCGGGGCTTGAAGGGATGACCAGGGGCGGTGCCAAGCACGGCGGTGCGGTGAGGTCGAGGGGAGGGCGGAGGCAGGGGACTGGGCCGGTGGTCGCTCACGTTTCGAGGAAGATTGTAACACTGACTGGCTGGAGGTAGATGAAGGTGATCTGCCCATTCTTTGTACATCGGGCGATGCAGAAAAAATGGACTGACCTATTTGTTTCCAGTCGAGTGTTATTTTCATAGGACCACACCTTGTGGTGTGCTGGAGGAGCATCTCCATTTCCCAGCCATCCCTGTGCTCATATTTCAAAATCCTAGAATCTAGTAATTCTGTGTGCCATGCATGTTGTAGAGCTATCATATGTCTCCCGTCATTTATTTCTCATCGACCTGCTATCTGCTACTTTTACACTATACTACTTGTGCACACACTTCACCCATACTCACACTATTGTTTTTTATGCATGGGTATTTCAGACTCTGACGCCGTGTTGATGAATACACAAAAGAAAAGACAGAAGTCACTCCGGTGTAATTTGAAGATAAGCACTAAGTGTTTCAGCGCTCTAAAGGGTGTAGTGTCAGTAGATGTAGACAGTAAACATAGCTCTACAATTGATGATCTCAATTGCCACACACAACCATCCCAGGTGCTTGCTTTAACTTCACGCTGTCAAATGTGGTTGCATGTTTCATATGGTGTCTAGCTTGTATTGCTTCCAATTTGGTTGCATCTGCTTACTTTACACATTATACCTTTAATAATGACACGCCTTACTATTTTTGATACATACTACATATGTCTATTAACCATGTTCATACATCAAACTAATGCTCTTTTGTATCCCTCATCAATCACTTATGATGAGACAGTGACCCCATTGGGTTACTGTGAGATGCGCTACTCGTTTAAAGAGTGCAGTGTCATCCTCCCCACATGATTCTCAAGAAACAGCAAGGCTAAATGAAGATGGTCAACGTAGCTCTCTAGTTGATGACCGCAATTCCCCTACACCACCATCACAGGTGCTTACTCTTACTTGGCAGTGTGATATGTGGTTGCATGTTGCATATGGTGTCTACCTTGTAATGCTTCTAATTAGGGTAAATTGTATCTGCTTAGTTAACACATTATACCTGTGAATATGACATGCCTTCCTTTTTTTGGTACATACTATGTTTTTCTATTAACCATGTTCTTACATCAAACTAATTTTCTTGTGTATCCCTCATCAATCACTTCTGACGAGACACCTTCAAGTTGACAGTGTAATATTGGTTGCATCTTGCATATCATTTCAAACATGTATTGCCTCTAATTTGTTGAAGTGCCACTTATGAGGAGACACATCTAACTTAGTGGAGTGATTTTGGTTGGATCTTTCATATGGTGTCTAGATTGCATTGCTTCCAATTTGTTGAAATGCCTTCTGCTTAGCATTTTTCGTACATATTCCATCCTCCTACAATGTGGTTGCCATACATAAAAGTTGTGTTTGTCAGTATCATGCATCCACGAATTTGGAAGTGCGAATTTCATTCCTTTTCTTGTGTGTTTACTTGACAAGGCAAAATCTAAAAGGACGAAGGCACGAAATGATGGTGGTCCTCTGGAGCAACCGAAACAGATGATCTCTGCATATTCTCCTGCTACTCCTACTGCAGTGCAAGTTCCAAATCTCATCTCCCCTACTCCACAACCCCAGGTGCTTGCTCTAACATGGCAGTGTGATATCTGGTTGCATGTTGCATATGGTGCCTAACTTGTATTGCTCCTAATTTCTTAAATTGCATCTCCTTAGCTTACACATTATACATGTGAATATGACACGCCTTCCCGTTTTTGGTACATATATACAACATCTGCCTATCACACCATGTTCTTACATCAAACTACTATTCTTGTGTATCCTGCATCTATCGCTTATGATGAGACAGTCACGCCCGTGGGTTAGTATGAGACACACTACTCTTATAAAGAGCGCAGTTTCATCCTCTCCACATGATTCTCAAGAAACAGCAAGCCTAAATGAAGATATTGAACATAGCTCTGTACTTGAAGACCACACTTCCCCTACACCACCATCGCAGGTGCTTGCTCTAACTTCACAGTGTGATATGTGGTTGCATCTACTTAGTTTACACATTATACTTGTGAATACGACGTGTCTTCCTATTTTTGGTACACACTACATCTATCTGTTAACCATGTTCTTACATGAAACTACCTCTCTTCTGTATCCTGCATCAATCACTTACGATGAGACACCTTTATTCATTGCATATTGCATATTATTTCTAGCATGTTGCCATTTATTGCTTCTAGTTTGGTCAAATACATTTGTTAGGCCATCCTTTTAATTTGGCAGAGTGACATTGGTTTCATCTTTCATATGGTTTCTAGCTTGCATTGCTTCTAACTAGTTCAAACACCTTGTGCTTAGTTTACACTTCATACATCATACATGTCAATATGGCATGCCGTCCTGTTTTTCATACATATTCCATCCTCCAATCATGCGGCTACCTTACATGAAAGTAGTGTTCATCTGAAGAGCCAATTTTATTCCTTTTTCTTGTGGGTTTGACTTGACAAGGTAAAATCAAAAAAGAGGAAGGAAAAGAGTAAGGAAGGCGATGATGGTGGTCCTCTGCAACAACGTAAATGGAGCATCTATACGGATTCTCCTTCTACTGCTAGTGCATTACAAGTTCCAAGTCTCCGCTCCCCTACTCCACCATCCAAGGTTCTTGCTCTAACTTGGTAGTGTGATATCTGGTTGCATGTTGCATATGGTGTCTAGCTTGTATTGCTCCTAATTAGTGTAAACTCATCTGCTTAGCTTACACATGATACGTGCGAATTTGACACGCTTTCCTATTTTTGGTACATACTATATCTGTCTATCACACCATGTTCTCACATGAAACTACTCTTCTTGTGTATATTGCATCAGTCACTTATGATGGGACACCTTTAAGTTGGCAGTGTGATATTGGTTTGTGACTTGAATATGATTTCTAGCATGTAGTGCTTCTAGTTTGCTGAACGCCACCTATGCCGAGACAGTTTTAACTTGCTAGAGTGATATTGATTGCACCTTCCATATGGTGTCTAGCTCGAGTGCTTCTAATTTGTTGAAGTGCCTTCTGATTAGTTACCACATCATAGGTGTGAATTGATACGTCTCCAATGTATCTACTTTTTCTCACACTTTTCCTCTTGTTTTGGACTCTAATTTGCATGATTTGAATGAAACTAACCCTGGACTGACGTTGTTTTCAGCAGAACTACCATGGTGTTGTTTTTTTGTAGAAATAAAAGTTCTCGGAATGGAACGAAACTTTGCGAGGATTTTTTATATCAATAATAAGAATTTCTGGAGCCAAGACCTACTGGAGAGGGGCCCCTGGGTGGGCACAACCCACCAGGGCGCGCCCCCCTCTCTTGGCGCGCCCAGGTGGGTTGTACCCACCTGGTGGTCCCGCGGACCTCAACCCTGACACTATAAATTCCTATTTTCAGAGGAATAATAGAGGAGAAAGAATTATCACGATCCACGAGACGGAGCTACCACCAAGCCCTGTTCTTCCTCGGGAGGGCAGATCTGGAGTCCGTTTGGGACTCCGGAGAGGGGAATCTTCATTCTTCGTCATCACCAACCCTTCTCCTTTGCCAATTCCATGATGCTCCCCACCGGGAGTGAGTAATTCCTTCGTAGGCTCACTGGTCGGTGAGGAGTTGGATGAGATTCATCATGTAATCGAGTTAGTTTTGTTAGGGCCTGATCCCTAGTATCCACTATGTTCTTAGATTGATGTTGCTATGAGTTTCCTATGCTTAATCCTTGTCACTTTGGGCCCGGGTGCCATGATTTCAGATCTGAACCGTTTATGAATTCATCAATTATATCCATGTTCTAGATCCGATCTTGCAAGTTATAGTCACCTACTACGTGTTATGATCCGGCAACCCCGGTGTGACAATAACCGGGCCCACTCTTGGTGATGACCGTAATTTGAGGAGTTCATGTATTCACTATGTGTTAATGCTTTGTTCCGGTTCTCTATTAAAAGGAGGTCTTAATATCCCTTAGTTTCCAAAATGGACCCCACTGCCACGGGAGGGTAGGACAAAAGATGTCATGCAAGTTCTTTTAATAAAGCACGTATGACTATTTACAGAATACATGCCTACATTATATCGATGAACTGGAGCTAGTGCTATATCACCTTAGGTTATAACTGTCACATGATGAATATCATCCAACAAGTCACTGATCCAATGCCTACAAACTTTTCCATATTGTTTTTGCTAAGTTACTACTGCTATCAAAACTGTTACACTTGCTACAAAATTATTACTATCACTGTTACTATTGCTACTGTCACTACTATCAAAACTATCAAACTACTTTGCTACTGATCACTTTGCTGCAGATAATTAATCTCCAGGTGTGGTTGAATTGACAACTCAGCTGCTAATCTCTACTCTTATAAAAAACCGAGTTGGTGATGATGGTGTGCCTGCCATCTTCCAATATAGACCATTCGATCTATATCTGACGCATAGAAAGCAAACTATGGTAATTTTGCAAAAAGATACTCGCACCTCTCTTCACATTTGCAAATAAGGCCTCCCCTCGTTCATCCTTATCTCCCACAACCTCATTGTTGTGCAATTAAAAAAATGAAGCCTCTCAAACAATCTGGCATGGTTGCCGCTGCCAGCGTAGGCCATCCCCATGTCTCCTCCTCACCTTATCTCGCCTCTTTCTTGAGATATCATTAGTTTTTACACATGGGATTACTCCCGCATGGGTCAATCACAAAACATGTTTTGTAAAAAAATGCACCTTGATGTTCCGTGCAATGCACGTGCATCTTGCTAGTACCTTCAAATATTCTTTGGCTCCCCTTGTGTCGAATCTATAAATTTGGGTTGAATACTTTACCCTTGAAAACTGTTGCGATCCCCTATACTTGTGGGTTATGAAGACCTTTTTCTGGCGCTGTTGCCGGGGAGCATAGCTATATTTGTTGAGTACTTGGGATTATTATCATATTATCACTATGAAGAATCTGAAGGATCCTAAGACTAAGATATTTCCCTCAAGGACGAGGGGAGCTAAGGAACTGCCATCCAGTTCTGCTTTAGATTAACCTTCTGTTATGAATAAACTTGCAACACCACCACATGCTATTAATTCTGATATGTCGCAAGTTATTGATGATGATACTTCTACTATGAATGATGCTTATGATGATGCTAGTACCTTGCTTGATAATGATGATGTGCCACTTGGTGAATTTCTTGATAAACAAATTGCTAGAGTAATACAACATGATGTTGTTGTATCTGATGATGAGTTTGAAACTGAAACTCCTGAAACACATGCTAGAACTAGCCTTCCTAGATATGGATTGCCTAAGGTACCGGAAGGTTATGTTATGAGTGAAGAAACAACTAGAGATATTCTTGCTTGCAATGATAGAGATGATCTAGAGAAATTACTACACAAGTGTAAAGAAAAATCTCTGAATGCTAGAATAAAATGTGATCCTAAGTTTGCTAGTTCACCTATCTTTATTGATGATAAGGATTATGAATTCTTTGTCGACCAAGAGTTAATTACTTTGGTTGAATCTGATCCTTTCCATGGTTATGAAACTGAAACTGTTGTGGCACATCTTACTAAGTTGAATGACATAGCCACCCTTTTTACTCATGATTAGAAAACTCACTACTACTTTATTCTCAAATTATTTCCTTTATCATTAAAGGGTGATGCTAAAGCTTGGTACAACACTCTTGCTCCTGGTGTTGGGGAACGCAGTAATTTCAAAAAAATTCCTACGCACACGCAAGATCATGGTGATGCATAGCAACGAGAGGGGAGAGTGTTGTCTACGTACCCACGCAGACCGACTGCGGAAGCGTTGACGCAACATAGAGGAAGTAGTCGTACGTCTTCCCGATCCGACCGATCCAAGCACCGTTACTCCGGCACCTCCGAGTTCTTAGCACACGTACAGCTCGATGACGATCCCCGGGCTCTGATCCAGCAAAGCGTCGGGGAGGAGTTCCATCAGCATGACAGCGTGGTGACGATCTTGATGTTCTACTGTCGCAGGGCTTCGCCTAAGCACCGCTACAATATGATCGAGGTGGAATATGGTGGCAGGGGGCACCGCACACGGCTAAGGAACGATCTCAAGGATCAACTTGTGTGTCTAGAGGTGCCCCCTGCCTCCGTATATAAAGGAGCCAAGGGGGAGGGGGCCGCCGGCCAGGAGGAGGGCGCAGGAGGAGTCCTACTCCTACCGGGAGTAGGACTCCCCCCCAATCCTAGTTGGACTAGGATTCCCCGAGGGGAAAGAGAGAGAGGGGGGCCAGCCACCTCTCCTAGTCCTAATAGGACTAGGGGAGGGGGGAGGCGCGCGGCCACCTTGGGCTGCCCCTTTCTCCTTTCCACTAAAGCCCATTAAGGCCCATATGGCTCCCGGGGGGTTCCGGTAACCTCCCAATACTCCGGTAAAATCCCGATTTCACCCGGAACACTTCCGATGTCCAAATATAGGCTTCCAATATATCAATCTTTATGTCTCGACCATTTCGAGACTCCTCGTCATGTCCGTGATCACATTCGGGACTCCGAACTAACTTCGGTACATCAAAATGCATAAACTCATAATAACTGTCATCGTAACGTTAAGCGTGCGGACCCTACGGTTCGAGAACAATGCAGACATGACCGAGACACGTCTCCGGTCAATAACCAATAGCGGGACCTGGATGCCCATATTGGCTCCTACATATTCTACGAAGATCTTTATCGGTCAGACCGAATAACAACATACGTTGTTCCCTTTGTCATCGATATGTTACTTGCCCGAGATTCGATCGTCGGTATCCAATACCTAGTTCAATCTCGTTACCGACAAGTCTCTTTACTCGTTCCGTAATACATCATCTCACAACTAACTCATTGGCTGCAATGCTTGCAAGGCTTATGTGATGTGCATTACCGAGAGGGCCCAGAGATACCTCTCCGACAATCAGAGTGACAAATCCTAATGTCGAAATACGCCAACCCAACATCTACCTTTGGAGACACCTGTAGAGCTCCTTTATAATCACCCAATTACGTTGTGACGTTTGGTAACACACAAAGTGTTCCTCCGGTAAACGGGAGTTGCATAATCTCATAGTCATAGGAACATGTATAAGTCATGAAGAAAGCAATAGCAACATACTAAATGATTGGGTGCTAAGCTAATGAAATGGGTCATGTCAATCAAATCATTCAACTAATGATGTGACCTCGTTAATCAAATAACAACACCTTGTTCATGGTTAGGAAACATAACCATCTTTGATTAATGAGCTAGTCAAGTAGAGGCATACTAGCGACACTAAGTTTGTCTATGTATCCACACATGTATTATGTTTCCGGTTAATACAATTCTAGCATGAATAATAAACATTTATCATGATATAAGGAAATAAATAATAACTTTATTATTGCCTCTAGGGCATATTTCCTTCAGTCTCCCACTTGCACTAGAGTCAATAATCTAGATTACACAGTAATGATTCTAACACCCATGGAGCCTTGGTGCTGATCATGTTTTGCTCGTGGAAGAGGCTTAGTCAACGGGTCTGCAACATTCAGATCCGTATGTATCTTGCAAATCTCTATGTCTCCCACCTGGACTAGATCCCGGATGGAATTGAAGCGTCTCTTGATGTGCTTGGTCCTCTTGTGAAATCTGGATTCCTTTGCCAAGGCAATTGCACCAGTATTGTCACAAAAGATTTTCATTGGACCCGATGCATTAGGTATGACACCGAGATCGGATATGAACTCCTTCATCCAGACTCCTTCGTTCGCTGCTTCTGAAGCAGCTATGTACTCCGCTTCACATGTAGATCCCGCTACGACGCTTTGTTTAGAACTGCACCAACTGACAGCTCCACCGTTTAATGTAAACACGTATCCGGTTTGCGATTTAGAATCGTCCGGATCAGTGTCAAAGCTTGCTCAACATAACCTTTTACGGTGAGCTCTTTGTCACCTCCATATACGAGAAACATATTTTTAGTCCTTTTCAGGTATTTCAGGATGTTCTTGACCGCTGTCCAGTGATCCACTCCTGGATTACTTTGGTACCTCCCTGCTAAACTTATAGCAAGGCACACATCAGGTCTGGTACATAGCATTGCATACATGACAGAGCCTATGGCTGAAGCATAGGGAACATCTTTCATTTTCTCTCTATCTTCTGCAGTGGTCGGGCATTGAGTCTTACTCAACTTCACACCTTGTAACACAGGCAAGAACCCTTTCTTTGCGTGATCCATTTTGAACTTCTTCAAAACTTTGTCAAGGTATGTGCTTTGTGAAAGTCCAATTAAGTGTCTTGATCTATCTCTATAGATCTTAATGCCTAATATGTAAGCAGCTTCACCGAGGTCTTTCATTGAAAAACTCTTATTCAAGTATCCCTTTATGCTATCCAGAAATTCTATATCATTTCCAATCAGTAATATGTCATCCACATATAATATCAGAAATGCTACAGAGCTCCCACTCACTTTCTTGTAAATACAGACTTCTCCAAAAGTCTGTATAAAACCAAATGCTTTGATCACACTATCAAAGCGTTTATTCCAACTCCGAGAGGCTTGCACCAGTCCATAAATGGATCGCTGGAGCTTGCACACTTTGTTAGCTCCCTTTGGATCGACAAAACCTTCTGGTTGCATCATATACAACTCTTCTTTCAGAAATCCATTCAGGAATGCAGTTTTGACATCCATCTGCCAAATTTCATAATCATAAAATGCGGCAATTGCTAACATGATTCGGACAGACTTAAGAATCGCTACGGGTGAGAAGGTCTCATCGTAGTCAACCCCTTGAACTTGTCGAAAACCTTTTGCGACAAGTCGAGCTTTGTAGACAGTAATATTACCATCAGCGTCAGTCTTCTTCTTGAAGATCCATTTATTCTCAATTGCTTGCCGATCATCGGGCAAGTCAACCAAAGTCCATACTTTGTTCTCATACATGGATCCCATCTCAGATTTCATAGCTTCAAGCCACTTTGCGGAATCTGGGCTCACCATCGCTTCTTCATAGTTTGTAGGTTCATTATGATCTAGCATCATGATTTCCAGAACAGGATTACCGTACCACTCTGGTGCGGATCTCGCTCTGGTTGATCTACGAGGTTCAGTAGTATCTTGTCCTGAAGTTTCATGATCATCATCATTAGCTTCCTCACTAATTGGTATAGGTGTCGCAGAAACAGTTTTCTGTGATGTACTACTTTCCAATAAGGGAGCAGGTACAGTTACCTCGTCAAGTTCTACTTTCCTCCCACTCACTTCTTTCGAGAGAAACTCCTTCTCTAGAAAGGATCCATTCTTAGCAACGAATGTCTTGCCTTCGGATCTGTGATAGAAGGTGTACCCAACAGTCTCCTTTGGGTATCCTATGAAGACACATTTCTCCGATTTGGGTTCGAGCTTATCAGGTTGAAGCTTTTTCACATAAGCATCGCAGCCCCAAACTTTAAGAAACGACAACTTTGGTTTCTTGCCAAACCACAGTTCATAAGGCGTCGTCTCAACGGATTTTGATGGTGCCCTATTTAACGTGAATGCGGCCGTCTCTAAAGCATGACCCCAAAACGATAGCGGTAAATCAGTAAGAGACATCATAGATCGCACCATATCTAGTAAAGTACGATTACGACGTTCGGAAACACCATTACGCTATGGTGTTCCGGGTGGCGTGAGTTACGAAACTATTCCACAATTTTTCAAATGTACACCAAACTCGTAACTCAAATATTCTCCTCCACGATCAGATCGTAGAAACTTTATTTTCTTGTTACGATGATTTTCAACTTCACTCTGAAATTCTTTGAACTTTTCAAATGTTTCAGACTTATGTTTCATTAAGTAGATATACCCATATCTGCTTAAGTCATCTGTGAAGGTGAGAAAATAACGATATCCGCCACGAGCCTCAATATTCTCGGACCACATACATCTGTATGTATGATTTCCAACAAATCTGTTGCTCTCTTCATAGTACCGGAGAACGGTGTTTTAGTCATCTTGCCCATGAGGCACGGTTCGCAAGTACCAAGTGATTCATAATCAAGTGGTTCCAAAAGTCCATCAGTATGGAGTTTCTTCATGCGCTTTACACCGATATGACCTAAACGGCAGTGCCACAAATAAGTTGCACTATCATTATCAACTCTGCATCTTTTGGTTTCAACATTATGAATATGTGTATTACTACTATCGAGATTCAATAAGAATAGACCACTCTTCAAGGGTGCATGACCATAAAAGATATTACTCATATAAATAGAACAACCATTATTCTCTGATTTAAATGAATAACCGTCTCGCAGTAAACAAGATCCAGATATAATGTTCATGCTCAACGCTGGCACCAAATAACAATTATTTAGGTCTAATACTAATCCCGAAGGTAGATGTAGAGGTAGCGTGCCGACCGCGATCACATCGACTTTGGAACCGTTTCCCACGCGCATCGTCACCTCGTCCTTCGCCAGTGTTCGCTTAATCCGTAGTCCCTGATTCGAGTTGCAAATATTAGCAACAGAACCAGTATCAAATACCCAGGTGCTACTGCGAGCTCTAGTAAGGTACACATCAATAACATGTATATCATATATACCTTTGTTCACCTTGCCATCCTTCTTATCCGCCAAATACTTGGGGCAGTTCCGCTTCCAGTGACCAGTCTGCTTGCAGTAGAAGCACTCAGTTTCAGGCTTAGGTCCAGACTTGGGTTTCTTCTCCTGAGCAGCAACTAGCTTGCTGTTTTTCTTGAAGTTCCCTTTCTTCTTCCCTTTGCCCTTTTTCTTGAAACTAGTGGTCTTGCTAACCATCAACACTTGATGCTCCTTCTTGATTTCTACCTCCGCAGCTTTCAGCATTGCGAAGAGCTCGGGAATAGTCTTGTTCATCCCTTGCATATTATAGTTCATCACGAAGCTCTTGTAGCTTGGTGGCAGTGATTGGAGAATTCTGTCAATGACGCAATCATCTGGAAGATTAACTCCCAATTGAATCAAGTGATTATTATACCCAGACATTTTGAGTATATGCTCACTGACAGAACTGTTCTCCTCCATCTTGCAGCTATAGAATTTATTGGAGACTTCATATCTCTCAATCCGGGCATTTTCTTGAAATATTAACTTCAACTCCTGGAACATCTCATATGCTCCATGACGTTCAAAACGTCGTTGAAGTCCCGATTCTAAGCCGTAAAGCATGGCACACTGAACTATCGAGTAGTCATCAGCTTTGCTCTGCCAGACGTTCATAACATCTGGTGTTGCTCCAGCAGCAGGCCTAGCACCCAGCGGTGCTTCCAGGACATAATTCTTCTGAGCAGCAATGAGGATAATCCTCAAGTTACGGACCCAGTCCGTGTAATTGCTACCATCATCTTTCAACTTTGCTTTCTCAAGGAACGCATTAAAATTCAACGGAACAACAGCACGAGCCATCTATCTACAATGAACATAAACAAGCAAGATACTATCAGGTACTAAGTTCATGATAAGTTTAAGTTCAATTAATCAAATTACTTAAGAACTCCCACTTAGATAGACATCCCTCTAATCCTCTAAGTGATCACATGATCCAAATCAACTAAACCATAACCAATCATCACGTGAGATGGAGTAGTTTTCAATGGTGGACATCGTTATGTTGATCATATCTACTATATGATTCACGCTCGACCTTTCGGTCTCTGTGTTCCGAGGCCATATCTGCATATGCTAGGCTCGTCAAGTTTAACCTGAGTATTCTGCGTGTGCAAAACTGGCTTGCACCCGTTGTAGATGGACGTAGAGCTTATCACACCCGATCATCATGTGGTGCCTGGGCACGACAAACTTTGGCAACGATGCATACTCAGGGAGAACACTTCTTGATAATTTAGTGAGAGATCATCTTATAATGCTACCGTCAATCAAAGCAAGATAAGATGCATAAAAAGATAAACATCACATGCAATCAATATAAGTGATATGATATGGCCATCATCATCTTGTGCTTGTGATCTCCATCTCCGGAGCACCGTCATGATCGCCATCGTCACCGGCGCGACACCTTGATCTCCATCGTAGCATCGTTGTCGTCTCGCCAATCTTATGCTTCCACGACTATCGCTACCGCTTAGTGATAAAGTAAAGCATTACATCACGATTGCATTGCATACAATAAAGCGACAACCATATGGCTCCTGCCAGTTGCCGATAACTCGGTTACAAAACATGATCATCTCATACAATAAAATTCATCATCATGCCTTGACCATATCACATCACAACATGCCCTGCAAAAACAAGTTAGACGTCTTCTACTTTGTTATTGCAAGTTTTACGTGGCTGCTACGGGCTTAAGCAAGAACCAATCTCACCTACGCATCAAAACCACAACAATAGTTTGTCAAATAGACTCCATTTTAACCTTCGCAAGGACCGGGCGTAGCCACACTTGGTTCAACTAAAGTTGGAGAGACTGTCGCCCGCAAGCCACCTATGTGCAAAGCACGTCGGGAGAACCGGTCTCGCGTAAGCGTATGCATAATGTCGGTCCGGGTCGTCTCGCCCAACAATACCGCCGAATCAAAGTATGACATGCTGGTACGCAGTATGACTTATATCGCCCACAACTCACTTGTGTTCTACTCGTGCATATAACATCAAACCATAAAACCTAGGCTCGGATGCCACTGTTGAGGAACGCAGTAATTTCAAAAAATTTCCTACGCACAAGCAAGATCATGGTGATGCATAGCAACGAGAGGGGAGAGTGTTGTCTACGTACCCACACAGACCGACTACAGAAGCGTTGACGCAACGTAGAGGAAGTAGTCGTACGTCTTCCCGATCCGACCGATCCAAGCACCGTTACTCTGGCACCTCCGAGTTCTTAGCACACGTACAGCTCGATGACGATCCCCGGGCTCCGATCCAGCAAAGCGTCGGGGAGGAGTTCCGTCAGCACGACGGCGTGGTGACAATCTTGATGTTCTACTGTCGCAGGGCTTCGCCTAAGTACCGCTACAATATGATCGAGGTGGAATATGGTGGCAGGGGGCACCGCACACGGCTAAGGAACGATCTCAAGGATCAACTTGTGTGTCTAGAGGTGCCCCCTGCCTCCGTATATAAAGGAGCCAAGGGGGAGGGGGCCGCCGGCCAAGAGGAGGGCGCAGGAGGAGTCCTACTCCTACCGGGAGTAGGACTCCCCCCCAATCCTAGTTGGACTAGGATTCCCCGAGGGGAAAGAGAGAGAGGGGGGGCGGCCACCTCTCCTAGTCCTAATAGGACTAGGGGAGGGGGGAGGCGCGCGGCCACCTTGGGCTGCCCCTTTCTCCTTTCCACTAAAGCCCATTAAGGCCCATATGGCTCCCGGGGGGTTCCGGTAACCTCCCGATACTCCGGTAAAATCCCGATTTCACCTGGAACACTTCCGATGTCCAAATATAGGCTTTCAATATATCAATCTTTATGTCTCGACCATTTCGAGACTCCTTGTCATGTCCGTGATCACATCCGGGACTCCGAACTAACTTCGGTACATCAAAATGCATAAACTCATAATAACTGTCATCGTAACGTTAAGCGTGCGGATCCTACGGTTCGAGAACAATGCAGACATGACCGAGACACGTCTCCGGTCAATAACCAATAGCGGGACCTGGATGCCCATATTGGCTCCTACATATTCTACGAAGATCTTTATCGGTCAGACCGCATAACAACATACGTTGTTCCCTTTGTCATCGATATGTTACTTGCCCGAGATTCGATCGTCGGTATCCAATACCTAGTTCAATCTCGTTACCGGCAAGTCTCTTTACTCGTTCCGTAATACATCATCTCGCAACTAACTCATTGGCTGCAATGCTTGCAAGGCTTATGTGATGTGCATTACCGAGAGGGCCCAGAGATACCTCTCCGACAATCGAAGTGACAAATCCTAATCTCGAAATACGCCAACCCAACATCTACCTTTGGAGACACCTGTAGAGCTCCTTTATAATCACCCAGTTACGTTGTGACGTTTGGTAGCACACAAAGTGTTCCTCTGGTAAACGGGAGTTGCATAATCTCATAGTCATAGGAACATGTATAAGTCATGAAGAAAGCAATAGCAACATACTAAACGATCGGGTGCTAAGCTAATGAAATGGGTCATGTCAATCAAATCATTCAACTAATGATGTGACCTCGTTAATCAAATAACAACACCTTGTTAATGGTTAGGAAACATAACCATCTTTGATTAATGAGCTAGTCAAGTAGAGGCATACTAGTGACACTAAGTTTGTCTATGTATCCACACATGTATTATGTTTCCGGTTAATACAATTCTAGCATGAATAATAAACATTTATCATGATATAAGGAAATAAATAATAACTTTATTATTGCCTCTAGGGCATATTTCCTTCACCTGGTTGTGTGCGTAGTCCCCAGGATATGATTTATTACTTCTCTGAAAAATATTTTCCTGCTCATATGAAACAAGCTACCTTACAGGAAATATTTAACTTTCTGTAAACTAAAGAAGAGAGTCTCCCACAAGCTTGGGGGAGGCTTTGCCAATTACTTAATTCTTTTCCTAATCATCCTCTTGAGAAAAATGAAATACTTGATATCTTCTATAATGGACTAATCGATGCTTCAAGGGACTTCCTAGATAATTGTGTTGGTTGTGTTTTCAGGAACGAACTGTTGGACAAGCTAAAGAATTATTGAATAACATATTGAAAAATTATGATGATTGGACTATTCCTGAACCACCGCCTAAACCCACTCCAAAGAAGAGGGGTATATTATATCTCAGTCCTGAAGATATGCAAGAGGCAAAGAAAACTATGAAGGAAAAAGGTATTAAAGCTGAGAATGTTAAAAGTTTACCTTCTATTGAAGAAATACATGAGCTTAATACACCACCAATGCCTAAGGTGGTAGAGGTAAATTCTCTTATGAATTTTAATGATAATGATAATCCTCACAATATGGATCCTAGTCAATGCCTTTATGAGTTTGAAAACTAGATTAGAAAATAAGATCACTTCAATGCAAATGTTATGAAACAATTGAAATATAATTCTAATATGATTGCTCGCTTGAGTGACTTGTTATTTAAAATATCAAATGATGTTACATGTGTTGGAAAGCATGCTTCTATGGTTCAAACTCAATTAGAGCAAGTTGCTAAATCTCAAAGAGAATTGCTTAATAAAATGAATAATAATATGCATGACTTTGCTATTAGAGTTGCAACTAGAGGACGTAAATGACTTAGGAACCACTTTATCCTGAGGGACACCCTAAAAGAATTGAACAAGATTCACAAAGAAATAACACTAGTGCACCTAGTCCTTCTAGAAATAAAAAAAAATGATAGGACTTTGCACACTTCTAGTAAACCTGAAATAGAAAAACTTCCTGATGATGAAAATGAAACTTCTATCTCAGATGCTGAAAATCAATCTGGTAATGAACGCTCACCTAATGATAATGAAAACGATAATGCTGAGATTCATAAACACACTCAACTAAGTAATGAAAAGAACCAGATAATGATGTTGAGATAGAAGCACCTATTGATCTTGATAACCCACAAGCTAAAAATAAAAGATATGACAAAAGAGGCTTTGTTGCTAGAAAACACGGTAAAGAAAGAGAACCGTGGGTTCAAAAAACTATGACTTTTCCACCCAAGTCAACTAAAAAGAATGGTGATGAAGAATTTTAACGCTTTGTTGAATGCTGAGGCCAGTCTTTTTGCGTACTCGCTTGACTGATATCTTAAAAATGCGTCCTTATGCAAAATATATGAAAGACATCATCACAAATAAGAGTAAAATACCGGAATCTGAAATCTCCACTATGCTTGCTAATTATACTTTTAAGGATGGAGTACCTAAAAAACTTGGAGATCCGGAAATACCAACTATACCTTGCCCTATCAAAAATAATTATGTGAAAACTCCTTTCTATGATTTAGGAGCTGGTGTTAGTGCTATGTCTTTCTCTTCTTTATCTAATAATATTAAAGGACAGAAGCTTCCGTAGTTCTCCATATGTTTATCCATATATAGGTGCAAGCCTTTTAATTGTTCCCCCGAAAAAAACGTAAAACCTGCTCGATTAGTTTTCCAACTCGGTTTTAGTCCACCAACCTGGCGTTCCTTACGTCGCTCTGTTGGTTGCCAATGCAGCCCACTTAGGCCCAAACACCTTCCATATATAGTGGATTTCAGAGAAACCATCCTGTGTCCGGATTGAACACGTATGAGAAAAGTATATCAGTTGCATCGGGTAGACATCGAAGGCTCAATCGAGAAGAAAAAAGGTATTGATGCCCAACGAAGTTACCCGCACCCTGCGCCATTCGCCTTCCTCTTCCGGCTTTGAGAAAATCCTCGCCCAATTCACCAACGCCGGTGGAGTTCGTGCGAATCCTCGCCCAGCTGGCCAGCTTACCTAGACAGACAGAAGCCGTCGACATCGGTACGGTATGCTTTCGTGATTTCTGCTCGGGCCCTTGCTTCTCTCGTACACAATATCCCTTTACCATCAATTATCAAAAAAGACTTTCGCTCCGCTTTATATATAAAACAAAAATCATCCATAACCCAATACAAACGCACGTCACTACAACACACGCACGCATCCAAGGCTGAATATATAGGCGCTGAGCACAGCAACAGCACTCTTAGCACTACCACCATGAAGAGATGAAGTCGCATATGACAAACCGTGGGTTCCAAGACGGCGCCTTCAGGAAGGATATGACATCAGAGCGCCGTCGCCGTCCGATCCAAGGATCAGAGTTTCCCCTGAAGCCACACAACGGACAATGAGAGCCGCGACGACGCCTTCAAAAAGGGAACGAGCTCGCCGCCGCCGGTCCGTTCGAAGATAGAACAAGTTTTCACCCCGACCAACACTCACCGCCAGCGAACGCCACATCCCGGCTACCACGCCGCCCACACGGCCATGGCCAACGAGCAGCACCAAGCGACAGGCTCTGCCCATGAGCACCACGCTACCATCTCCAGGGCCGCCGCCCTGACATCCAAGACCTCGACACCGTCTCGCCCGATACCCGCCGCCACCCCCACCAAAGAGACGAGTGGAAAGGTCCTACCTTACACACCCCTGGGCGACCTCCAGCGCCGAGACCCAAAAGGCCAGCCAGCAGTGGCTTCCATCGACCCGTCCTGCAGCACCGGGCGCGAGACGAGCTAGGTCCTGCAGCACCGTGAGCGAGACGAGGTCAATCCTGCTGCACCGTGCGCGAGGCGAGCTTGGTCCTACTGCACCGTGCGTGAGACGAGCTCTGTCCTGCCGCACCGGACGCGAGACGAGTGATGGACCGCAGCTGGGAGAAGGCCAGCCCTTCGAGGAAAGTAGCTCCCGGATGACAAGGAGAGGGGTCGAAGGCCGAAACAGGCCGCCTACGGACGAGCCGACCTCGAAACATGCCAGCCGCCACCACACACGACCTGCCAAGCTGCAGTGGAGCCACCCACGACCGGAGCAGAAGCCACACCGGACCACTACCCAACCCGCGCCGCCTGCCAAGCTCCAAGCGTTGGAGCCGCCGGACACGCATCTCCCGCTTCCGGCGGGCCACCCGCAGCCACCCGAACACGCCGGATCGAGCCACCACAAGCCAGCACGCCGGAGCTACCACCATGTTGGAGCCTACACCCCGCCGGAGCGAAGCAGAGGCAGCCAACCCAAGCCGCCCACAGCCCTCGTCGCGAGGTGCGGCAGCGGACAGAGCTGGCCGAGGCCATCCGCCACCACCGGGACCCTCGCACCTGCCACCATCTAGCCCGCCGTCTGACGCACGACCCCCCGCCACCACGGCCCGCGCCGCCCACGCCCACGCCCACGAGCAGCCGGCCGGAGGGAACCCCGATCCAGATCTGGATCGAGAAGTCCAGCCCCACCGCCCCGCGCCGACACGCCCCACCTGATCTGCGCAGCCACCGCAGCTAGCACGCGCCAACGCCGCTCGCGCGCCTCGCTGCCGCCGCGCCCCACGCCGAGCACTGCGCCCCGCCGACCACCGCGTCCCGCGCCGCGCGCCGCCAAGCCAGGGGGAAGAGAGCCCCGCCGCCGTCGACGCGGACCAGGCTTTGCCCGGCCGCACCCTCTGGCGGCGGCGAGGGGAAGGGGAGGCAGGAGGAGGGCTAAGGCCGGACGCGCCTAGGGCTTCGCCCAGCCGCTCGCGGGAGCGGTCGGGACGAATCCTCCTGTCAATTAAACAACATCGCCGCTGCTAGGGAGAGTTCGGCCCAGAGTGGGGATCCGCTCCAATCCTTCTCTTCCCCATTCTTCCGTGGCCGTCACTCCGGCCGCCGGTGCCCTGCGGGATATCAGCGGATAAGCTCAAGAGGCGCTCAATGAACCCAGTTCCGCCGCCAAACCAGCACATGAGAGAGACGGCGTGGAGCGAGTGGGTGGATGGATCCACGGGATGCGCTCATAGAGACAAGCTCCGGTGAGGCGCGATTGCGAGTAGGGAGATGATCCATTCTGGCACACGTGGTGGGACTGGGCTTCCTACAGGCCTGCTTGGATCTGGGCTGGACACTTGCGACCTTGCGTTATGGGGCATGGCTCGCTGGGCGGCGCGTGATGAGGTAGACTCAAAGGCAGGGACGTGGTGGGGAGAGAGGCTAGGCAGAGGACATGCGTCTGATGGCGAGATGTAGTGGTGTCGTGGACGAGCCCGTTCACGTGGTCTGTGTTGGGAGGGCTAGAGAGGGAGATTGAGGATTGAGGGAGAGAGAGAGATCGGTTGTTCGGCAGCACGCCACCGGGAGCTTCTCCTGATCCAGGCTAGGGTCTTGCTATAATGCGTCACATTCTTGCTCTCTTGATTGAAGCTTGTGCACATGGAATTGGTGGTTTTCTAACTGTTTTTGTTAGGAAAATCAGCAGGCTTGATCTTGCTACTTCATCATGCCGAAGCAGATCTAATTGCAATGTTATCAGGTTATAGTTCAGTTTATTGAAAAAACCGTAGTGCTTCAAGAATTTGGCGGCAGATCCAGTGTGGAACCTGAAATCTCTAAAGAAACTTCAGTCTAAATGCGCAATTGGTTCATGGAGTTTGGGCAGCATATTTCTTCCGAGAGATGCTTGAATTGGCCAGAAAAAAGGGTGTAGTGGGTATGTTATTTCGAACAAAAATGGCAGCAAACGGATGGATTTTTGAGTAGTACATGATGAATAACCTGACCAACCAGCTACCCCTGAGATGGTCTGCATTTTCAAGCAATCTTCTTCTTCAGGTAGGATATTCAGTCTGTTCTTTCATCCGCAAAAAAAAGGGAAAACATAAACACTTTGATGCCCAAAGGCTCAAACTGTTTGTGTTACTTTGAGCGAGCAATATCTGTGGTTATGTTGATGACTTCTATTCGGCAAATAGCATGAGGCTGTTAATTGCCCTGGTGAAAATACATGTAGTCTTCATACAGTCCATAATAATATGATTCTCCGGCAATCTGATGTGGTGCTCCTTACTCAGCAAGTTCATAATTATTTTTGTCTATCCATCAGCTTAGGTTCTTTTAGTCAACTCTTAATTCACTGAATCGTTGGCAGTTTTTTATTAGTGTGAGTGTGATTCCCCCTTGCAACTAAGCAAAGTGACACAAGGATGGATATGCAGCCGAGGTGGCTCCACCTCGACGTCCACCTCCCAATGGATAGAATAAGAGTGGGACTATAACGGTTTGATGGTTGACGGTGGCTGCGTGTAGGCAACACGAAGACGGCGGAGGGGAACAACAGCAAGAATTGCACGCGAGGCAAAGTAAGACAATTTGTTTTTCGAGGAACTGAGCAGGAGGAACAAGGGAGAGCAATAACGTTAAGAAGAAGCGGCCTCCTATCCATCGTGGTTGTCTGTTTGCGCTCTAAAAGGTGTTTCATTGCGTTCTTTCCAGCATGATTTCAATTGTTTTGTTCCTCAGGTTGAGGATGCCATTCCAGCTCAAAGGAACAACTATTATCTTATACTCTTTCTACATTCGATGGGTACTTGTCCATCTTGAAACTGCAACTGCAGGTTTCATTGTCGTCCTCATGTGTTTCAGATGTCTTTATATGGTAACTGGTAGGAGTTTTGCCTTTGCACTACAGGCTGGGCCGAGAAGATTTTTGCTGACGACAGAGATTGTTGTTGCTTGTAGCGCACGCTACTGTATGTGTAGCTAAATCTTTTAGTTAGGCTTCTCATATCATGGTTTCCATTAGCCCAATCATTTTGTGTTTGTGCGGTAGGCTGCGATGCATCTATGGACTAATGTGGTGCGACGGGTTCTGTTTTCTTTCTTCAGGTTCCTACTACAAATACAACTACGTGCTCTGGTATATATGTTTGTTTTTGTGTCCACCGCTTATATAGACTAAAACTTATTTTAATAGGGTAAATCGATATAATAGGCTAAACGTTGTGATAAAATGGATGAAGTGCGTTTATTTGCAAAACCGATGTCCTACAAAATGAATTATAGAAGTTCTAATGAAGTATTAGTTTAGTTAAAACATTACCCGTTTCTTTAGAGATTCCTCGGGTCCAAATCCCAACCAATCCATTTGGTTAACATGGATGGATTAGTGGAAATGACTATAGCAAAGTAAGTAGAGATAATCATCTTGGGATCGACCAAGCATTGTGATCAAATAGACACCGCGGCCACCATCTGTGAGGGTGTAAAGGAGGATAAGCAACAGAAATGGGTCACCATGTTGTAATTAAATAGAGAATGTGGAATTATGTCGTCAGGGGGTTATCCTTGAGCCATTAACTCATGCTTATTAGGCTAGGGGCTGTGATTTTTTCTGTTGTAACGCACGGGCCTTTTTGCTAGTTATATAAAAGACTTGACTTGAATAAACTCACACCTACTAAAATATCTTTGCAAATGGCTGATAAATCAACTGCCATACCTATCGGTATCTATGAGTGAGGGAGTCCTGGATTAGGGGGTATCCGGACAGCCGGATTATATCCTTTGACCGGACTGTTGGACTATGAAGATACAAGATTGAAGGCTTCATCTCGTGTCCGGATGGAACTCTACTTGGCGCGGATGGATATCTCCTTCTTTGTAACCGACCTTGTGTAACCCTAGCCCCCTCCGGTGTCTATATAAACCGGAGGGTTTTAGTCCGTAGGACAACATACAATCATACCATAGGCTAGCTCCTAGGGTTTAGCCTCTCCGATCTCGTGGTAGATCAACTCTTGTAATACTCATATCATCAAGAATAAATCAAGCAGGACATAGGGTTTTACCTCCATCAAGAGGGCCCGAACCTGGGTAAAACATCGTGTCCCCTGCCTCCTGTTATCATCCGCCTTAGACGCACAGTTCGGGACCCCCTACCCGAGATACGCCGGTTTTGACACCGACATTGGTGCTTTCATTGAGAGTTCCTCTGTGACGTCGCCATAAGGAAGGATGCCTCATCTCGTTAAAAACAACATTACCGCCGGGGGAGCTCTGGCTGTCGGCCAAACTCTTCGGCTAGGCAGTTTCATCATGACTGCATGTTCGGCCGCTGCACCGATGATGACTTCTCGGGTCATCAAAAAAAGCCTCCACGTCGGCTCGAAATTCGCCGAGAAGATGGATCCAATGGATCTCTCTTCCCTAAACGAACTCTTGGATCGCATTACCGCCTTGGGAGTCGCTACGGACTATGATCGGATTGGGCTTAAACCCGATCAAAGGGAGATTAACTCTCCATCGGTCACCCATCACGCTACGGTGGTGGAGAAACAATGCGGCAACTCTTCCTCTATTTTGAGGACTAACTATGTCCGAATTTCTGAGCTCTCCGAGCCGGATACCCGCTTACGGGAGGACATCACCCAAGCCCTGAACCTAGAATCAGGCAGCAGGCCATACTTATCGGGCAACACTCCGGAACCCGAACTTCCAAGATTGGAAACTCCTCAGCCCCTGGGTCTCAGATCGGGTAGGGGTTCGGACGCAAATCCACCCACCCACCCAGACATAAACGATCTTTCCCACATCAGGCAAGAGCCCCATGAAATAGTACATCATTATTGGGCCAGATTCCTCCTTGTGATGAACAAGGTTAAGGACTGTCGCGAGGAAGATGCAGTCTCACTTTTCTGCAATAATTGCACGGATAAGGGAATCCTTAACGCCTTAAGTCGCCGTGACATATCATGCTTCGCTGACTTGGCGTCCATAGTATGAAAGTATTGTGCGATGGAAAGCGCCTGGAAAACCGAAACGAAATTTTGGGATAATCCGGCTCCGAATATACACCCAGTCCGAAGTAAAAGGGTGCACTATCATAAGACACCCGAGCTAGTTGCAAAGAAACAAAAACCCTCTACAGGGCATGGAACCGTACTGGAGGGATGGCTTAACGGACCCTACAAAATTCATAGTACAGCGGATACAATACCAACGCACAGCCTTAGAGCATGTTGGATACTCCGGCAGGTGGCCAAAAGTGGTGAGGATCTTCTTATCCCAAATGCCACAGAGCACCATCCCGTGGATAACAATACGGTGTTAACAGTCTTTGAGACCTTCGCGTCAAATAATAGGCACAAGCGAACACTCCGCAACATGGCCGAAATCTGCCACGTAGCAGCAATAAATCCATGGAGTGACACGGCTATTACCTTCAATGCCAGTGACGAACCTAAATTCCGAACAGCCCGAGCACCAGCCGCACTGGTCCTCAGTCCAATTGTGGATGGCTTTCGACTCACCAAAGTACTCATGGACGGCGGCAGCGGATTAAACCTCATCTATGAGGAAACTCTTCAAAAAATGGAAATAGACTGGAACCGCATTGAGCAAAGTAGCACAACCTTCAGGGGAATCATACCCAGTCGGGAGGCACGATGTGCTGGGAAAATCACACTAGATGTGGTATTCGGTACGCCAGAGAACTATAGGTCCGAAGAAATTACATTTCAAGTGGCCCCGTTCAGCAGTGGATACCACGCCCTTTTAGGACGTGAGGCGTTCACGATCTTCCAAGCCATACCCCATTATGGGTACATGAAGCTCAAAATGCCTGGGCCCAATGGAATCATCACCCTCGCCAATGATCCGGACACAGCACTCCACGCCGAAAACAAAACAGCCGCACTGGCCCTCGAGGCATTATCCGAGACCCTCTCGGCCGAGGAATTAACCACGCTACACTCCAAAGTGGACAAGGACGACGTGATACTCAATAAGAGATCCAAGTCCACCTCTTTTAAACCAGCGGATGAAATAGTCAAATTCCAAGTCCACCCAACGGACCCTACAAAAACAGCCTCCATCAGAGCACAATTAAACCCCGCAAGGACGCCGCACTATGAGAGTTCCTGCGCGAGAATTGGGACATATTCGCCTGGCATCCCTTAGACATGCCAGGAATCCCACGCAGGCTGGTCGAGCATAGCCTCAATATCCTAAAGGGATTCAAGCCGGTCAAGCAAGCTCTTCGGCGTTTCTCCGAACCTAAGAGACAGGCCATGGGAGAGGAACTAGCCAAGTTATTGGAGGCCGGATTCATCAGAGAAATAAAACACCCGGACTGGCTAGCAAACCTAGTGATGGTACCAAAGAAGGATAAATCCTGGCGCCTTTGTGTCGATTTGAAGGACCTCAATAAAGCTTGCCCAAAGGATCCCTTCCCCCTCCCCCGCATCGATCAAATTATCGATGCTACCGCAGGACACGAGTCATTGTGTTTCCTCGACGCATACTTCGGTTACCACCAAATCAAGATGGCGGAGTCCGACCAAGCCACAATGGCATTCATCACACCATACGGTCCCTTCTGTTTCAACACAATGCCTTTTGGGCTCAAAAACACCGGCGCAACATATCAGCGCATGATTCAGACATGTCTAGAGAAACAAATCGGCAAAACAGTAGAGGCATACGTAGACGATGTGGTCATCAAAACCAAACACGTCGACTCTTTGATAGATGACTTGAGGCTCACATTCGACAACCTCCGAACATACGACATCAAGCTCAATCCGGAAAAATGCGTTTTCGGCGTACCAGCTGGAAAGCTCCTGGGTTTCATTGTCTCCAGTAGAGGTATTGAAGCTAATCCGGCCAAAATCCGAGCTTTGTCACAGTTGGCTACCCCAACAGACCTCAAACAAATCCAGAAGTTAACTGGATGCGTGGTGGCTCTAAGCCGCTTTATCTCCCGCTTAGGAGAAAAGGCTTTACCCCTTTATCGCCTCCTTCGGCGCACCGAACACTTCGAGTGGACGGACGCTGCCATAGCCGGATTGGAAGAAATAAAGGCCATTTTGGCAACCAACCCAATCCTGGCCGCGCCAAACATCGGCGAACCAATGCTGTTGTACATTGCGGAAACTCATCAAGTTGTAAGCGCAGTGCTCGTCGTCAAACGAGAAGCTGACGGACATAAATTTCCTCTTCAAAAGCCAGTATAGTATGTATCCACTGTCCTCACTCCATGCAAATCACGGTACCCACATTATCGAAAGATACCCTATGAGGTATTCATGGCATCCCAGAAGCTGCGACACTACTTTCAAGAGTGTTCGATTACAGTAGCCTCGGAAGTGCCACTTAATGATATTATAAACAACCGCAATGCTACGGGCCGGATTGCCAAATGGGCCATTGAGCTCCTCCCGTTCGACATAACATACAAACCTCGACGAGCCATTAAGTCGCAAGTATTGGCCGACTTTGTCGCCGAATGGACGGAGGCCGAACTCCCTAAAGAGTATGGCGCATACTCCAATTGGATCATGCACTTCGACGGTTCTAAAATGTTGGCTGGTCTAGGGGCTCGCGTCGTCCTGACGTCCCCAACCGGAGATACCGTTCAGTACATACTACAAATATTGTATACAGACTCCAACAACGCAGCCGAATACGAAGCTCTGTTGCATGGTCTTCGGATGGCAGTCTCCATGGGCATTCAACGCCTGGAGGTGCATGGGGATTCAAACCTCGCAATATCCCAAATAAATGGAGACTTTGATGCTAAGGATCCGAAAATGGCGGCCTACCGAAACGCCATCCTAAAAATGTCAGCTCGGTTCGAGGGGCTCGAATTTCACCATGTGGCTCGGGAAAACAATCAGGCGGCGGATATCCTCGCCTGCATCGGCGCAAAACGCGATGCGGTCCCCCCCCCCAACATATTTTTGGAGAGGCTGTTCAAGCCATCGGTAGTATGGGAAGGGGACACCGGTAACAATAGTCCGGACCCGGCCAAAATACCCGATACCGAACACTCTGACACAATCGGAGGCTCCGCCACCGAAATAACACCTTTAGCCCATGTAATAATGGGCATCATAGCCCCGTGGACAGAACCATTCCTGGCCTACCTAACTAGGCAGGAACTTCCGGAGGACCAAAATGAGGCACGCTGCATAGTGCGGCGATCTAAGGCCTACAGGGTCCATGAGGGAGAATTGTATAAAAAAGCACTACCGGAGTCCTTGAAAGGTGCATCTCCGAAGAGGAAGGGTGGAACCTTTTGGCAGAAATTCACGCAGGACTCGGCGGTCACCACGCCGCAGCCCGGGCCCTTGTAAGCAAAGCCTTCCGTACAAGATTCTATTGGCCAACGGCCCGGGCAAATGCACAAGACTTGGTCCAACGTTGCGCCGGTTGCCAGCTCTTTGCAAATCAAAGCCACATGCCACCCACCGCCCTCCAAACAATCCCCATTACGTGGCCCTTCGCGGTCTGGGGGCTTGACATGGTTGGACCCCTTAAAGGGGAACCCACAAGAAAAAAATACTTACTGGTCATGGTGGATAAATTCACCAAATGGATAGAGGCCAAACCTGTTAAAACAGCCGAATCCGGACCGGTGATAGACTTCATATCCGGGGTCGTACACCGTTATGGCGTCCCCCACAGCATCATCAATGACAATGACACGAACTTCACAGCCGATGAGGTAAAACTCTGGTGCAGCAAAATGGGCATCAAGCTCGATTACGCTTCAGTCTATCACCCACAAACCAACGGCCAAGTTGAGCGAGCAAACGGTCTTATAATGAGCGGCATTAAACCCAGATTAGTGCGTTCCTTAATGGAGTCTAACACGCATTGGGTAGAGGAGCTCGACTCCGTACTCTGGGGCTGCGGACCATGCCGAATCGTAGTACCGGATATACACCCTTCTTTATGGTGTACGGCACAGCAGTCTTGCCCTGTGACATAATTCATGACTCACCTCAAGTGCGCATGTACGAAGAAAGAGAAGCCGAGCTCGATCAGCAAGACAGTCTGGACACCCTGGAGGAGGAGCACGACATAGCAAAAGCCCGTTCCGCATTTTATCAGCAACAGGCTCGTAGATACCAAAGCAGAGAAGTACGGGCCAAAACTTATAACGTTGGCGAACTAGTCCTACGCCTGCCGGATAAGAAAAAGAACAAGCTCGAGCCCAAATGGGAAGGTCCCTTCATTATTGACCAAGTTCTGACCGGTGGAGCGTAGCGACTGCGGGATGCATCGACTAATCGACTCGAGCCGAACCCATGGAACGCGGTCAGGCTCCGAAGATTCTACGCCTAGCGCCGGACTCTATGTTCGTCCCCTTCCTCTGTCCATTTTTTGCATATACATTATCTGTCTTGTTTTTCTTTCTTCCTTTCTTTTATTCTTTCTCTGGGCCTTCAAGGACCAACTTGTGCCTCGCTTTCACATTATAGATGCGCTAGCCGCGCTCATCATACCTGGGGGCTTCTTTCACAGAAGCTTAATTATTTATCTGGGCCTCAGGCCCCGCACATGTGTTATGCTTCCGCATGTACCTTTTTTCGCCATTATATGCATCGATATGACTTAAGTTTTGGCCAAGCTGGGTTGCCTGGCTCTTGTATTTATGCCCTACGTTCCCGTTAATTCGGCTAGGGCATAAGGGGAGCACCTCTGCGATTGTTACTGCCGGGTCAGCTGGATGTGTACCTCAGACTGGGTGAAGCCGAAAGCTAGCATTCTTAAGGGAATATTCGGTCGGTGAACAAAAGATGATTTTTATTTATTGTCCATATCTGCCCCCAGATGTTTTTACTGCATTTCCTATCGCAGTCCGGACATGCACTTTAGGGCATGCTTACCCAGGGAAAGGAACCCTTAACGGAACTATTCTCCCTGGAAGATGTTTCTTACTACCCATGTAATATAACATAACTAGTTGGGCACTTGTCTGTTCAAGCACTAATGACCCCTACGCCTGGTCTCCACGCATACCCCGGTTCTTATATAACTGAGCGGGTATTCGGATACACTCCGGACTATCGGGTCCCGAGGTTGAAGCGAAAAGGTCCGCCAAGACAAATGATCTACAATCCGACTAGAAGGCATTATACATGTCACTTTAATTACATAGTCATGCAGACTGACTAAATTCCTCTTCTATACCATCCAACAGGCGGTCTAGCCTACAATCCTGTTGGGAATACTTTGCAGCTAATTCTACTTGCCCATAAACTAAGCTAACGGGGATCTCTTTTCCGTCGGGCCCTACAGGTCCGACCTCGGCCATGTGATTTGGGTCAGCCTTGGTATACCGCGTATTCACCATGGCCCAGGCTTCTCTGGCACCTTGATAGCAGGCCGATATCTTCCATAATCGGAAGCGCCGCCGTGCTCCCTTGAGCTTCTCTGTAAGCCCTGCAACGCCTTCTGGCAGGGAGACGGATGGCCACAATGCCTGGGCAACACCTTGCATCACCTGCCAAACTTGTTCGTGCAGATGTGAGAGCTCGGATAGAAGATCACCTGCAGACCCGGACATTTCCTCCGCGGGACGACCCGTCAGCATACCTACAGACATAACGCTGTTAGTTGGCTTCTTCGCCGAACTCCTTCAAAAGGATTCGTTCAAGCACTCACTGAAAATGCCGCGCCGAAGCCGCTTATTCTCCTTCTCGGAATTTGCAAGCTGGGCTCGAACATCTTTTAGTTCCACGCTCAGCTTAATATTGGCGTCTTGGAGATTGTTTTTCTCCCGCCTAACCTCAGTCAGCACGCGTTTGCCAACCTCTAGCTGTCGCACGACATGCTGGTCCTCTGGATTTTCTCCGGATTCATCTGCAACATCTATTGTTAGATCTGCAGCCACGCCGCACACTATATGGTAACCATCATTCTTTAAAGTAAATGTTACCAGCGGGAGATTTTTTCGGTTCCTGCAATGCGGCAACAGTGGCCCGCAATTGGGTCTTGCAGTCTTCCAGCTCCTATGACAACCTAGTATTCTTCTCTGTAAGAACATGCATAATAAAGATGATCCTTAAATCAGTTCTGCTAACTGTTTCAAGTCTCAGGGGCTACTGATACATATAAATCATCAGATTTACTTACCCGTACATCCTTTACATACTGATCCGTGGCTCTGGCTAGACCATCTTGAGCAGCACGGAGGTACGCCTCTCCAGAATTGAAGGCATCAAATGCCTCTGGTGAGAAACAAGCGTCACGGAGTACGGCCCGGCGGCGCCTATGATTCATGGCGCTTTCCACTTCTGAGTTTGTAGCGGATAATCTATCCACATCCTCTGTAGGGGGATTATCCGGCGCCCGCCCCATATCGGCTTCCGCCTCTGTGTTCGGTCCTGGCGCCCGACTGGTGGAAGCGTGATTAGCAACATCGGCGGACATATTCTGGCGAGCATTTTTTCCGTTAAAGAAACACAGGCGTCATTACATTTCGAGAAAGACAACATCCACGGAGTGGGGTTTTTGTTATACCTTTGCACCGGTGTCGGTGTCAAAACCGGCGGATCTCGGGTAGTGGGTCCCGAACTGTGCGTCTAGGCCGGATGGTAACAGGAGGCAGGGAACACGATGTTTTACCCAGGTTCGGGCCCTCTTGATGGAGGTAAAATCCTACGTCCTGCTTGATTAATATTGATGATGTGGGTAGTACAAGAGTAGATCTACCACGAGATCAAGGAGGCTAAACCCTAGAAGCTAGCCTATGGTATGATTGTAGTATATGGAGTTGATTGCCTACGGACTACAACCCTCTGGTTTATATAGACACCGGATAGGGTTAGGGTTACATAGAGTCGGTTACAATGGTAGGAGATCTTGAATATCCGCATCGCCAAGCTTGCCTTCCACGCCAAGGAAAGTCCCATCCGGACACGGGACGAAGTCTTTAATCTTGTATCTTCATAGTCCAGGAGTCCGGCTGAAGGTATAGTCCGGCTACCCGAACACCCCCTAATCCAGGACTCCCTCAGTAGCCCCTGAACCAGGCTTTAATGACGACGAGTCCGGCGCGCAAATTGTCTTCGGCATTGCAAGGCGGGTTCCTCCTCCAAGTCCTTCATAGAAGATCGTAAACACCAAGAGTAGTGTCCGGCTCTGCAAAATAAGCTTCCACATGTTGCCATAGAGAGAATAATATTAACACAAATCAAATCTGCTAACGTATTCCGCAGTTCGTCATCACACTACAGCCAAGTCCTTTACTCGAATCGATTTCACTTTTCCACCTCAGCGTGTTTTCCGAGGCAGTTTCCTTGGCACGTCTTGTCAAAGCAGAGATCGTGTGCCCCCCTTTTGCGGGATTCTCATCAATATGGACGTGGGTAACCCAATCGTGCCCGTTAGCATGTTTTCTCGATTAAAGGCGAGTCCCAAACGGTTACGGGGAGGGCTCCTGGTATTCAACCTCTTATAAAGAGACCAGGGCCTTACTCCTTTTCTCCAATCCCAAAACGAGTTCGCCCGTCGCCTCGAGTTCCAACACCCTAGGCTCCAGATTCCGGGCGCCTCAGACCTTCGACAATGTCCGGTTCCGACCTTCAAGGCCGATGGATGCCCTCCTCCGTCACGGAGGAGGACGCGCTAAAGTTGAGAGAGGCTAAGTTCTTGACCGCCGAAATTTCGCACAGGTTGCCTGCTCAAAGGCAGGCTATCCCCAGTCCCCAGCCCGGTGAGAGCGTAGTGTTCGTGTCTCACTTCCTTCGGGGGTTAGGCTTCCTGATGGATCCCTTTGTGAGGGGACTGCTGTTTTATTACGGGCTGGAATTTCACGACTTAGCTCCGGAGTCCATCCTCAATATCTCCTCGTTTATCGTTGTATGCGAAGCGTTCCTCCGTGTTACCCCTCACTTCGGATTATGGCTCAAGACTTCCAAAGTGGAGCCGAAGATGATCAAGGGACGGCACGCAGAGTGCGGAGGCGCTGTTATAAGCAAAAATGCTGATGCTCCATGGCCCGAGGGCTCTTTTCAAGAGGATCTAGGCTTGTGGCAACGAGAGTGGTTTTATATCACCACTCCCCAGAGCACCAAGTGGGTGGCGCTTCCTGCCTTTCGCTCGGGTCCCCCACCACGGCTAGCGTCATGGGTTAACAGAGGGTTAGATTGGGGTTTGCCCAAAGACGTGCCCTTGTTACAGGGCCGCATTAAGGATCTCTTGGAAGGAGACCTCAGCCTGGTCAAGGTGATGCAGGTCATGCCGATTCACCGAATATTGCCCGGCAAACGTCGCTCCCTTCGCCTGTGGGAGTTTAATCCAGAGGGACCGCGAGCTCTCCAGAATTTCATGGGCGCAACGCCCGCGGAGATGTATAAACTGTTCTTCGGATCACAAGAGATGTGTCCGGATTTAACCGAGGACGCAGGCCTAAGCTGCAATCGCCCGGATACTCAAGTAAGCAACCTTGTGCCCGGACCTTATATCCGTATAATTGTCATAAACTTGCTCCTAAAAGAGCCGTCCTTTTAAACAGGAGTGGATAGCGAAGGCAAAGCTGATCAGGTGTCCGGCTCCCCTTCCCGAAACCAGGCCGGATCCCGTGCTGGTCAGGATGCTGGAGATAATGCCTTTGGAGGGAAGCAAGGGGGAGGACAAGGAAACTATGGCCTCCTCGAAGGAGGCTACTCCGAAGGGAGGAACCGACAATTCCTCTCCTAAGGGGAAGAAGAGAGCCGCCTCTGACGACCCGGAAACCATGGCCTCGAAGCGGGGGGGAAAATCCTCGTCAGAGGGTTCGATGCCGGGGAGTTCCTCGGCCGGACTATGCCCTCAAGGGGATCAGCCCTCCAGCGAGCTGTAAGTAGCGAGAGATTTTCCTTTTGAGGGATGAGGGAAATCCTTGATTTATATCTGAGAAGATTAACCGAATTTTTACCTTGTAGCTCGGACCTCAGCCCTTCTCAGCAGAGCTCATCTTCGGGGGATCTCCTTCCGGAGATGATGGAGAGCGGGACGCCTCCCCCTGCCGTGCCGCCCAGCGAGGCGGGCGACCCTGAGGTGTCGTCGCGGAGGGTTTCTTCGAATCCGGCAGGGGCGGAAGATAGCTATGTGGCCCCCCGAGGTTCTCCGCGTTCGGCCTTCGAAAGAGGTCGTGGGACAAGTCCGGCACCGTCTGGTGCTCGGCCGGAGGAGCTAAAGATTCTGCTGGGGCGAGCTTCTATCTCGGAGGAGCATCGTGATTGATGGGCACGGTGATTGAAAGGATCTCATCCGCAGAGAGCGGATTGCATGAGGCCGTCAAAAGTTTACTGACGGGTTTTGAGGTACATTAGATAATGTACACTTTTGTCAGTTGCGCATGAATAAGATGCGCCCTGTGTAGATAGTAGCCCCTGAGACTCTGCGCGTCGTCAAGAAATGACGGCACGCGGAGGATCATAATCCCAGGTCTAAGATGTCGCCTTTGAATGTAGGCGGCAGGGTGTCCGAAATCGAGCCGAACTGATAATTTTGCCGAACTAAAGCGGCAACTGGACGTGGCAGATGCCGACATCGCGCTTGTCAACAAGCGGCTTGATGAGGCTCAAGGTATGTAATTCCTCGGGCGGCATCAGGTAAGAAGAGTTTTATGCCAGTGTCTTACGATGTGTGTGCTTGACGCAGATGGTACGGCCGCCGTGGAGAGTCTTAGGGCAGAACTTGCCCGAGCTAAAGAACAAGCCAGAGAAAGTGATGTGGCTGCCAAGAAAGCCCTTGAAGAGCTGAGAGCCGAACAGGCTGCTCATTGCCGAAGCAAGGAAGAGATGGCCGAGATGGCCGAAAAGTTAAAGAGTGCTGCAGACTGTTGCAGACTTCTTGAGAAAGAAGACCAGGCGAAACCGGCGGACTTAGAGAAGGCCGTTGCCAATGCCAAGGACGCGCGCTCTGCGATGAGAGCTGCGAAGGAGGAGCTGCGTCAGGCCGAACAGATTGCGGCTGGAAAGCCCTTTATGCTACGAAGGAAATTTTGCGATCCGAAGTTTGCTCCATTGGACCGGATGTGGAGTGTGGAGGATACCTATCTGCATTTGGCAGCGAGTGCTGCTGATGCGACCGAACACTTTCGAGATCAGAAAGATCGCGAAGTGGAAAAGCTTTTCTGGTCACAGTTTCACAATCCAGAGCGTCCATTGGCAGTGGACGATCGTTTGGCTCAATGGGCCGAACTGAATAGGTTGTCCGGACTCGCCATGAAGTACGTCATGGGTCATCTGTGGCCGGGGAGATCGGAGCCTAAGAGTTATTTCAGCTTGGTGCAGCAATTCCTTGACGCGGTGCCGCGTATTAATGCAATGAAGAGGTCAGCATGCATAGAGGGCGCAAGGATGGCTCTTGCCCGTGTCAAGACATACTGGGCAGAGATGGAGACCACCGTTGTTGCGCCCCGAGATTCGGACAAAAGCCGAGTACCCTCCGAGCACTATTTTCAGGAAGTCCTTGAAGGCGCTCGTGTAATAGAGACGCAGTGCTCGAAAGATGCTATGTTATGATAGCATATGTAATTATAAAGTAATATTTTGATAAACTGTAGTGGCCTTTTTATACTTGTCCCTTCAAGTAT
The DNA here is from genome assembly GCF_056163025.1 of Triticum urartu. Lineage (NCBI taxonomy): Eukaryota > Viridiplantae > Streptophyta > Magnoliopsida > Poales > Poaceae > Triticum > Triticum urartu. The sequence goes on from NC_141873.1 coordinate 111,354,110, forward strand.
TGGGAACACCTCCCGTGGGGCCGTTTTAAGATATATATATATACAAAATCTGAAAGATGGCAGTCGTTGGCTTCAGCCCCCACGCACATAGTGTGGGGGTGCTCGCAGAAGACGCATTTTCACACTTAACCCAACGTCTTGGTCCTACAAAGGAGGTGATAGCGCAGCGGGCCAGGCAACCGGACTATAATGCTTTAACACTTTCACTTAGCCATAGGAGCTTGACAGTGAGACTATTTAGGTAGCCTCTTGGTGGCGACTGCGCTCGCCCGAGTTCGGGGCGCGTATGTGCCTGACTGGGAAGCGGCCCTTGTTAAAGCGGAGGAATCCGATAGATTCCGATAGGTCATCGAGTGGCTGACCAGTCTCACGCTACATCATGACAGTCAGTTTTCAGCTTTCTCTACTGAGGTGCTCGCCCGGCCGAACCGGGGCACAATCGCAGTAGTTCTCCTGGTGCTACCTTAGCCGATAGAGCGGAACGTAAGGTAGCCGAACTCAGGAGCCGGGCAACCCAACATTTGACCAAAGACATGATTCGAAGCTGATGCATATAATGCCAAAACTTGCGACGCCGAACACTCCCTAAGGTGTTCGGTCTTTATGAGTGCGGGCGAAACAACACTCTTTATTAAAAAAGCCCCTAGTGTCCAGGTACGTGCAAAAATTCTGACGTGGCCACATGCCAAGACGCCAGCCTCCTCCTTTGGTTATATCAGAAAAACCAGGGGATGTGTATCAGCAAGAGACAGTAAAAAAGGTTTACGCAGGGTCTTAATCTAAAAAGAATCCTTTAGGACGGGTCCCTACTGCATGTCTGCGCCTGTGTCTCCATTGTGCCGTATCCTGGACGGGCGCCGCACGACGTTCATCTGTAAAAGAGAGGAACTGAGTTGAAAACGGGTCGTGCCGAACAAAAGTTTAAAATAAACAAAGTATAAAGTAAAATATATAAAATTGAACTTTATTGTCTCTTATTGTATATGCATGGAGCCCCTAGTGGGGGTATATGGCCACTAAGCCTGCATCAATGATGATTTTGTCTCGAACTCGTCTATCCGCATTCGTGGTCTTTAATGACCTATTTCGACGTTTTTTGGCCGGTGAGGCCATTTTACTGTGGGGCTGTCAAAGCGGCCGCACAGTCCTCCGCATGGGGAGGCGCACTTTAGTGCTTCCCATTCAAAGAGATGATGCCTCGTGGACCGGGCATCTTAAGGGTGAGAGATGCATAATGCGGTATTGTGTTAAAGCGGGCGAAAGCTTCGCGTCCCAGTAGTGCTTGATAGCGACTTGAGAACGGGATGATATGGAAGGTCAGCTTTTCGCGGCGGAAGTTATCGGCAGAGCCGAATATAACTTCGAGCCGAAGAAAACCCATACAATGGGTGTCCGGACCAGGTGTTACCCCTTGAAAGGAGGTTTTGCTGCGGCGGATTCTTGCTGGGTTTATCCCCATGTGATGGATTGTATCCTGATATATCAGGTTTAGTCCACTGCCGCCGTCCATAAGGACATTTGAAAACCAGAGTCCGCCAATTATTGGACCGAGTATCAAGGCAGTCCAGCCTGCATTCTTGATATTTCTAGAATAATCTAGCTGATCGAAGATGATTGGTTTTGACAACCAGTGGCGGGACCCTTTGGGGATAGGCCGTGTGGTGCGTACCTTTATGGGCGCCGCACGTTTTGTTATGTGAAGTAAGTTCACTGTTTTTACTTCTTGTGGGAAGTTCTTTTGTTTCCTGGTGCTCTGCTTTTGGGTTCGTCCTCATCTTCGCTTGGTGTGTTGAGCCCCTTGTGTTCGGCATTGAGTCTGCCGGATTGTTTGAGAACCCAACAGTCTCTGTGGGTATGGTTAGCAGGCTTCCTGGGAGTACTGTGTATCTGACATATCCTGTCCAGGATTTTATTTAGGTTGGATGGATCGTCCCTGTTATCCTGGGGGGCGATTTCTCCTGATTTTGTCGTGAGCCTTTGAATCCGGCATTGACTGTCGTGCTCTTCGGACTTTTGTCCTTAGTCCAGTGACGGTCCTTGTTGCGTCGCGGTTTTCCGTTTCCATCCCTAGTTTCGGATGTACTTGGGTCGCTGGGGCTGCACCTTGCCAACCAGCTGTCCTCCCCTGCACAAAAGCGGGTCATGAGGCTTGTTAGTGCGGCCATTGTTCTTGGCTTTTCTTGGCCGAGGTGTCTGGCGAGCCATTCGTCTCGGACGTTATGCCTAAAAGCTGCTAAGGCTTCGGCGTTCGGTCAGTCGACTATCTGATTCTTTTTAGTGAGGAATCTATTCCAGAACTGCCGAGCTGATTCTCCGGGTTGTTGAGTTATGTGACTAAGATCGTCTGCATCCGGAGGGCGGACATAGGTCCCTTGAAAGTTTGCTCGGAAAGCATCCTTGAGCTCTTCCCAGCTTCCAATTGTGTTTTCGGGAAGGCTTTTAAGCCAATGCCGGGCTGGCCCTTTAAGCTTAAGGGGTAAATATTTTATGGCGTGGAGATCATCTCCTCTAGCCATGTGTATGTGGAGGATATAATCCTCAATCCAAACTCCGGGGTCTGTTGTTCCATCATATGCCTCTATGTTTACGGGTTTGAATCCCTCTGGGAATTCATAGTCCAGGACCTCATCGGTGAAACATAGGGGGTGTGCGGCGCCCCTGTATTTGGGTGTGCCGGATTCTGATGATGGCCTCATAGCGTTGCTTACGAGAGCTTGCTTTCTTGGCCCATAAATGGACCTGACTGGGCCATGATGCGAATCCTTAAGTGGGTCGCATGCCGATTTAGGTGCGGCGCCGCTTGCCGCTTTATGGGCTCGTCTATCCGACCGTGTGGCTTTCTCATTTTTTGAATGCGAGGGATCTAGGGCCTCTTCGTCGAATTCAGGCAGTAGCTTTCTTTTCGGATAGCTTTTAGTGCGGCGACTGTCGCCGTATTTATCTGCGGTATTGATTACTTTGCTCCATCTAATCCGGAGTGCATCTTCCGCTGTTTTTAGCTTCCGCTTCTGCTTTTTTAGGCTGCGTGCAGTTGCCACGAGCCTCTCGTGGAGATTCTTCTGCTCCATAGGTTTATCCGGCGTGAGGTCGTCCGGAATGCCGTTTTCGCCGGAGGAGGGATGTTCGGTTTCTCTATCCGTATTGCCCTGTTCGGACGGTTGCTCTAAGGCCTGCTCGTCGTCTACCGGCTCGCCCTGCTCTATGGCTGGGTTTTTGTCGAGGCGGGGCTTGGGTCGGTGTTTACGCCGACGCTTTGATTGCTTTTCGGGGGGTCGACCTCCCGTCCCATCCCCTTTTTCCTCGTTGTCGCTTCCTTTAGGGGTATCCACCATGTACACATCGTGAGATGAGGTGGCTGTCCAATGCCCTATGGGCGTTGGTTCGTCGGTATCTCCTGCATCGTCATCCATGCTGTCGATGTCTCCGGAGTCGAAGTTGAGCACGTCGTTTAAGTTGTCGACAGTGGCTACCAAGTGGGTGGTGGGTGGGCTTTGAATTTCTCCATCGTCCGTATCGCATCCTCGCTGACCGTAGTTCGGCCAGGGCTCTCCTGATAAGGAGAGAGACTTGAGAGAGTTTAGGATATCGCCAAAAGGCGAGTGCTGAAAGATGTTTGCGACGGTGAACTCCATTATTGGCACCCAATCGGATTCGATTGGCAGGGGCGCGGGGGGTTCGGAGTCCGGGAAGGAGTCCGGATCCTCGGAGTCACGGTTCGTGCAGAGTGCGGGGCTAGCGTTCGGCTCGATCGCTTTCGGGATCGCAGCCCCCGAGGTGACGTCCAACTGCTCATCCTCGATTGGCGCAATAGGCTCCGAGTTAGGGGTCGGAACAGATGCGTGTGCGGCCTCCAGGACACTGTCCGGGGGCAGAGCTGGATCATGCCCCTCGAGATAGTGCGGCGCGCTTGGCCGTGGCTCGAGCCCGTCGAAGATCAAGTCTCCGCGGATGTCAGCCGTGTAGTTTAAGCTTCCAAACCTGACTTGATGGCCAGGGGCGTAGCTTTCGATCTGCTCCAGGTGGCCGAGCGAATTGGCCCGTAGAGCGAAGCCGCCGAAGACGAAGATCTGTCCGGGGAGAAAAGTCTCACCCTGGACCGCATCATTGTTGATGATCAAAGGAGCCATCGGGCCTAAAGGCGACGACACAAAGGAACTCTCAATGAAAGCACCAATGTCGGTGTCAAAACCGGCGGATCTCGGGTAGTGGGTCCCGAACTGTGCGTCTAGGCTGGATGGTAACAGGAGGCAGGGAACATGATGTTTTACCCAGGTTCGGGCCCTCTTGATGGAGGTAAAACCCTACGTCCTGCTTGATTAATATTGATGATATGGGTAGTACAAGAGTAGATCTACCACGAGATCAAGGAGGCTAAACCCTAGAAGCTAGCCTATGGTATGATTGTAGTATATGGAGTTGATTGCCTACGGACTACAACCCTCCGGTTTATATAGACATCGGATAGGGTTAGGGTTACATAGAGTCGGTTACAATGGTAGGAGATCTTGAATATACGCATCGCCAAGCTTGCCTTCCACGCCAAGGAAAGTCCCATCCGGACACGGGACGAAGTCTTTAATCTTGTATCTTCATAGTCCAGGAGTCCGGCTGAAGGTATAGTCCGGCTACCCGAACACCCCCTAATCCAGGACTCCCTCAGCCGGCGTCTCCGTCCTGACCGCCTTCCTTTTTTGCCTACCTGGCCTCGGTGCCTCTTGTTGGAGAGTTGCTGCGGGTTCGGCAGGGCGTCCCGAATGTCTTCCCTGTAAAAATGCCATATGTATATGGTAGGTGAAGCGTCTAAAAGGGGATCCTAGTTTTTGGAGTTGGGATTTTTGATTTTTCTTACGTGCGATGCAGGAAGTAGTCCGGGATAGTCGGCCGTAATGGCCACCATGGCATCACTGTAGCTTAATTGATAAAACTGCCGGTCTATTAGCTCCACGAATATAACCGGATCTTCTTCAAGTTCGGATTCGAGGGCCCGGTCAGGGTCCTCTGGTTGTGGAGAAGGGCTGCTGACCTCCTTTATGGCTTTTCGCAGTTCCTGCCGCAAAGTGGCAAGGTGAATACTTACGACAAAGAATGCGGGAAAAATGGGAGTAAGGAGATATAACTTACCCAGCTTGGAGGATTGTACATGGAGAATCCATCCCGTGGCTTGATGCGGATGAACTCCTCTTCCTCTCCCTTGAACAATTCGGACATAATTTTTGCTAAAGCGGCAGCATTGTCCGGACCCTTACGCCCGCAGCGGGTGGCATCATCCGCCACGTTAAAACACCACAAGGGGTGCCCACGATGTTGAAGTGGTTGTGTCAGATTTCGGGTTCCGGCAGACCCTTGAGGTTCGAACACTGGGGTGCGCGCGGAGATTTCGCCTTCTACCTACCTGCACCCCTCCGCCTCGCTAAGATCTAAACTCTGGAAAGAACAACACAAGAGACACAGGGTTTATACTGGTTCGGGCCACCGTTGTGGTGTAATACCCTACTCCAGTGTGTGGTGTGGTGGATTGCCTCTTGGGCTAATGATGATGAACAATACAAGGAAGAACAGCCTCGCGAGGGTCTGTTCTTGGCTGGGGCGATGAACTGCTGGGAGCACTTCAGTCACCTTTCTCTCTCTCTCTCTCTCTTTCTGATCGAAACCCCTCTCTAAAGAGCCTCCTCCTTCGAGCCCCCTTTTGCTCTGTGGGTGGCTAGTCCTATTTATAGAGGCCCTGGTCCTCTTCCCAAATATCGAGCGGGAAGGGAGCCAACAATGGCGGGCTAATTTGAAGGGGGACAGCTAGTATCAGCTATCCTGACAAAAGTAGTCTTCGCCTGCGCAAAGCTCCGGTGATGACGCCGTCTCGGGCTCCATGATGACCTCCATCTCATAGTCCTCCTGGTCTTGGTCTCGTTGCACCGAAATGGCAACCTTTGCCTGATGCCTCGGTACTCCGCGGCTGCGCTTGCCCCCTTTGCACCAAAGAGGAAAGGAGGACACTGCGCGGGCTGGCACCCGCCTGGCGCCCTTGGTCGTCATGGCTTGCGTCACGGGCACCTCATGAGGTATCCTGCCTTGGTCTCTCCGCCTCCTCGTGAGCCAGCCTGACAAGGCCGTGCCTGAGGAAGCTCCGCGTCGTCTGCCTCGCGAGGCTTGGCCCCTCGCGAGGGTCTTGGGTTTGTGTTGGTGAAGATGGGCCGCGCTGGGCCCCCTTTTGAGCCACGCCGCAGGCCGCAGGCAGGCAAGTCTGGGGACCCCCGTTCCCAGAACGCCGACAGTAGCCCCCGGGCCCAAGGCGCGCCCGGACTTGGCCGTGCAGGGAGGCGGAAGGGCAAGAGCGAAGCGCCGCGGGCCCTAACAGCCTGCGGCCTTGGGCGCCGTGTGGCGGTTGGTTGGACGTGGGCGCCCTAGCAACCACGCGAGTTGATAAAGGAGCGGCATCCACCTAGGCTTTGCTTCTTGCTTTCCCCGATTGCTGCTCAGATCCCCTTTCTTGCGCCTCTCCTTCCTTCCTCTAAAATTTCCAGATCCACTCCGACCGTGTGACCTAGGAAGCCATGGCGCCTCGTCAGCCCCCGGCCGTAGCTTGGTACTCGTCTGCCCTGGACCCGCCGAACGTGTCAGAGGCGAGCCTTGCCCGGTTGCGCCGGATGGCGACGGTGCGGGGCATCAATGGGGCGAAGGTGTTTAAAGCCGGCTCCGCCACCCCTGAGGGTCAAAGGAGCACCTTCTATCCCCTATTCGTAAGTGCCATTGCTGCTGGCCTGGTGCCTCCCTTCTCCGAGTTCTTCTTCTCTGTCCTCCGCCACTATAAGCTACAAGCCCTGCATCTCCACCCCAACTCCGTCCTTCTCCTGGCAATCTTCGCCTATTACTGCGAGGCTCACGTAGGGGTGCAACCCTCAGTGGCCTTGCTGCGCCACTACTTCTACCTCCGGACCTCTCGTGGTACTGCTTCCGCGTGCGCGAGCTTCGTCGCGTACGGTGGCGCCATTGCCATTTCGAACCCCGGGAAAAGGATCGAGGGCTTCAGGAGCAAGTGGGTCTTGGTGGATGCTGGGCGCATCCACCCTCGGCTGATCTTGCCCACAGAGCAGCCCACGAGCTCCAGCGATTGGGGTCGAGTGGAGCTCGCGGACCCCCACGCGAAACTGGTGTTGGAGAAGATGGACGCGGATCTGAGGCCGACCGACATGGCGGCGGCGAAGCTGACCGGCGCGTCGCTGCCGAGGGAGTTCCTGGAGCACCAGCTGGCTCCACTTCGGCAGTACTCACTTCCAATGTGGAGGCCCCGTCCGAGCCCCGCGGCCTTGGCCGACGGAGACCTGGCTGCGGTTCTCCAATCTCTGGTCGGGGGCAATGTGGCGAGGTTGGCGGGCGCTCCTACGCCCTTGTTCCTCCGCGACGACTGGGAGCAGGTAGTGGAGTCCATGCCCGTCTTCAACGGGGATGGGCCCGTGCCCATGGAAACTCTCGAGGAACCGGTGGACGTGCCCTCCGACGACTCCAGCGAAGAGGAGGAAGGAGGGGAGCGGGGAAAAGGGCCTGACTCCGAGGCGACTGACGGAGAGTCGAGGGCTCCCCTCCCCTGGCGCAGGTCCCGCGTTATCCGCCTCTCTCTGAGCGATGACGACGAGGATGACGACGAAGACGACGACGAGGACAACGACGAGCAGGACGGCGGGAGCTCGCCCCCGATCCCGAAGAAGGACAGGACCGGGCTGATCTCCCGCGGGTCTGCCCCGGCCCCGGGGCGGACCATAGACGCACCTTCCGCCTCCAAGCTTCCCGAGGTTGACCCTTCCAGCCGGCTTTCAGGCTTCAAATTTGGCCGGAGGCCGCTTGAGCTCACTGGCGACGACCCGTAAGCATTCGATTCTTGTCTTTATTTCTTGCTCTGCTTCTGAGGCTTGACGTCCGCATCCCTTGGATAGGCTGGCGCCCGCAGAAAAGAAGCCGAAGGGAGCTCCCGAGGTTCCATCCGTGGCAGCGCCTCTGCCCGCGAAGGAGGGTGACCGCGACGCACAGGCTTCCCCTGCCCAGTCGTCCTCGCGAGGCCTGGCTGAGCCGGCTGGGGCGAGCTCAGCCCCCACGGCCGAAGTGGCTCTCGAGGTGCTCTTGCCTGCCGCCGCCACTACAGCTGTCGGGGCACGGCAGACTCCGCCTCAGGATGCTGTGGTCGCGCTGCCGCCTTCTCCTCCTACTCCACCGGCTGCTGTCTCTCCGACTCCTTCTGCCGTTCTGGATCATGCTGTTGCTGAGCTGGACCGACTGCGGCAGGATCTTCTTGGCGCTGACCCTCGCTTGGTGGCCGGGCGCTTGGAGCTGGCTTCAGGATGGGTTCGCTCCGACGCTTCGATTCGGGCGACGCTGGTCCAGGCCTCGACGGCATGCGACGAGGAGAAGCAGGCCGTCCTTGAGGCAAAGGCTGCTCGTGACGCAGCCCTGGGGGAGGTGGTCGACGTCCGTGGACGTTGCAAGGCACTGGAGGGCGAACTGCAAGATTTGCGGGACCAGCTCGCGAACGAGGTCCGCCTTCGCCAAGAGCAGGAAGAAGGCGTGAAGGCTCGCGAGGCGGCTGTCAAGGAGAGGGAGGTCAGGCTCAGGAAACGCCGCGACCGCCTAGGCGCGCTGGAGCAGGAGCTGGGGGCGAGGAAGGCCAAGCTGGACGACGAGGCCTTGGTTCTTGCCGAGGACTGCGTGGCCTTCACGGAGATGGAGGCGAGGGCTCGCTCCTCACTGAGGACGCTTTACGACAGCGGCCTGGAGAGCCCACTGGCTGGCGCCGAGGACGGCCCTGCCAAGCTGCTTCCCTTCCTGGTTCGCGCTCTTGAAGATGTCGCCCTTGGCCTTGGCCCCACGGCCGAGGCCGAGGCGCGTGTCCTGTCTTCTGCAGCACTGACACAGGTCCTCACCCACATCTACCTTCGCGATCCCGGTGTCGACCTCGACAGCCTGCTGGAGCCAGTGAGCGGCGAGCGTGCCGCTGCCCCTGCCAAGGCCGTGAAGGGTCGCGCAGAGGCCCTGCTGGGGAAGTTCCGGGCCTTCAGCACCAAGCCGAAGCAAGGCACTGCCGACCCCACCGCTCTGTGAGGCGTACCCAATCCGCGCTGCTCCACCGCCGACAAGTGACTCCGTCGCGGCTCCTGTCCTGCCTTTAATTCCTGCACATGTATCATGCCTCGGGGAGGCGTTTAAACTTGCGTTTGGCATTGAGATAACAGTGTGGACTGTAATATTTGCTTTTGAATTCCTTGAAATTTGCGCTTTTCCTTCCTACTTGCTTATGTTCTACGCCGGCAGAGCCCGGCCCCGCGCATGCCTCACCCAGCGTTGGTCCTGACCGGAAACCAGGACGGGGCCAAGGAGTAAGGGGCCACGTGACAAGTTAGGCTCCTGAGTCGCGATGCTCAGGAGTCCCCCTTGGCGCACGAACAACAAGTAGGGAGGTGTGATGCGGGTGGATCTACCGTTCTACGTCTGTAGAGCCCGGCCGCGCGCGTGCCTCACCCAGCGTTGGTCCCGACCGGAAACCAGGACGGGGCCATGGAGTGAGGGGCTACGTGACCAGTTAGGCTCCTGAGTCGCGATGCTCAGGAGTCCCCCTTGACGCTCAAACGGCCTTCGTACCTTGGCTCCGCTCAGGGAGAGACGCGCGACGAACCAAGCCCGGGGGACCTGGCTGGGCGGCGTGCGTCTGGGTGTGACCCAGGCGCGGCCCCCGTGCCCAGCCCCCTTGCGCGGCACTCCCGAGGGGAGGCGTTATGATGAGGCTAGACACTGAGCTCTAGGCTCCCTGAGGTTGATGCGGCCCGGGGGCCACCCTCAGTTGTTTATCACCAGCGCGGAGCATAGCGCTTCCGTATGTGTACGGGCATAGCCGCTCCTCGGCAGTGTCGTCAGCCAGCGCGGAGCATGGTGCTTCCACTGGTACGTGGGAGGGGCCCCCCCTCCGGGAGGAGCCCCCGGGGCATGTACAGCCCCGCCGTGACACGTGGCTGGCACGGTAGGGCCTGACGAGGTGTATCTGGGCACCCGTGAGCCAGCGCGGGACTCACGGGGCCCTACCTCTAGGCGGGTTGCGCCTGGCACTGGGCCTTATCTTGTGATGTGTCCCTGCAAATTTGGTTAGATGTCGGATCTCTACGTCCTCGGGTCCCGGCCCTCGAGCTGGTCTCAGCCGTCGCTGGTATGCCAGGTCGCGATGCCATGGACAAGGCCAGAGGGTGAGGGCTGGAGAGCCAGTAAGAGCCCTGAGTCGCGATGCTCAGGTACCCCCCCTTTAACGTGCAAGTGGTCGGCATGGAGAAGAAGAGGTGCCGTGGACCGGCATCAAATAATCAAGCATGGCGGGTCTAACGCATAATCGGAAATAAACGCAAATGGGATACATGCCGCTGGGCCTGGCCCGAGCGGCTTGCGGATCATGCAGCCCGAGGGGCGCCCCCAACAAGGTAAGCTAACAACATGGAATAAAAAAGGGGTACACGCCGCAGGGACGGACCCACGCGGCCTGGGAATAATGCAGCCCTGGGGGGCGCTCCCAACTGGAAATAAAACTCGAAAGATGTCACCTGATGATGTTGAGGATGAAGGAGCGTTGGTGTAGCAGGCTCGGTGGGCTGCGGGAGCCGATCCTCACGAGCCCCCAGGCCCAGGGGCCTCGGGAGGCTCCGGAGGCGCTGGCGGCTCCTCGCGGGCCATCTCCATCCCTGCCAGGGCTGCGGAACGCCTGGCCTCTCGTGCCTCCGTGATGCCCCTCATGAGGCGCTGGTACGTGTCAGCCGCGCTCGGCAAGCCGTAAGGCATGCGAACGTAGCTGTGGGGTGGGCCTCCGCAGCGCCCCACTCTCGAGGGCCAGAGGCACTCCTGAGAGGCGACTCGGTTGAGCCCTGGTACGTCGATGCAGACGCGCAGCCCACCATCCTCGCCTGGATGGGGAGCCACTGCTGGTAGGCGGCGGCCGCCTTTCATGACTCTTGACTCCTGTAGCTCCTGAATGGCCTTGCTGACGAACTCCTGAGGGTCTGGATCTCCTTGCCTTGCTCCTTCTTGAGGGAAACGTGCTTCGAAACACGCCTCCATGTGGTGCCCAAGCGCCTCCCTCGTGACCCTAGCTAGGTTGGTGGCCCTCCAGGGGAGAGCCCCCGAGCCCTGCCTGAGGAGGGCGCCGGGCGTGCTTTCCTATGCGATGGAAGGAGGTTCCCCCTGGGCAGGCGCGGGCCCAGAGGGGCCTGCCTCCTGAGTGGTCGGGCCGGACGATGTCTTCTTCTTCTTAGGGGCGGTCTCGGAAGGCCTCCTGCTTCCACGATCCGGGTCTTCCAGTGACGCGGCCTGAAAGGCTCGTTCCAGGGAACACACCGCGTCCTTCTCTTCACAGGGCACCGTGATGACTCCGCCGCTTCCTGGCATCTTGAGGACGTTGTAGCCGTGGTGAGTTACGGCCATGAACTTGGCCAGCGCTGGGTACCCAAGGATGGCGTTGTACGGCAGGCGAATGTGAGCGACGTCGAAGTCGATGAGCTCGGTGCGGTAGTTGTCGCGTGCCCCGAAGGTGATAGGGAGGCGGACCTGCCCAATCGGGACCGTGGAGCCGTTGGTGATACCGGAGAAAGGCTTGGTTGGCTGAAGCTGGCTGTAGGGCACTTGGAGGTTGTTGAATGTCTCCACGGACAGGACGTTGAGCCCTGCCCCGCCATCGATGAGGGTCTTGGTGAACACCACGTTGCTGACGATTGGGGAACAAAGCATCAGGAGGACTCTGGCTGTAGCCGCACACTTGAGCTGATCTGCTGAGCTGAACGTGATGGCGCACGCCGACCACCTGAGAGGGCGCGTGGCTTCGAGCCTGAGGAGGACTGCGTTCACTTCGCGGGCGAACTGCTTGAAGATGCGCTGAGAGGCTGGGGCTTGTGCCCCGCCCAGGATGCAGGCGATCGCGCGCGGCTCCTGGAAGCCCCCAGCCCCCTCGTCCTGGTGGCGGTCCTCGTTTCTCCTTGGCTGCGGCGACAGCGGTGGGAGGCCTGCGTTGCCTTGCGGGCGATCCTCGCGAGGCTGATCCCTCCAGTCTCCCTCGCGAGGCTGATCCTTCCAGCCTCCCTCGTGAGGCGGGTCTTGCCAGCGATCCTCGCGAGGTTGATCACGCCACCCTTGGCGCGGGCCACGGTCTTCCCAGCGTCCTGCGTTCCTTCCTCCTCCTCGACCGTAGCCCCGGTCACCGCGGTCAGGGCGACGGCCGATCCTTCCTTCTCGCACGGCTCGGAGCTCTTGACATTCGTTGGTGTTGTGGGTGTGGAGGTCGTGGTACACACAGTACCAGCTGCCCTTGGGAGGTTCGAGCTGACCTCTGCCCCGCTTGGTGTCTGGTTTTGCCGCGAGCACGGCAGCCCCCTTGCGCTTCACATCCTTGGCCTTGGGCTTCTTCTCTTCTGGGTCTGCGGCAGGCAGCTCGAGGAGGGAGAGACGCCCTTCCTCGGCCCTGGCGCACTTGGTTGCCAGGTTGAACAGCTCCAAGGAAGTTCACAGGTCTTCATGCATCGCCAGCTCCTCCTTCATCTTGACGTCCCGCACGCCGTCGGAGAAGACCGAGATGATGGCCTCCTCAGTCACCTTGGGAATCTTGAGGCGTGCGTTGTTGAAGCGCTGGATGTACTTCTGCAGGGTCTTCCCAGGCTGTTGCTTGATGCGGCACATGTCGCTCACGGCGGGTGGCCGGTCGCGAGTGCCTTGGAAGTTGGCGATGAAGCGGGTGCGCATCTCATCCCAGGAGGAGATTGTGCCTGGAGCCAGGTTCAGGAGCCAGGTGCGGGCCCCGTCCTTGAGCGCCATGGGGAACCAGTTCGCCATGACCTTCTCGTCTCCGTTGGCAGCTTCGATGCCCAGCTCGTAGAGCTGGAGGAACTCCGCAGGGTCAGCCGTGCCGTCGTAGCGAGGAGGCAAGTCTGGCTTGAACTTGCCGGGCCACGCGACGCTGCGTAGCTCGGCGGTGAAGGCGCGCAGCCTGCTGTGGCCACGGGAGGCCTTGGATGACGGGGAGCTTGGTCTTGCATGTCCCCACGCGCTGCAGCTGGGAGCAGCGCGGGGTCTTGACGTGCGGGAGCAGGAGCATGGTCGCGACGTGCTGGAGCAGGGAGCGCCCAGGCAGCTTCTTGCGGGCGAGGGACTTCTTGACAGCTCTGCTCTTGCCGCGCTAGCACCTGATGGAGCGGGTTCCGCCCAGGGTCCACGCGCCTTGGAGCCATGGCGCCTTCCTGAGGAGGAGGCGGCCGGGGCGCTGCCGGAGCTTCATCGCCCGCGCGGGGCGGGGTGCGGTGCAGCGGAACGGACGGCGCAGGAGAACCCCCTGCGGCGCGGACGAGCTCGGCGACGCGGTCGAGCCATTCTTCGTAGACGTCGTCGACGGGACGGTAGCGCAGGAGCTCGTTTGTCGCGATGAGTGCAGCCCGAGCCTCCATGGGCGCGCGGAGCGCGCGGGACGAAGATCCAGCTGGGGTGAGCGAGGGAGTTGCGGTGCGGCCGTCTTGCCGCACGGACAGATGCTGGGACGATGCTTGCTGCTCGTCCCTCGCCAGGCCGGTGGCGACATTGACGGCGGGTTATGGGGAACGGCGAGGACGCCCGCCGACAGGGGCCGTCTGGGCGACGCGGGAAGCGAGCGCGACCCGGCGCCCGGCGCGGGCTCGGCGAGCGTCAGACATGGGCGTGATGGTCGGAGGAGAACGGGGTGGTGGAAGACGAATCTCGGCGCACCCCTACCTGGCGCGCCAAATGTCGGATTTCGGGTTCCGGCAGACCCTTGAGGTTCGAACACTGGGGTGCGCGCGGAGATTTCGCCTTCTACCTACCTGCACCCCTCCGCCTCGCTAAGATCTAAACTCTGGAAAGAACAACACAAGAGACACAGGGTTTATACTGGTTCGGGCCACCATTGTGGTGTAATACCCTACTCCAGTGTGTGGTGTGGTGGATTGCCTCTTGGGCTGATGATGATGAACAATACAAGGAAGAACAGCCTCGCGAGGGTCTGTTCTTGGTTGGGGCGATGAACTGCTGGGAGGAGTTCAGTCACCTTTATCTCTCTCTCTCTCTCTCTCTCTCTCTCTCTTTCTGATCGAAACCCCTCTCTGTGAGAGCAGCCTCCTCCTTCGAACCCCCTTTCTGATCGAAACCCCTCTCTAAAGAGCCTCCTCCTTCGAACCCCCTTTTGCTCTGTGGGTGACTGGTCCTATTTATATTGGCCCTGGTACCCTTCCCAAATATCGAGCGGGAAGGGAGCCAACAATGGCGGGCTAATTTGAAGGGGGACAGCTAGTATCAGCTATCCTGACAAAAGTAGTCTTCGCCTGCGCAAAGCTCCGGTGATGACGCCGTCTCGGGCTCCACGATGACCTCCATCTCGTAGTCCTCCTGGTCTTGGTCTTGTTGCACCGAAATGGCAACCTTTGCCTGATGCCTCGGTACTCCGCGGCTGCGCTTGCCCCCTTTGCACCAAAGAGGAAAGGAGGACACTGCGCGGGCTGGCACCCGCCTGGCGCCCTTGGTCGTCATGGCTTGCGTCACGGGCACCTCGTGAGGTATCCTGCCTTGGTCTCTCCGCCTCCTTGTGAGCCAGCCTGACGAGGCCGTGCCTAAGGAAGCTCCGCGTCGTCCGCCCCGCGAGGCTTGGCCCCTCGCGAGGGTCTTGGGTTTGTGTTGGTGAAGATGGGCCGCGCTGGGCCCCCTTTTGAGCCACGTCGCAGGCCGCAGGCAGGCAAGTCTGGGGACCCCCGTTCCCAGAACGCCGATAGGTTGCAGCATTATGCAAATCGACATAACTTCGATTACTGTCAATCCTGATTGAGCCAGTGCTTTAATCTGGTTCATCAGATAGAGGACTTCTCCATTGTCTTCCACCTGGGGGCTCCGTGGGCGCCAACTTCGGCGTTTCTTCAGCGGAGCATTGCTGAACTCAGGAAGACCCCGCCGAACAGGGTCCGGAAGGGGAACGTCCTCCATATAAAACCATTCTGAAGGCCAGTCTTCGGACGACTTCTTCGGGCTACCGGACAGGTATCCGGTACCGGCGATGCGCCATATTTCGGCTCCGCCCATTTGATAAAGTGACCCCCTCTGTGTGCGAGAGACGAGGCAAAATAGCCTTTTCCACAGCTTGAAGTGAGCCTCGCAGCCTAGGAACAACTCGTAGAGAGCAACATAGCCGGCGATATGTAGAATGGAGGCAGGGGTGAAATTGTGTAATTGGAGGCCGTAGAACTCCAGGAGCCCGCGGAGGAACGGATGAATTGGAAATCCGAGTCCCCTTAATAAATAAGGAACAAGGCAGACCCGCTCCCCCATAGAGGGACAGGGAGAGCTCTCTGCTTGCTCCCTGCCATTGTTGGTGGCAAGCCCAGCTCGAACAGGCACCATATACGCCGGAGGGAGAAATCCCTTAGTCTGCAGTTCGACTAATCGACTGTGCGGGACTGAACACCTCTCCCGATCACCGGGCTTAGGGCTACGAGGGCGGGAGGAGGAGCTGCAGGGGTCGGCCATACTGGAATGGATCTTTCTGAAACGCGCTCTGATGGATTCTCGTTGGGGAGGATGGTATGGATCGGATCTAAGAATCCCCACCCCTTTAATAGACAATTTATTTATCTGGCTAGGGGGGCGAATGTACAAATGCCCTGGCGCCTCGTATTCATTCGACGCGTGGGAGATAGCCCTTATTGGGCACAGAAGCCAAGAGGTCCAAACATTTATGGGACCGGACTGCTTTACAAACATTCAAAATATGGAGAAGAACCCGCCTTACAATGTCGAAGACAACACTGCGCACCGGACTCATCGTCATTGAAGCCTGGTTCGGGGGCTACTAAGGGAGTCCTGGATTAGGGGGTATCCGGACAGCCGGATTATATCCTTTGGCTGGACTGTTGGACTACGAAGATACAAGATTGAAGACTTCGTCTCGTGTCCGGATGGAACTCTACTTGGCGTGGAAGGCAAGCTAGGCAGTACGGATATGGATATCTCCTCCTTTGTAACCGACCTTGTGTAACCCTAGCCCCCTCTGGTGTCTATATAAACTGGAGGGTTTTAGTCCGTAGGACAACATACAATCATACCATAGGCTAGCTCCTAGGGTTTAGCCTCTCCGATATCGTGGTAGATCAACTCTTGTAATACTCATATCATCAAGAATAAATCAAGCAGGACGTAGGGTTTTACCTCCATCAAGAGGGCCCGAACCTAGGTAAAACATCGTGTCCCCTGCCTCTTGTTACCATCCGCCTTAGACGCACAGTTCGGGACCCCCTACCTGAGATCCGCCGGTTTTGACACCGACAATGAGGATGTGCCCGTTGTTGTTGCTAATGTTACTATTTTGACTGACTTTGTTATACTTGAGATGCCCGAGGAAGACAACATGTCGATTATCCTTGGTAGACCCTTCTTGAATACTGCAGGGGCTGTTATTTATTGCAATAAAAGCAAGGTAACTTTTCATATTAATGGTAATGAGCATACAGTGCACTTTCCGAAGAAACAATTCCAAGTGAATGGTATTAATGTTATTGAAAAATCTCCGACAATCACTATTGGAAGTTTTCAAATACCTCTACCTACTGTCAAAAAGAAATATGAAATGCTTGTCGGCGTTCTAGGAATGGGGGTCCCCAGACTTGCCTGCCTGCGGTGTCACGCCCCCGATTTGACCATACACTAATCATACACGCAAACGTGTACGATCAAGATCAGGGACTCACGGAAAGATATCACAACACAACTGTAGACACAAATAAAATAATATAAGATTTATATTATAAGCCAGGGGCCTCGAAGGCTCGAATACAAATGCTCGAAGACACAAGAGTCAGCGGAAGCAACAATATCTGAGTACGGACATAAGTTAAACAAGTTTGCCTTAAGAAGGCTAGCACAAACTGGGATACATATCGAAAGAGGCGCAGGCCTCCTGCCTGGGATCCTCCTGGACTACTCGTGGTCGTCGTCAACGGCCTACACGTAGTAGTAGGCACCTCTAGTGTAGTAGGAGTCATCATCGACAGTGGCGTATGGCTCCTGGACTCCAACGTCTGGTCGCAACAACCGGGTATAGAAAGGGGAAAAAGGGGGAGCAAAGCAACCGTGAATACTCATCTAAAGTACTCGCAAGCAAGGAGCCACACTACATATGCATTGGTATCAATGAAAGGGGTAGTATATGTGGACTGAACTGCAGAATGCCGGAATAAGAGGGGGATAGCTAGTCCTATCGAAGACTACGCTTCTGGCAGCCTCCATCTTGAAGCAGTAGAAGAGAGTAGATGGTAAGTTAACCAAGTATCATCGCATAGCATAATCCTACCCGGTGATCCTCCCCTTGTTGCCCTATGAGAGAGCGATCACCGGTTGTATCTGGCACTTGGAAGGATGTGTTTTATTAAGTATCTGGTTCTAGTTGTCATAAGGTCAAGGTACAACTCCGGGTCGTCCTTTTACCGAGGGACACGGCTATTCGAATAGATAAACTTCCCTGCAGGGGTGCACCACATTTCCCAACATGCTCGATCCCCTTTGTCCAGACACACTTTTCTGGGTCATGCTCGGCCTCGGAAGATCAACATGTTGCATCCCCACCTAGACACAACAGAGAGGTCAGCACGCCGGTCTAAATCCTATGGCGCAGGGGTCTGGGCCCATCGCCCATTGCACACCTGCACATTGCGTGGGCGGCCAGAAGCAGACCTAGCCTCCCTAATACAAGAGCAGGCGTTCCAGTCCAATCCGGCGCGCGCCGCTCAGTCGCTAACGTCACGAAGGCTTCGGCTGATACCACGACGTCGAGTGCCCATAACTGTCCCCGCGTAGTTGGTTAGTGCGTATAGGCCAATGTCTAGACTCAGATCAAATACCAAGATCTCATTAAGCATGTTATTTTGAAGTAACTGCGAACGCCGACCAGGGCCAGGCCCACCTCTCTCCTGGGTGGTCTCAACCTGCCATGTCGCTCCGCCACAAAGATCCACCCATAGGGCCATCGGGACAAAGGTCCTTTCAGCCCCCAATCTGTGAATCACTCGCGGGTACTCTACGAGCCGACCCGACTTTAGTCACAACATGTATCATGTGTAATACTTATAGTATATACCCGTGATCAACACCCGACGTGATCATAACCCGATAGTATACATGGCAGACCGACAAGAATGTAGGGCCACTGATGATAAACCAGCATCATATACTAAGCATTTAGGATTGCAGGTAAGGTATGAACAACTATAGCAACAATGACAGGCTATGCATCAGAATAGGGTTAACGAAAAGCGGTAACATGCTACACTACTCTAATGCAAGAAGTAGAGAGTAGAGTAGGCGATATCTGGTGATCAAGGGGGGGGGGGCTTGCCTGGTTGCTCTGGCAAGTAGGGGTCGTCAACAACGTAGTCGATCAGGGCACTAGCAGCGGCGTCAGTCTCGTAGTCTACCGGAGAGAAGAGGGGGAAGAAACAATGCAAGCAGATGCATAACAATGCATGACATGACAATGAGCGGTGCTAGGTGTGCCCTAGCACAATAGGTGGTGATACTGGTGAAGGAGGAAAACAACCGGGAAAATATCCCCGGTGTTTCGCGTTTCGGACAAATGGACCGGAGGGGGAAAGTTGCGTGTTCGCTATGCTAGGGATGTGTGGCGAACGAACGGGCTGTGTATTCGGATTTGTCTCGGCGTTCTGAGCAACTTTCATGTACAAAGCTTTTCCATCCGAGTTACGGATTATTTTATATTAATTTTTAAAGTTTTAATCATTTTCTGAAATTTCCTAATTTAAATTAATTCAAAAATTAAAATACCTAAACTGCTACCGGTACACCGAGAAGTGTACCCAATAGTGTGCAAGAGGCTGACAGGTGGGCTCTAGTGGGCTGAGTCAGCATGTATAGTCAGAAGTTGACTAGTCAATGTTGACTGGTCAATAGGGTCAGCGGGGCCCCCATGTCATTGACTCTTTTTAACAGGGTTTTGTTTTAATTTAATTTACCCTAACTAGTAGGTGGGGCCCATATGTCATACTCAGAAGCTTTAATTGATTTTTAATCATTAAGTTTAATCTCCAGGGGGTGTCCCACCTGTCATACACTGTTGCCCAAAACAAGCATTTAACTAAACTAATTAAGCGGGTTAGGGGTTGTGGGGCCCGATGTCAGTGGGGTTACGGGGCGGGTTAGTGGCAAAGGCCGTTTAGGCCAGCGATTAGCGATGGTAATCAGACACTGGCCATGGAGGACGGGCTCCAGGGAGCCACGGTAGTGGTGGCGCAGGGCGCTGGGAGCCCTGGCGGGGGCGACGGCGGCAGCACGGGCATCTGCACGCGCGGGGCGCAGCGGCAACAACGGCAACAACACGCACAGGCAGCGGCAGAAGGCAGCAACCGCACGGGGCTGCCCGGGCGCGGCTAGGGGCATGCAGGGCGCGGTCTTGGAGAGGGCGACGACGCTCGGGACGCGGGGGTCCTGATCGCGACCACAGGGAAGGCGTGCGCGGTGCTACGGTGTCTGTGACAAGGGGAAAATCAGGGGGCGAAGGGGGATCATTGTGGTTGCTCACATGGAGCGTAGGGGCGAGCTCGGGGCGTGTCGAGGAAGCGCCCGGGGAGGCCGGCGGCGCCTTGGCTCTCCGACGAGCAGAGGACGGTGCGGGGCAGCCGAGGTGCAGGGGAGCAGTCCGGGATAGCGGGGACAGGCGTCGAAGGAGTGGAGGCGCGAGGCGACAGGTCCTCGGCGAGGACGACGACGCAAGGACGGAGGGAGGGGTCGCGGGGCGGAGGCGACGGTTCATAGGGCGCTGGCGCGTCGGGCGCCCCCGAGATCCGGAGAGGGAGAGGGGAGCGTGGGGGAAGAAGTGGGGATCGGGGGAAGGAGTCGGGGTCATGGGGAGGGGGTCGGTAGGGTTTGATCGCCCCAGCGAGGCTGTAGGCACCGGCCGGGCCGGCCTGGTTGGCCCAGAGGCCAGTTGCGCCATGGCCCGGTGGGGTTCTCTCTTTACCTTTTTCTGTTATTTTCTTTTTCTTTTCTTTTTATTTATACTTTTCTATTTATTTTAGCTGCCAAGTGATTTTTGTTAATTATGAAACTTTGCACATAATTCCTAGCCAACACTATAAGGTTGCGCGAAAAGTTTGAGGCCAATTGGAACTGTTCTAATTTATAGTTGAATTGAAATTCTCTTATTTAATCTTGTTATTCCACTAAATGAATTCCAGGGGCAATTTGGGAAACCAAATGAGGTTGGTTCTAACATGTTCATTACTTATTGAATATTTGCCACCCATCGAACATTTTTATTTGATAGTTTAAAGAAATAATAATTTGATTTGTTATTTGAACTTGAATTTGATCTTGGTTTGAAACAAGTAAGGTTTAGCAAAAGTTTAATTATGACGACCTGACATGATTAGCAAGGTTTTACTTTAGCTTAACTATCGGGGTGTCACATGCGGCCCATGGTGTGGCTTTGCTAGCAGACCTGTATGACCCATCTTCATCAACATGGCATTCAAGACCTTCGCGAGGGGCCAAGCCTCATGAGGCGGACCGCGCAAGACCTCCTCAGGAGCGGCCTTGCCAGGCGGGCTCGTGAGGGGCGGAGAGATCAAGGCACGGCAAACCTCGCGAGGTTCCCGTGACGTGAGCCATGACGATCGAGACCAGGCGGGCGCCAGCGTGCGCAACGTTCTTGTTTCCTCTTTGGTGCTAAGGGGGCAAGCGCAGGCATGGAGTACTGAGGCATCAAGCAAAGGTTTCCATATCGGTGCAACGAGACCAAGACCAGCAGGACGGCAAGATGGAGGTCACCATGGAGCCCAAGGTGGCGTCACCACCAGAGCCTTTTGCAGGCGAAGACCACTTTTGTCAGGATAAGTTGTACTAGTTGTCCCCTTTCAAATTGGCCGTTGTTGGCTCCCTTCCCGCTCAATATTTAGGGAGAGGACCAGGGCCTCTATAAATAGAACTAGCGACCACCGTAGCTAGGGCGACCTCATCTGACACAAGGGGCGAGCTCATCTTAGACTAGAACTAGTTCATCCCACAATCACATCCATCAAGCACAAGAACACCTCAACCTCAGGAGGTTGTTCTTCCCTTTGTACTGCTCATTATCAGCCTAAGAGGCAATCCACCACCACCACACTGGAGTAGGGTATTACACCACAACGGTGGCCCGGACCAGTATAAATCTTGTTTCCCTTGTGTTGTGAGTCCGTCGAGTTAGTCCGCGAGATCTTAGCAAAATTAGGACGTGGATCGGTAGGGGCGAAATCTTCGTGCGCACCCCAGAGTTCGAACCTTAAGGGTTTTGCCGAAACCCGTGATCCGGCAATGCTTATTGTTGGGGAAATGCATGTCCCCGTTGAGGTAACCTAGTGATTTACGAAAGTTCTTCGGTTTCATGCTAATCGAAAGTGGTTGTTAATAAGACTTGATCAACCTTATTAATGGATCATTTTTTAACGGTATGAATTTTGTAAGCACTACTTTCTGTCCCTACTTTTTATTCTCCATTTTTATTAGTTAAATAAAATAAAATGCCATGTTTTGTCTGTTTTCTGAATTTCCCGTGCAATAAAAAAATGACCCAAAAATAAAAGTTCTCAGAATGCCCTAAAAAGTTAATACGATTTTTTATGAATATTTTTTGGTGCAATAAACATCAGAGGGAGGTGCACCAGGTGGGCACAACCCACCTGGGCACGCCAGCACCCCTAGGCGCGCCCTGGTGGGTTTTGGTCCCCACATGGGCCCCTGACTTACCTCTTCATACCACATCATCACTTACCTCCAGAAAAAAAATCTCCATTGCTCTCTCTCCCGTGTTCTCGAGCTCAAACCCGCGGATTTTGATCTCTTTGCTCGAACCTCCGTTTGCGAAACCGTTTCAGGGGATTGTTGCTTGGTATGTGACTCCACCATTTGTCCAATTAGTTTTTGTTTTAATGGCTTATACTTTGAATAATTAGCTACTCTTGGTGCTGAAGTAGATGTGCTTGCATGTTGAATTCTTAGTGTTCTAAGTAGTTTGAATGCTTGCTATGGCTTCTATGTATCCCTATGAGTAGTTGCTATCAATCTTACAAAGTTTTGTTGACAAATTTTTGTCACTTCAAAAAAAATTATTTTTAGAAAATTGTACGTGGACATGAATATCTTCAGGAAGTTTGGCTCTACGAAGAACTCTAAGAGTGTTATTGGGGAGTCTTCTAACAATGATCTCCACCCTCGGTGGTTGGCAGAAGTACGGCCATGCGAATGGCCGCACACCCCGTTCCTGCAAGAGGTTGGAATTCTTGAGGAGTTCATGCAATATATTGCTAATGCCCGCCTCACCGACTTCATCGCAGATGAGTGTGACCAGCACCACATCCTCACAAACATCTTTGTTCAGAGCTTTACTTTCTTGCCTAGAAATAACCCCCCCTGAAGTGAGCTTTGATTTATATGCTGAAAACCATCAGATACCACTTACTGAGTTTTGTGACATATGCATGATCCCGTCTGATGGGAGCTTGGCTGAGCCTAGGCTGACCGAGATTGAGGCCTTTTATCGCACTCTCACATTGGGTGATGAGAGAGGAGTGTCAGCCATCACTGCCGCTGGCTTACTTTTTCCGTTGTTCGTTACTTTGCACTTTTTATTACCAAATGCTTGCTTGCTAGGGAGAAGGTGGGTGCACTTAGTTCACCAGACCTTGTTGTTTTATGTCGTGCACTAGAGGGCGACAACACGCATAGCTTGGGAGCTATTGTGGCTCGTCGCCTCCATCTTAATAAAACTCAGGGAAAAATACATGGTGGGATTTATGCTACTCGTTTGGCGGCTCACTTCGAGGTTGAGAAACGCCCTCATGATTTCCCTCTGACAAAAGTTTACCTAGACCGTGCAGCCATGGATCACCACCATTTTACCGATATCGAATCTCCTCACATCCCTATTCCGTATAACCTAGGTTTTAGTGTGAGGACTCGTGATGTTATTCCATTGCCTGCTCCTGCTTTGTTTGACCCTGTTGCCAGTGGCGGATATAAGATCATGCATGCGGACATCATCGCCTACCGGAACGCTCAGGCTGCCGCGGAGGCAGCACAAGAGGAGCCCCCACAGTGGGATCAGTGGATGCCCGCTCCTCGGTAACCCAACTACTATCCGGACTACTAATTCACTGCCAAGTTAGGACAAAAGCCTAAGCTTGGGGGAGTACGTGTCCCTCACCGACATTACATTCATGTCCACTTATTCCATTTGTCATTGTTCACACTTTTTCATTGTATCATCCATGTGTAGATCTATTCTCTTGCTTTGTTCTTGTGTGTTTGAAAAACTTTAGAAAAACCAAAAAAAATAGTTGTAGTTAATTTACTTTCTATGCATGCCTAGTAGTAGTACTAAAAAGAAAATCCAAAAGATCTCCTTGTTCTTCTTTTGCTTGTTGGGAGCTTTCCGGTGTAAATAGTTTTTCTCGTTTTTGCTTTTCCCTTTATTTGCTTGCTAAAGAAAAATCAAAACTCCAAAAATATTTCAGTGTGTTTCTCTAAATTTATTTTCTTTTATTCTAGTTGTACCTAGGAGAAGACCATGATGAAAATGTTGAGTGGCTCTCATTTGAATAATTGTTGAACTAATAAAGATCCCATTTTACCTTGTCTTCTCCTATTGAATAAAATGTTTTGTAGATTCCAGCTTAGTCCATGGCACTCTTGCACTATTATTATTTTCATATCATTCGGTCGTGCAAGTGAAAGGCAATAATTACGACATTCGATGAACTGGTCGTGGCAAAGAGAAACATGTATGAACTCGACTTGTTCTGTTTGTGTAAATATGTTTAACCTAGTATCCATGATTCAACCCGTTATGATTAAACATGTTTGCAATGACAATTAGAGATTATAGTTTCTCATGCCATGTATAAGTAGCTGGGAGTTAATAATGATTTATCTTGGATATCAACATAGCGTTAAGATGATTGTGATGTAGTATGATGATATGGTATCCTCCTCTGAATGTTCAAGTGGCTTGACTTGGTACGTGTTCATGCATGTAGTTGGATGAACACCAACATAGCCTCTATAATGTTTATGTTCATGGTGTTCATATCCTACTCATTCTAGTGTCCAATGTTACTTACACATAATGCATGGTTATGATCGTCGTTGCTCTCTAGCTGTCCGCTTCTCAATCTAAATTGCTAGCCTTCGCCTGTACTAAGTGGGGACTCTGCTTGTACATCAAAACCTTGAACCCAAATTTATTCCAGATGAGTCCACCATACCTACCTATATGCGGTATTACCCTGCCATCCTAAGTAAATTTGCATGTGCCACCTCTAAAAACTTCTAAAAATTATCCGTTTTGTGTGCCTGGATCATTCATGGAACGACAAGAGGTAGTCGATATCTTCCATGCTAAGCGGGCTATTCTCAGGTCGAGTGTTTATTCACTCGCCATCGCATGAGAAAATGTGCGGTAATAGGGATTCCCAGTCCCGAACTCAAAAATGCAAATAATTAAACAAAACTCCCCCATGACTATTGTTGGTTTGGATGGCACCTGTTGTTTCGGACAAGCCGTGGAGTGTGATTGTTGGTGGAGGGGGAGTAAACCTTTACTTTTATCGTTTGGGAACCTCCACTAGCGTGCTTAGCATGGAAGATGTTGATAACTAATGGTCGTGAAGTAAATGAGAAAGGTGCATGTATCAAAATATTATTTATCTCTGTTTTAAAAATTAAGCTCTGGCACCTCTGCAAATCACTGCTTCCCTTTGCGAAGGGACTATCTATTTAATTTTATGTTGTGTCATCACCTTCTAAAACAAGCGCTAGAAACTGAGTAGAGCACAATGGTCATGATTTATGCATTGTGTGTAGATAATGTTGGGTGCATCATGACTAGATATTTTCTACCATGAATTACAATGTTTAGTCGCTGCTTGAAATTTGGAGGTGCTCTGCATTTATGTTTTGCGGTCACAGAAAGGGCTAGCGAGATACCACTATTGTCATATTATATCGTGGTTGTTTTGACAACGTGTTGCCATTTGAGATATCTTATTATCGCTCGCTAGCTGATTATGTCATTGATATGAGTCATTATAATCTTTAAGAGTTATTGTCGACATGGTTAGTTATAATGTTGGCTAAAAACCTATGTGTTGTTTAAGCTTATTTCTGCAAACAAGAGCAGAAGAGTTCGTAAAAGTTTTTCTTTCTCACTTTCAGTTTATCAACTGAATTGCTTGAGGAAAAGCAAAGGTTTAAGCTTGGGGGAGTTGATACGTCTCCAACATATCTACTTTTTCTCACGCTTTTCCTCTTGTTTTGGACTCTAATTTGCATGGTTTGAATGAAACTAACCCCGGACTGACGTTGTTTTCAGCAGAACTTCCATGGTGTTGTTTCTGTGCAGAAATAAAAGTTCTCAGAATGGAACAAAACTTTGCGAGGATTTTTATATCAATAATAAGAATTTCTGGAGTCAAGACCTACCGGAGAGGGGGCCCTGGGTGGGCATAACCCACCAAGGCGCGCCCCCTCTCCTGGCGCGCCCAGGTCGGTTGTACCCACCTGGTGGCCCCGCATACCTCAACCCTGACACTATCTTTCCCTAATAATAAAGCACAGATTGACTCCATGGGTTCACCGTCACAATACGCTTCTTCCGGTAAGTTTACGCTTTCACTTTGAATTTAAAACATATACGCGAGGTGGTACTAATTCAGGGGCCCACGCCATGTGCAATCTGATTTTCGTCCGTCCACCATTTGAACGATCCAGCCCATGAGCTGGCACAGGCCCACCTATATCCTGGTTAAGATTTCTGGCGGCCCGAGAGGCAAAAAAATCTTCCTGATGAGGGGAGTTGAATACTTTGTGTCACAAGTCACAACCAACTAAGCGTTGCGCTGCGTTTACAAAGTAATAATATCCCACCTCGCTCCTTTGAACCTAATCCCATCGACTTTTATATGCCAGCGGCCTCGATGCATTAGAAGTCAACAGGTGGGAAGCAGAAGCAAATGAATAGAGGTTTAGAAATCCGCACGCAGCATCGGATGCTTCCACGAAGAAATCGGATTAGCACAACCAGCGGTGTGTTCCGAGACGATGATTTACAGCTGACAATCAGCAGGAAGGAGGCCCTTGAAACAACCTAAATATCTTCGGTGAAGAAAAGTCACAAGGTAGGAGGACATGCTCTTCTGCTCTCATGGCCAAGGAAAAAGGAAAGAACTGAAAGGTGTAGGGGAAGGAAGAGAGGGAGCAGGAGGTGCTGCTGCGGCAAGGCGCCAGCTTCGGTGGGTGGGCGGCATGCACGAGGGCGCGGGAGGTGGATCAGGCGTTGAGCGTGTTGGAGGAGGAGGAGGCGTTTGGTGGTGGCCTCCATCCATATCGGAAGCGGCGATGTAGCAACAGTTGTTGAGAGGGAAGCCGTGGGAGTCTGGGGTCAGACGAAACGCGTCACCCGCGTGAGATGGGCGGTGGACACCCGACCCGAGTGGGCTCTGGACACGGGAGCACTCCATTAAATTGACCAGATTTGGTAATAATAATAAAACTAAGTAGATTTAGGAGGGACACGCTCCATTTACCAATAAAATCGCTTGACTCTCACCATGCATGCATTTTTTTCTCTCTGAATCTACATTTTTGTTTTCCTTTTTGAAGTTGGATTTGCATCTATTTGTGTTTTTTGACGTACTCATATTAACTACATAGGTCAGGACACACACAGCAGAAATATATATGCTTGAGCGCCCAATGAAGTAAATACAAAAATTATCTCTATGCGTTGTTGATTCCGGTTTATACGAGTGCATAATAAACCATCGGTGTCAAAACATAGACATTTACATGTCATGGCCACGGAGTTAATTATTCTTAATAAAGTTGTTGTTCCGGATTAGGAAGAAGATGCCATGGTTGATGTCCCTGAAAATGGTCATGTTGAAGGTGATTCGGATGAACGAGGCAACCATCTTATACATACTTTTGACCCAAATATTGATGCTATGAAATAACATGAAACAATTGCATCGAGATAAAATTACTTTGAAAGTGTTGGACTTGGATATACGACATTTTTATTGCCTACCCGTGGTTAATCTTCCCGTGTGGTATGCTTTGTCACTAGACATCAACAGAGTGAAGTCGGACGAATAACATGGTGTATATAGCAATGCTCTTACTTTAACATCATTTTACTGCTATCTAAATTGCTTCAAGGAAAAACATGATACTCTAGCATGCATACGACGCATATATTCTGATGCTTATGTTCAGCGTAATTCAATTTTAATAAAGCATTCACTTTCTTAAAATAAATAAAAAATTCACGTTTTTCTAAAAAGCAAAAAATAAGAAGTGTATTCACATACTATTCCATGAGCCACTACTCTTCTATCATATGAAGAAAGCTAAGGTGGCTTCTTAACATTCAAAATTCAGACTCCAAAAAGTTATAATCAAGGTAATCTTATTATCAACGTTTATCAGAACTAAATGTAAAAAATGGAGCGTAATAGCACATGAATCATGTTTTGCGAGTTTTTATGCCCGTTGCAACGCAAGGGCATTTGTACTAGTAAATTCATATTTTTGGAGAAAAATAGAGGAAAAAGAATTATCGCAATCCATGAGACGGAGCCGCCGCCAAGCCGTGTTCTTCCTCAGAGGGAAGATCTGGAGTCCGTTTGGGACTCCGGAGAGGGGGATCTTCGTTCTTCGTCATCACCAACCCTTCTCCTTCGCCAATTCCATGATGCTCCCCATCGGGAGTGAGTAATTCCTTCGTAGGCTCGCTGGTCGGTGATCGAGTTAGTTTTGTTAGGGCCTGATCCCTAGTATCCACTATGTTCTTAGATTGATGTTGCTATGACTTTGCTATGCTTAATGCTTGTCACTTTGGGCCCGGGTGCCATGATTTCAGATCTGAGCCGTTTATGAATTCATCATTATATCCATGTTCTAGATCCGATCTTGCAAGTTATAGTCACCTACTACGTGTTATGATCCAGCAACCCTGGTGTGATAATAACCGGGCCCACTCCCGGTGATGACCATAGTTTGAGGAATTCATGTATTCACTATGTGTTAATGCTTTGTTCCGATTCTTTATTAAAAGGAGGCCTTAATATCCCTTAGTTTCCAATATGGACCCCGCTGCCACGGGATGGTAGGACAAAAGATGTCATGCAAGTTCTTTTAATAAAGCACGTATGACTATTTACGGAATACATTATATCGATGAACTGGAGCTAGTGCTATATCGCCCTAGGTTATAACTGTCACATGATGAATATCATCCAACAAGTCACTGATCCAATGCCTACGAACTTTTCCATATTGTTTCTGCTAAGTTACTACTGCTATCATCACTGTTACACTTGCTACAAAATTACTGCTATCACCGTTACTGTTACTATTGCTGCTGTCACTACTATCAAAACTATCAAACTACTTTGCTACTGGTCACTTTGCTGCAGATAATTAATCTCCATGTGTGGCTGAATTGACAACTCAGCTGCTAATACCTTCAAATATTCTTTGGCTCCCCTTGTGTCGAATCTATAAATTTGGGTTGAATACTTTACCCTCGAAAACTGTTGTGATCCCCTATACTTGTGGGTTATCATGAATATGTGAAGCCGTCCAATTTTTCGTACATATTCCATCCTCGTATCATGACTTTGCCTTTCATTAGAGTAGTGCTCGTCATTATCATGCATGAATGAGTTTTGAAGAGCGAATTTTATTCCTTTTTCTTGTCGGTTTGACCTCACAATGCAAAATCAATAAAGCGGAAGGAAACTGTTAAGGCATTGGATGATGGTGGTCCTTCCGAGCAACTAAAACAGATGGTCTCTACAGATTCTACTCCGCCATCCTCCCAACAAGATTCGCAAGACAACGCAAGGCTAGACAGTCAACATAGCTCTGTAGATGATGAGCACATCTCCCCTACTCCACCATCACAGGTGCCTCTAACTTGGCACTATTATATGTGGTTGCATGTTGCATATGATGTCTAGCTTGTATTGCTTCTAACTTTGTTGAATTGCATCTGCTTACTTTACACATAATGCATGTGAATATGACACGTGTTCCTGTTTCTAGAACATAATATATCTGATCACACCATGTTCTTACATCAGACTACTGTTCTTGCATATCCCACATCAGTCACTTATGATAAGGCACCTTTAAGTCGCCACTATGATATTGGTTGTGTCTTGCATATGATTTCTAGCATGTAATGCTTCTAATTGTTAAAACGCCAGACAGTTTGAACTTGGCAGAGTGATAGTGGTTGCACCTTTCATATGGTGTCTAGCTTGCAGCACTTCTAATTTGTTGAAATGTCTTCTGCTTAGTTACCACATCATAGGTGTGAATATGCCACGTTGTCATGTTTTTCATACATATTCCATCCTCGTATCATGTGTTTGCCTTTCATCCGAGTAGTGTTCGTCAGTATCATGCATGAATGAGTTCTGAAGAGCGATTTTTATTCCTTTTTCTTATCGGTTTGACTTCACAATGCAAAATCAATACAGCTGAAGTAAATTAGTCCGGTAGTGGATGATGGTGGTCCTTCGGAGCAACTCAAATAGAGGGTCTCTACAGATTCTACCCCACTATCCTCCCAACAAGATTCGCAAGACAACACAAGGCTGGACAGTCAACGTAGCTGTGTAGATGATGAGCACATCTCCCCTACTCCACCATCATAGGTGCTTGCTCTAACTTGGCACTATTATATGTGGTTTCATGTTGCGTATGATGTCTAGCTTGTGTTGCTTCTGACTTTGTTGAATTGCATCTGCTTACTTTACACATAATGCCTGTGAATATGACACGTGTTCCTGTTTCTAGAACATACGTGTAGATGATGAGCACATCTCCCCTACTCCACCATCACAGGTGCTTGCTCTAACTTGGAACTATTATATGTGGTTGCGTGTTTCGTATGATGTCTAGTTTGTATTGCTTTTGATTTTGTTGAATTGCATCTGCGTAGCTTATAACTTATACCTGCAATGATCACTTACCCATAAGACACATTTAACTTGGGAGTGTGATGTAGGTTGCATCTTGCATTGTCTTCTAGCTTGTACTGCTTCTAATTTCTTAAAATGGCACTTACGACAAGACACTTTTTACCTGATAGAGTGATATTGGTTGCATGTTCATATGGTGCCTAGCTTTCATTTCTTCTAATTTTTTTGAAATGCCTTATGCTTACTGTTTATCATACATATTCCATCCTCCTATCGTACGTGTGAATATGCAATGCTGTCTTTTTTTGTATATATTCCATCCTCCTATCTTGCGCTTGCCTTAAATCAAAGTAGTGTTCGTCTGTATCATGCATCAACCAGTTATGCAAAGCTAATTTTATTCATCTTCTTGTGGTTTTGACTTCATAAGGCAATATCAAAAAATAGGAAGGAAAAGACTAAGTTAGGGGATCTTGGTGGTCCTTCGGACCGATGCAAACAGAGACTCTCTAGATTTGCCACTGCTACTGCTAATGAAGTTGAAGTCCCAAGTCTACATGATGAGTTCATCTCCCGTACTCCACCATCGCAGGTTGCTTGCTCTAAGTTGACAGTGTGATAATTTGTTTCATGTTGCATATGTTGTCCAGCCTATATTTTTCTATTTTGATTAAATTGCACCTGCTGAGTTTATACATTACACGTGTGCATATGACATGCCTTTCTGTGTCTAGAATACACTGCATCTATCTATCATACCATGTTCTTACATCAAAGTACTGTTGTTGTGTATCCTGCATCAGTAACTCATGATTGGACGCTTTTAACATGGCAGTTTGATAGTGGTTGCATCTTGCATTGATTTCTACGTTGTACTGCTTCTAATTTTTCGAAATGCCACTTATGACAAGAAACTTTTAACTTGCCAGAGTGATATTGGTTGCATCTTTCATATGGTATCTAACTTGCATTACTTCTATTTTCTTGAAAATCCTTCTGCTTAGTTTACACATTGTAGTTGTGAATATGTCATGCAGTCCTGTTTTTCTTACATATTTCATCCTCATACGGTTGTCTTACATCAAAGTATTGCTTGCTTGTATCTTGCATCAATGAGTTCTGAAGAGCGATTTTATTCTTTTGTGTTGTGGGTACGTCTTGACATGGCAAAGTCAAAAAAGAGCAAGGAGAAGAATATAGTAGGGAATGGTGTTACTCGTTGGGTGAAACGGAAAAGGATATGCCCTCAAGATTCTGCTGGTACTTATAGTGTAGTAGAAGGTCCAAGTCCACCGGCTAAATCTACAAACACAGTATCACCCGCTCCACCAGTTGTAGCATCTGCTTCAACTGTACCAGCATCTCAGCGAGTTACTCGTTCATTTGCTCCGAAACTGGCCAGTTCCCAAGCTGCCTTCACACCTAACACTACTTTCGAAGCACTGCCGACACAACATGACTTGGCAAGATCAGATGAACCTCATGAGCATCAACACCAAGACGGTACCTGACCGAGTCAAGTTGCAGTTGCAGGCTCCTTTATATGTACTCTCACGGTTTGATGTGCACTAACACTTTCCATATTCGTTGTTGAACTAGCACCATGGCGCAAGCGGAAATAGACATCAGGGATAATGCTTGACAGTTTAACACAATCTAAAGGAGGAAGAATGGAGATCCATTTTGAGGCAGGTTTAAAAAGGACACGTGATGCTACATAGTCAACCAAGTTAGTATCAGAGGCAGTCGTTGCCATTAGGTGTCATGCACGTATCCTCCCAACGTGGATCCAGTACAGGAATGATAAAGACAATACCCAGTTTAACACCTTCCTTGACCATTTATCCGTAAGTAATAACATCGCAATTTGTAATATTGTCTTGCTCTGTCCCATACTTTCTAGCTTCCTCCTAATAAGACTCACATTCTTTTTCAACAGATGAGGTTCAAGTTGGATCTGAAAGATGATGCAACTAAACAAGCATGCACTCATGTTTTTCGGCCTGCTCTCTGATAGTATCGGTACCACCTTAGAAAATCTCACTTTGAAGGCAAGGCTAACAATCAAATCGCCCAAACATCTCCAATGGAATATATTACAGATGAAGACTGGACAGCCCTTGTTAAACACTGGTCTGATCCAAAGTATCGGGTAGGGTATATGTATTTGATCAGATGACACATTGAACTTGTATTTATGTATGTGCCTTACAAGTGTATGTTCTTCCAGGCTAACTGTTTGAAGAACAAGACCAACTGTTCTAAAGTGAAATTCCAACAGACAACACGATCTCGTAGCTATATTGCACATTGCGAGGCTCTTGTAAATAGCTGCTAGTTCCTTCTTCTTTTTGTGCCATATTATCATATTTATATTGACTTGTTCTAAATACAAAGGAAAGCCCGTGCGGACCAAAAAGAACCTGAACCGAATGCAGTGGAAATCTTCAAGGATTGCCACACCAGCAAGATGAAGGGCATGAGCACACTAGTTCAAGCCATTGTTGTAAGTCCTTACTTCTCCTGCTTCCTACTTTAAACCATGTCTCTTTATCCTTAGATGTCAACAAATGTGAGGAAATATACAATACAGTAGGCATGCTCCGAAAGTAATTCTATTATGTAGTTGGCACTACAATACATGCTACTGTATTACAGTAGTTCACCAAAATAAGTTATGTATAAACGTGAAACCTACTTTGTTTGTTTTTGTCTCATTAGTAACTTATCTAGTACACTAATCTACAAGATCAAACATTTAGCAAGCTATGGAACAAATGATTCAATGACCACAACCACCTAAAGGTGACGAGGCTACCACAGGCACAATGTCGCCTCTTGCTGCAGTGCGTCAGTATCTCTCCACTAACAGTGCAAAAAGCACCTTCCTACATAATTCTGGGTTGGTCGTCAAGGTAACCTCGTCCAAATCGCCTATTGAACAAAATCTTTGAGCTAGACAGAGTGATATATATGTGCTCCAGACACAAGTACAATCCCTAATGGACGTCGTTTCGGAAACAAGAATAGTGGTTGACAAATGTCGTCAAGATACGAATGGTTTTGAAACCAGACTATCAGAAATTTGCTTCATTGTTCAAGAGCAATGGCGAAAAAAGGGGGAAGATCACGCTGCTCCATCAGATTCTACAGCCTGAAACATTAGCACTCAGGTCAAATGATATGTGCTTCTATACATCTGATAGTGCTTTTATCTGCAAGGACTGTAAACTTTATGCCAACAGGCCTTTTGTTGTATGGTTGGAATTTATTTTGTTGTGATACAACATTTATGATGCTGCCAAAGGTTGCAGTAATTACGATGCTATTTTTGTATAGTGTAGGTTTATCTTAGTAACGTATTCGGCCGAAAGCTTCGTAGGAGCCCAACATGCCAACATTCGTCGGGCCCATTCCAATTGGGCTAAAAACGATTATGGGCCGTAATTTGCATGTAGCCCACTAAAAATATCTGGGCCTAAATCAGCATAAGCTTTCATATTTTTCTGGTAGGCCTGTGCCCATAGTGGGCCTTTAACAGGCCTAAACATAATTTGGGCCCTCAATAACAATAGGCCATTTGCAGGTGTAAATATCTTGGGGCCATAAAAAACATGGCCCTTTAATAGGCCGAAAGTGAGATTGGGCCCTGATTGTGCCAAATAACCCACTGGTCATTAGCAGGCCGAAATGGTGGCCCATTTACAATGTGGATCGTTCACAGGCCGAAATTCAGACGGGTCGTAAATGCGCCGGCCTACTACACGGGCCTTTAACAGGCAGAAGTTCGGTCGGGCTTCATTAGTGTAAGTTTTATATGGGTCGTTAATAGGCCCGATGTGACGTTGGGCCACATATGGCCCATGAATTTCGTCCGATGCTAACAGGCCAAAAATCACAACAGGCTGAAAGTGGCCCAAATCTATAGTGGGCCTCTAACAGGCCGAATGTCAGACATGGCCAAATATGACCCAAATCCTTCACGATCGTTTATGGGCCGAAAGTTTCAATGGCCTATAAATGGGCCCAAATGAAGCAGGACCTTTAACAGGCCGGAAACACACCGGGCCGTAATTCAGCCCAAATACTTAGGGTCTGTTAACGGGCCAGAAGTGACCATGGGCCGTGATGATGACAAGTTTAGGACGGGCCGTTGACGAGCCGATTTGACACTAGCCGTACGGGCCTTAACAGGGAATGTTGGGCCTTTAGCTCGGTCGACCCATTATGGTCTGCAAAATCTTGTGGGCCTTTAGCTGGGTCAGCCCATTATGGTCTGCAAAATCTTGTGGGCCTTTAGTTGAGCCAGCCCATTTAATCTTTATGGGCCACTTTTGGGCCAGTCCACATGTCAACATATCATAGGCGCAACTCGCCCATTGGATGAGTGACACCTGTGCCAACGCGGAGCTGACACGTGGTTCCGTCGGCCAATGAGAATTTTACACGTGGAAAATCGGCATTGGTCGTGGCTGTTAGCGGGTTATCGGATCCAAAACCAGACCCGATAGCTTAACGGCGACCCATTACGGTGGATGCCACGTGTCGGTTACCCTTGACGAAAGCACTTCCATGACGCGCCATTTATCATCATGGAAGTGGACACTTCCGTGATGATAATTTTGGTAATGTCATGGAACACTTCTACGATAGCACAGGTATGACTATCTTGATTCTGTCATAAAATCGTCATGAATGTACATGCATGACAGTAAACGTGACCTATTGTGACAAACACGTATCATCACGGAAGTGTATTTTTTTGTAGTGTTAATGGGTCGTTAATGGGCTCGAATACAGGAAGGGTTGGAAACTGTGCAATGGGTCAACAAGCCACAAATGGGCCGATTCATGCCACGAGGTGAATTTGGCCCACTAGGAGAATGCTATTTCATGAGCTTGCATTGGTTTTTCCCTTGAAGAGGAAAGGGTGATGTATCAAAGTAGAGTAAGTATTTCCCTAAGTTTGAGAACCAAGGTATCAATCCAGTAGGAGACAACACACAAGTCACCGAATACCTGCACAAACAATCAAACAACTTGCACCCAATGCGAAAAAGGGGTTGTCAATCCCTTCACGGTTACTCGCAAAAGTGAGATCTGATAGAGACAGATAAATGGTAAAGTAAATATTTTTGGTAATGTTTGGTTTATAGAAGGGAAAGTAAAAGATTGCAAAGGAAGTAAATCGAAAACTAAAATTGTAGATCGGAAACTTATAT
This sequence comes from Triticum urartu, assembly GCF_056163025.1. NCBI lineage: Eukaryota > Viridiplantae > Streptophyta > Magnoliopsida > Poales > Poaceae > Triticum > Triticum urartu. The sequence continues at coordinate 111,389,364 of NC_141873.1, forward strand.
GATGGAAAATAGACCCCGGGGGCCATAGGTTTCACTAGAGGCTTCTCTCAATATAGAAAATATTATGGTGGGTGAACAAATTACTGCCGAGCAATTGATAGAAAAGCACAAAGTTATGATGATATCTAAGGCAATGATCATGAATATAGGCATCACGTCCGTGTCAAGTAGGCCGAAACAATTCAGCATCTACTACTATTACTCCACACATCGACCGCTATCCAGCATGCATCTAGAGTATTAAGTTCATAAAGAACGGAGTAACGCATTAGGCAAGATGACACGATGAAGAGGAATTAACTCAAGCAATATGATGGAAACCCCATATTTTTATCCTCGATGGGAACAATACAATACGTGCCTTGCTGCCCCTACTGTAACTGGGAAATGACACCACAAGATTGAACCCAAAGCTAAGCACTTCTCCCATTGCAAGAAAAACCAATCTAGTTGGCCAAACCAAATTTATAGTTCGAAGAGAATTGCAAAGATATCAAATCATGCATAAAAGAATTCAGAGAAGATTCAAATAATATTCATAGATAAGCTGATTGTAAGTGCATCTAGTTCCCCTTAGTGATTTTGGTGTATTGAAGACTTATAGGTTAAGGGACTAATGCGCTTGTGAGTGTACACAGGTCTATAAGTCTATGAGGAGTTTGATATTTACAGAGAAAGTCGACCCCTAAAAATGAAGTTCTTCGACTGAAGACTTTAAATCTCTGAAGACTTTGAAAGTGAAGAAATTGGTGTGACCTTGAAGACTTGGTATTCATTCGAGGAACATGAAGCGTGAAGACTTTTGTTTTCGTAGTTTCATTTTCTCTTTCTTGAGTCATAGGAAACACCGTACTGTTAAAGGGGGTCGAGGAAATACTAAGAAAAAATTTCCATGTGATGCTCAACTCAAAATCCTACACCTACCAATCCCTTCGAGTGAAGCCATTGGAAATCTCATACAGTTCTGTCATATTCTTCAGCGACAGAGACGAAGTTCTTCTGGTCTCTGAGGAATTTGTTCTGACTGAGGAGTTAGGAATTCGCCAGTGCGGATTGCCTACACAGTGAGGAACATGATAGCCCTGAGGATTTTGCTACTCAAAATTCCGACCGTTGCTGTGCTATGCGCCAGCTGTCCCAAAATATCTATCCACCTAACGGTCATATCATTGAAGGGCATTTATGTCTTATCATGTCGGGCCGCCCCCTACAACCACTAGCTGGTTGGCTGCTCTGAGAGAAACTGACACTTGTCGTTTGAGAGCAACCCATCCTTCGAGGACTTTGAGCGAAAATCATCAAGTGAGGAAAAAACCCAAAACCCAAACACCTACAAACCCCAAGTGATTGAGCATCACTGAAGAGATTGATCCTACATGGATCCGACGCTTGTTACCTTTGAAGACTGTGCTTCTTCCAGACAGTTAGGCGTCATGGTCTAGAACATCCAAGAGGAATTGTGGATTGCCGAGTGACCAAGTTTGTGAAGGTTCGGAAGTCACCTGAAGACTTATCACGAGTGATTGGACGAGGTCTATGTGACCTTAGTTCAAGGAGAATACGGTGAGGACTGGGTGTCCTGAGTTGCGTGTTCAGGACTGGGTGTCCGGGACTGTGTGTCCTCGAGCTTAAATACTTAGCCGCTCCAACTAGACATACAACTGATACAGCAGTTGGAACTGGTCTACCAAATCATTGTCTTCACCAAGCTTACTGGTTCTATTCCCTCAACTCGTTCATTTCCTCATAACTGTGTTGTGTGTTTGTTCATATCTGTGTTTGAAGACTTTGACTGAAGACTTTCTCAATTTCCTCAGTTCAATTTCTTCAGTCTGTTTGTCTTCATCCTGTGTTATCCTGTGCTTACGCTTCCTATGCCCACAAATGGCCATCTGTGCACTGATGAAAATGGTATTGACTTCGATCATAAGGTATACCGCTCCATGATTGGCTCTTTATTGTACTTATGTGCATCTAGGCCAGACGTAATGCTTAGTGTTTGCATGTGTGCCCGATTTCAAGCTACACCGAAGGAATCACACCATAAGGCTGTGAAGCATATTCTTCGATATCTAGCTCACACACCAACACTTGGATTATGGTACCCCAAGGGCTCGGCTTTTGATCTCATTGGATATTCTGACTCTGACTATGCTGGTGATCGTGTGGACCGCAAGTCAACATCTGGTACATGTCATTTCCTCGGACGATCTTTGGTCTGTTGGTCCTCGAAGAAACAGAACTGCATATCACTATCTACTGCTGAAGCTGAGTACATTGTCGCTGGTTCTTGCTGTGCTCATTTGCTATGATTGAAGCAAACTCTCAAGGACTACGGCGTCGACATGAAGAATGTGCCTCTCTTCTGTGACAATGAGAGTGCCATCAAGATTGCTCACAAAGCAGTTCAGCACTCGAAGGCTAAGCACACTCATATTCGTCATCATTTTCTTCGTGATCATGTGTTGAAGGGTGACATTTCTATCGAGCATGTGAAGACTGAAGAACAGCTAGCAAATATCTTCACAAATCCCTTGGATGAGAAGAGATTTAGCAAGTTGCGGTGTGAGCCAAATATCTTAGAATCTTCGAGTGTTCTTTGAAAAGGACACTCATCCTAACACTCATGCAAAATTGATGACTTAGATGTGCAACACATGAAGAAACGTTTTTCTTCAATCAATGAAGAATAACACTCTTAATGTGAATAAATTAACGAAGAATTTGATTCTCAGAACCCTACGATAATTGTACGCGGTGTCTGAAATCATCATTCTTATACGGTGGGTCACGCCACCACCAAAAGTTGAAATTCCTCAGTTGTTCATATTCTTCAACTTTGCATTGTCTTCACTGTTTCCGTCGTTTTTCTTCACTAGCTATATATATATATGAGTTTATGTCCTCTACAACATTCACTTATTGCTAATTCTTCAAGTTGATTTTTCTGCAAAGTGAATTTGATTGGACCCTTCCCCTCTATGCTATACTCAACCTAATTTGTTCACAAATTCTTCATTTGCGTTCTATTTGAAACTCGTTCAAAATCTTCATTGTGTCCTTGTCAGCTGAAGAAATTGTGAACGAAACTTTAAAACCTACCCTGTCTAAATTTTCGGCTTTCCCGCTCAAACCGTTCCGCATGCCATGACACACTTATCCATTCACCCACGATCGCACACGATCTCCACCTCTCAGTATGTGGGTGAGACATGTCAGGCGAATGAGAAGGGTCAGGGGCATGTTCGTCAAATTTCTTCGGGCGAACAGTTTTTCACCGTGGCTATAAATACCCCTCCTTCCCTTCCTCACTTCTTTTACTCCGCTCGACCTCTCTCTAGCTCGAGCTTCTCAAAGCCTAGTGCCGCCGCTACTTCATCGTCGCCGGTGAGGAAGAGCTTCACTGCCTTGACCTCGTCGCCGTCGTACTCGCGCCTGATACGTCTCCAACGTATCTATAATTTTTGATTGCTCCATGCTATATTATCTACTGTTTTGGACTATATTGGGCTTTATTTTCCACTTTTATATTATTTTTGGGATTAACCTATTAACAGAAGGCCCAGCCCAGAATTGTTATTTTTTTGCCTATTTCAGTGTTTCGAAGAAACGGAATATCAAAAGGAGTCCAAACGGAATAAAATCTTCGGGAACGTGATTTTCTCACCGAACGTGATCCAGGAGACTTGGACCCTGCTCCAAGGAACAAAACAGGCGGTCACGAGGGTGGGGGGCGCCCCCCCTAGGGCGCGCCCCCTGCCTCGTGGGCCCCTCGGAGCTCCTCCGGCGTACTTCTTCCTCCTATATATACACACGTACCCCAAAACGATCAGAACAGGAGCCAAAAACCTAATTACACCGCCGCAACTTTCTGTATCCACGAGATCCCATCTTGGGGCCTGTTCCGGAGCTCCGCCGGAAGAGGGCCGTCATCACGGAGGGCTTCTACATCATCATAGCCTCTCCGATGAAGTGTGAGTAGTTTACCTCAGACATTCGGGTCCATAGTTAGTAGCTAGATGGCTTCTTCTCTCTCTTTGAATCTCAATACAAAGTTCTCCCCCTCTCTTGTGGAGATCTATTCGATGTAATCTTCTTTTTGCGGTGTGTTTGTTGAGATCGATGAATTGTGGGTTTATGATCAAGTCTATCTATGAATAATATTTGAATCATCTCTAAATTCTTTTATGTATGATTGGTTATCTTTGCAAGTCTCTTCGAATTATCCATTTGGTTTGGCCAACTAGATTGGTAGTTCTTGCCATGGGAGAAGTGTTTAGCTTTGGGTTCGATCTTGCGGTGTCCTTTACCAGTGACAGAAGGGGCAGCAAGGCACGTATTGCATCGTTTCCATCGAGGATAACAAGATGGGGTTTATTCCATATTGCATGAATTTATCTCTCTACATCATGTCATCTTGCTTAAGGCGTTACTCTGTTTTTAACTTAATACTCTAGATGCATGCTGGATAGCGGTCGATGAGTGGAGTAATAGTACTAGATGCAGAACCGTTTCGATCTACTTGTCACGGACGTGATGCCTATATACATGATCATGCCTAGATATTCTCATAACTATGCTCAATTCTATCAATTGCTCAACAGTAATTTGTTCACCCACCGTAGAATACTTATGCTCTTGAGAGAAGCCACTAGTGAAACCTATGGCCCCCGGGTCTATTCTCATCATATCAATCTCCATCACTTTAATCTTTCTTTGCTTTTTACTTTACTTTCAATTTTTACTTTGCATCTTTATACCAAAAATATTATATCTATCAGATCTCACTCTCGTAAGTGACCGTGAAGGGATTGACAACCCCTAATCGCGTTGGTTGCGAGTAGCTATCGTTTTGTGCAGGTACAAGGGACTTGAGCGTGGCCTCCTACTGGATTGATACCTTGGTTCTCAATAACTGAGGGAAATACTTACGCTACTCTGCTGCATCATCCCTTCATCTTCGGGGAAAACCAAAGCAAGCTCAAGACGTAGCAAGAAGGATTTCTGGCGCCGTTACCGGGGAGTCTACGCAAAAAGTCAACATACCAAGTACCCATCACAATCCCTATCTCTCGCTTTACATTATTTGCCAATTGCCTCTCGTTTTCCTCTCCCCCCAATTCACCCTTGCCGTTTTATTCGCTCTCTCTCTATCCTCCCTCTCTATTTGCCTTTTTCCCTCGCCATGTCAAAACCAAGAAGAGTTGGGGGTTCTCTCCCAAGTTCTAGTGCTTTAGACAATCCTGCTATCTTATCTAAACTCATGAATCGGAATACTATAGAACAACTTGCCAGAGTTATCAATGAGAACCTTAGTAATTTTGATGAAGATGATTCTGGAATTTTTCATTATTTACTTGGTGAATCTTTGAAAGATGCTTGGGATAGGCTGTTGAAGATCCGGGCTAGCTATGTACCTCAATATCAAATTGAGGTTTACTTAAAAAGCTTTTATGTTGGGCTACCCGCTTTGTTTAAACAAGTTTTAGATTCTATTTTCGAGGGGGGTTTTCTTGAAGGGGACCCCATAGATAACTATGAGAGAATGAAAACTATATTTGGGCATCCCATTAATGAGAAAACTGAAATCACATCTCTCTTGCTTTCTTACCAAAATGAATCTATTAAAGAGATAAAAGCTAGCCTAGATGCTAATTTCCGCAACATTCTTAATCTTTCTTCTACCATTAATGGCCATGTAATCTGTCAAAATAGCAAGATTAATTCCATAGATAACAAGTTTGCTCTCTTTCTCTCTAAAACCAAAGATGGCAATACCTAGATCTATCCTCGCTTTTATGCCTAGCTAGGGGCGTTAAACGATAGCGCTTGTTGGGAGGCAACCCAATTTTATTTTTATTCCTTACTTTTTGCTCCTGTTTAGTAATAAATAAATTATTTAGCCTCTGTTTTGGTTGTGTTTTTTGTGTTTAATTAGTTTTTGTGCCAAGTAGAACCGTTGGGAAGACTTGGGGAAAGTCTTGTTGAACTTGCTATAAAAAAACAGAAACTTTAGCGCTCACGGGAACTGCTGTCATTTTTATTTGAAGAGTGCTATTTCGTTAATTATTTTTGCAGATGATTAATAGATAAATTACTCACGTCCAGCAATTTATTTTAGAATTTTTGGGGTTCCAGATCTTGCGCTAGCTATAGATTACTACAGACTGTTCCGTTTTTGACAGATTCTGTTTTTCGTGTGTTGTTTGCTTATTTTGATGAATCTATGGCTAGTAAAATAGTTTATAATCCATAGAGAAGTTGGAATAAAGTAGGTTTAACACCAATATAAATAAATAATGAGTTCATTACAGTACCTTGAAGTGGTCTTTTGTTTTCTTTCGCTAACGGAGCTCACGAGTTTTCTATTTTGAGTTTTGTGTTGAAGTTTTCAAGTTTTGGGTGAATTCTTTTGATGGATCACGGAACAAGGAGTGGCAAGAGCCTAAGCTTGGGGATGCCCATGGAACCCCCAAGATAATCCAAGGACACCAAAAAGTCAAAGCTTGGGGATGCCCCGAAAGGCATCCCCTCTTTCGTCCACTTCCATCGGTAATTTACTTGGAGCTATATTTTTATTCACCAACATGATATGTGTTTTGCTTGGAGCGTCCTGTATTATTTGTGTCTTTGTGTCTTAGTATGCCAAAATAATCCTTGCTGTACACACCTTTTGAGAGAGCCATACATGAATTAAAATTTGATAGAATACTCTATGTGCTTCACTTATATCTTTTGAGCTAGTTAATTTTGCTCTATGTGCTTCACTTATATCTTTTGAGCGTTATAATTTTGCTCTATGTGCTTCACTTAGATATTTTAGAGCACGGTGGTGGATTTTTTTAAAGAAACTATTGATCTCTCATGCTTCACTTAAATTATTTTGAGAGTCTCTTAATAGCATGGTAATTTGCTTAACAATAATATGCTTGGTATTCAAGATTTGTGAAACTTTCTTTTGAGTGTGTTGAATACTAAGAAAAGATTGAAACATGATAATTGTTTTGAGATATGGAAGGTGATAATATAAAATTCATGCTAGTTGAGTAGTTGTGAATTTAAAGAATACTTGTGTTAAAAGTTTGTGATTCCCGTAGCATGCACGTATGGTGAACCGTTATGTGATGAAGTCGGAGCATGATTTATTTATTGATTGTCTTCCTTATGAGTGGCGGTCGGGGACGAGCGATGGTCTTTTCCTAACAATCTATCCCCCTAGGAGCATGCACGTAATACTTTGCTTTGATAACTTCTAGATTTTTTCAATAAGTATATGAGTTCTTTATGACTAATGTTGAGTCCATGGATTATACGCACTCTCACTGAGGGAGTCCTGGATTAGGGGGTGTCCGGATAGCCGGACTATAACCTTTGGTCAGACTCTCGGACTATGAAGATACAAGATTGAAGACTTCGTCCCGTGTCTGGATGGGACTTTCCTTGGTGTGGAAGGCAAGCTTGGGAACACGGATATGTAGATCTCCTCCCATTGTAACCGACTCTGTGTAACCCTAGCCCTCTCCGGTGTCTATATAAATCGGGGGGTTTTGGTCCGTAGGACGAACAACAATCATACCATAGGCTAGCTCCTAGGGTTTAGCCTCTTTGATCTCGTGGTAGATCTACTCTTGTACTACCCATATCATCAATATTAATCAAGTAGGAGTAGGGTTTTACCTCCATCGAGAGGGCCCGAACCTGGGTAAAAACATTGTGTCCCTCGTCTCCTGTTACCATCCGCCTAGACGCACAGTTCGGGACCTCCTACCCGAGATCCGCCGGTTTTGACACCGACATTGGTGCTTTCATTGAGAGTTCCGCTGTGCCGTCGCCATCAGGAAGGATGCCTCATCCCATCTTTAAAGACGGCACTGTTGCTAAGGGAGCTTTGGCTGTCGGCCAAACTCTCCGGCTAGGTGGTTTTCTTATGACCGCCTGTTCGGCCGATGCGCCGACGATGACTTCTCGGGTCATCAAAAGCAATCTTCACGTCAACTCAGAACTCGCCGAGCAGTTAGATCCAATGGAGCTTTCTTCCCTAAACGAGCTCTTGGATCGCATCGTCGCCCTGGGAGTCGCTACAGACTACGATCAGATTGGGCCTAAACCCGATCTGAGAGAGATCAACTCTCCCCAGGTCACCCATCACGTTGCAGTGGTGGAGGAACAATGCGGCGACCCTTCATCTATCTTAAGGACTAGCTATGTCTGGATTCCCGATCCCTCCAAGCCGGATACCCGCGGAGGGGAGGACGTCACTCAAGACCTGAACCTAGAGTCAGGCAGCGGGCTAGATTCAGTAGAAAACATCCAAGAATCCAAACTTCCGAGTTCGGAAACTCCTTGGCTCCTGAGTCTCAGATAGGGTGAGGTTTCGGATTCAATTCCACCCACCCACCCAAACATAAGCGATCTATCCCAAATTAGGCAAGAGCCCAAAGAAACAGTACACCATTACTGGGCAAGATTCCTCCTGGTCATGAACAGGATAAAGGACTGACGCGAGGAAGACACAATTTCATTCTTCTGCAATAATTGCACGGACAAGGGTATCCTCAACGCCATAAGTCGCCGTGAAATTACACGCTTTGCCGACTTGGCGTCCATAGTACGAAAGTACTGTGCGATGGAAAGTGCCTGGAAAACCGAAATAAAATTTTGGGACAATCTGGCCCTAAATACAAACCCAATCCAAAATAAAAGGGTGCATTATCGCCAGACACCCGGGTTAAACACCAAAAAGCAAAAACCCTCTACAGGGCATGGAACCGTACTGGAGGGATGGCTCAAGGTACCCTGTAAAATTCACAGTGCAGAGGGCGCCACACCAACTCATAGACTTAGAGCATGTTGGATACTCCGGCAGGTGGCCAAAAGTGGCGAAGATCTTCTAACCCCAGAAGCCACAGAGCACCAGCCCAGGGATACCAATACGGTATTAACAGTCTTCGAGACTTCCGCATCAAATAATATGCTAAAACAAACACTCCGCAACCTTGCCGAAGTCTACCACGTGGCAACAATAAACCCATGGAGTGACATGGCTATTACTTTTAATGCCAGTGACGAACCTAGATTCCGAACAGCTCGAGCACCAGCCGCATTGGTCCTCAGTCCAATAGTGGACGGCTTTCGACTCACCAAGGTACTCATGGACGATGGCAGCGGATTGAACCTCATTTATGAGGAAACCCTTCGAAAAATGGAAATAGACTGGAACCGCATTGAGCGAAGCAGCACAATCTTTAGAGGAATAATCCCCAGTCGGGAAGCGCGCTGTACAGGAAAAATAACACTAGATGTGGTGTTCGGCGCGCCGGATAATCCGGACATAGCACTCTGCGCCGAAAATAAGACAGCCGCACTGGCCCTCGAGGCACTATCCGAAGCCCTAGCGGCCGAGGAACTGACTGTGATGCGCTCCACGGTGAACAGGGACAACGTGATACTCGATAAAAGTTCCAAGTCCACCTCCTTTAAACCGGCGGACGAAATAGTCAAATTCCAAGTCCATCCAACGGACCCTACAAAAACAGCTTCCATCGGGGCACAATTAAACCCTGATGTCGACGCCGCACTACGAGAGTTCCTACGCGAGAACTGGGACATTTTTGCCTGGCACCCTTCAGACATGCCAGGAATCCCATGCAGGCTGGCCGAGCACAGCCTAAATATCCTAAAAGGATTCAAGCCAGTCAAGCAGGCTCTTCAGCGTTTCTCCGAACCTAAGAGACAAGCCATGGGAGAGGAACTAGCCAAGCTATTGGAGGCCAGATTCATCAGAGACATAAAACATCCGGACTGGCTAGCAAACCTGGTGATGGTACCAAAGAAGGACAAATCCTGGCGCTTGTGCGTCGATTTTAAGGACCTCAACAAGGCTTGCCCAAAGGATCCCTTCCCCCTCCCCCGCATCGATCAAATCATCAATGCTACCGCAGGACATGATACATTGTGTTTCCTCAACGCATACTTCGGCTACCATCAAATTAAGATGGCAGAGCCAGACCAAGCCGTAACAGCATTCATCACACCATACGGCCCATTCTGCTTGAACACAATGCCATTCGGGCTCAAAAACGCCGGCGCAACATATCAGCGCATGATTCAGACATGTCTGGCAAACCAGATCGGCAAAATAGTGGAGGCATGCGTAGATGATGTGGTCGTCAAAACCAAGCATGTCGGATCTCGAGTAGACGACTTGAGGCTCACATTCGATAACCTCCGAACATACGACATCAAGCTCAACCCGGAAAAATGCGTTTTCGGCGCACCGGCCGTAAAGCTCCTGAGCTTCATTGTATCCAGTAGAGGAATTGAAGCAAATCCAGCCAAGATCCGAGCTCTGTCACAATTGGACATCCCAAAGGACCTCAAACAAATACAAAAAATGAACGGATGTGTGGCGGCTCTAAGACGCTTTATCTCCCGCTTGGGAGAAAAGGCATTACCCCTTTATCGCCTCCTCCGGCGCACGAACACTTCGAGTGGACGGATGCTGCCACGGATGGACTCGACGAAATAAAAGCCATATTGGCAACAAACCCAGTCCTGGCCGCGCCAAACATTGGCGAAGCAATGCTATTATACATTGCGGAAACTCATCAAGTTATAAGCGCAGTGCTCGTCGTCGAGCGAGAAACGGACGGACACAAATTCCCCCTTCAAAAGCCGGTTTACTATGTGTCCACTGTCCTTACTCCATGAAAGTCACAGTACCCGCATTATCAAAAGATAGCGTACGCGGTATTTATGGCATCCCGGAAGCTGCGACACTACTTTCAAGAGTGTTCGATAACGGTAGCCTCGGAAGTACCACTTAACGATATCATAAAGAACCACGACGCGACGGGCCGGATTGCCAAATGGGCCATTGAGCTCCTCCGGTTCGACATAACTTACAAGCCACGGCGAGCTATTAAGTCGCAAGTTTTGGCCGACTTTGTCACCGAATGGACGAAAGCCGAACTCCCTAAAGAGTAAGACACATATTCCATATGGATCATGCACTTCGACGGCTCCAAAATGTTGGCTGGTCTGGGGGTTGGCGTCGTTTTGACGTCCCCAATAGGAGATACAGTTCAATACATACTCCAGATAATGTATACGGACTCCAACAACGCAGCCGAATATGAGGCCCTTCTACATGGTCTCCGGATGGTAGTATCCATGGGCATTCAACGCCTAGAGGTGCGCGGGGATTTGAACCTCATGATATCCCAAAAAAATGGAGACTTTGATGCCAAGGATCCGAAAATGGCAGCTTATCGCAACGCCGTCCTAAAAATGTCAGCTCGGTTTGAGGGGCTCGAATTTCACCATATAGCCCGAGAAAACAATCAGGCAGCAGATGTCCTGGCACGCATCAGCGCAAAACGCGACGCCGTCCCCCCCAACATCTTCTTGGAGAGGCTGTTCAAGCCATTCGTAGTATGGGAAGGGGAACCCAAAAATAACAGCCCGGACCCAACCGCACTGCCCGACACCGAACATTCTAACATAATTGGAGGCTCTGCCAATGAAATAACATCTTCAGCCCACGTAATAATGGCAGTCATCGCCCCATGGACAGAACCATTCCTAGCCTACCTAACTAGGCAGGAACTTCCTGAGGACCAAAACGAGGCACACTGCATAGTGCGGCGATCTAAAGCCTATAAAGTCCATGAGGGAGAGCTTTATAAGAAAAGCACCACCGGTGTCCTTCAAAGGTGCATCTCTGAAGAGGAAGGGCGGAATCTTCTGGTGGAAATTCATGCCAGACTCGGCGGTCACCACGCTGCAGCTCGGGCCCTTGTAAGCAAGGCCTTCCGTACAGGCTTTTATTGGCCGACGGCCCGAGCAGACGCTCAGGACTTAGTCCAATGTTGCGTTGGTTGCCAGCTTTTTGCAAACCAAAGCCATATGCCACCCACCGCCCTCCATACTATCCCCATCACCTGGCCCTTCGTGGTCTGGGGGCTTGACATGGTTGGACCCCTTAAAGGAGGAACCCATAAGCAAAAATACTTACTGGTCATGGTGGATAAGTTCACAAAATGGATAGAAGCCAAGCCTGTTAAGACGGCCGAATCCGGACCGGTGATAGACTTCATATCCGGGGTCGTACACCATTATGGCGTCCCCCACAACATCATCACTGATAACGGCACGAACTTTACGGCCGACGAGGTAAAATTCTGGTGCAAAAACATGGGCATCAAGCTCGATTATGCTTCAGTCTATCACCCACAAACTAACGGTCAGGTCAAGCGAGCAAATGGTCTTATCATGAGCGGCATCAAACCAAGATTAGTGCGGTCCCTCAAGGAATCTAACACACATTGGGTAGAGGAGCTCGACTCCGTACTCTGGGGGCTGCGGACCACGTCGAATCGCACTACCGGATACACACCATTCTTTATGGTATACGGCGCAGAGGCGGATCTTCCCTGCGACATAATTCATGACTCACCTCGAGTGCGCATGTACGAAGAAAGAGAAGCCGAGCTCGATCGGCAGGACAGTTTGGACGCCTTGGAGGAGGAGCGTGACGTGGCAAAAGCCCGTTCCGCATTCTATCAACAGCAGGCTCGAAGATACCAAAGTAGAGAAGTATGGGCCAAAACTTACAATGTTGGCGAGTTAGTTCTATGCCTGCCAGATAAGAAAAAGGACAAACTCAAGCCCAAATGGGAAGGTCCCTTCATCATTGACCAAGTCCTAACTGGTGGAGCGTACCGTCTGCGGGATGCGTCAGATAATCGACTCGAGCCGAACCCATGGAACGCAGCCCGACTCCGAAGATTCTACGCCTAATGCCGGACTCTGTGTTCGTCTCCTTCCTCTGTCCATTTTTTATACACTATCTGTCTTATATTTTTCTCCTGCTCCCTTTCATTTCTCTCACAGCCTTTAGAGGCCCATTCGTGCCTTGTTTGCACGCAACTGACGCGCTATCCGCGCTCAGTATACCTGGGGGCTTCTTTAACAGAAGCTTATTCATACGGGCTTTATGCCCAACACATGTGTTATCCTTCCGCATGTACCCTTTATTCACCATTATATGCATCGATATGACTTAAGTTTTGGCCAAGCTGGGTTGCCTGCCTCTTGTATTTATGCCCTACGTTCCCATTAATTCGGCTAGGGCATAAGGGGAGCACCTCTGCGATTGTTACTGCCGGGTCAGCCGGATGTGTACCTCAGACTGGGTGAAGTCGAAATCTAGCGTTCTTAAGGGAATATTCGGTCGGTGAACTAAAGATGATTTTTCACTTATTTACTTATGCGCCCCCAGATGTTTTTTCTGCGTCTCTTCTCACAGTTCGGACATGCACTTTAGAGCATGCCTCCCAGGGAAAGGAACCCCTAACGGAACTATTCTCCCTGGAAGATGTTTCTTACTAACCATGTAATATAACATAACTAGTTGGGCACTTGTCTGTTCAAGCACTAATGATCCCTACGCCTGGTCTCCATGGATGCCCCGGTTCTTCCATAACCGAGAGGGTATTCGGATACACTCCGGACCGTCGGGTCCCGAGGTTGAAGTGAAAAGGTCCGCCACGACAAACGATCTACAATACGGCTAGAAGGCATTATACATGTCACTTTAAATTACATAGTCAATTTGACTGGTTGAATTCCTCTTCAATACCATCCAATAGGCTGTCTAGTCTACAATCCTGTTGGGAATACTTTGCGGCCAATTCTACTTGGCCGTACACTAAGCTCACAGGGATCTCCTTCCCATCGGGCCCCACAGGTCCTACCTCGGCCATGTCGTTTGGGTCAGCCTTCGTGTATCGCATCTTCACCATGGCCCAGGCTTCCCTGGCACCTTGACGGCAGGCCGATATCTTCCATAATCGGAAGCGCCACCGCGCTCCCTTCAGCTTCTCCACAAGATCTCCAAGTCCTTCGGGCACGGAGACGGATGGCCACAAGGCCTGGGCAACACCTTGCATCACCTGCGAACTCGTTTGTGTAGTTGTGAGAGCTCGGGAAGAAGGTCACCCATAGAACCGGGCATTTCCTTTGCAGGATGACCTGTTAGCATACCTACAGACCTAACTCTGTCAGCCAACTTCCTCGCTGAACTCTTTTTCAAAGTTCGTTCAAGCACTTACTAAATGTGTCGCATCGAAGCCGCCGATTCTCCTTAACGGAGTCCGACAGTTGAGCACGAACATCCTTTAGTTCCACGCCCATCTTGGTGTTGGCATCTAGGAGATCATTCTTCTCCTGCCTCACCCTCGTAAGCACGCTCTCACCGGCCTTCAGCTGGCATAGAAGTTGTTGCTTATCCGGATTTACTCCAGCGTCATCTGCAATTTTATCATCAGATCTGCATATACGCCGCACTTTATATGATACTTATCATTTGAAGGATATATTACCAGAGGGGTCTCTTTGGGCTCCCCTGCTGCGGCCAGTGCAGCCTGAAGTTGGGCTTTGCACTCTTCCAGCTCCTGGGACAGTTGGGTATTCTTTTCTGTAAGAACCTGCATAACAAATGATCCTTAAATCAGTTATTCTAACTATTTCAAGTCTCAGGGGCTACTGATATATATAATCACCAATTTTTCTCACCCGTATGTCTTTTACATACTGCTCCGTGGCTCTAGCTAGACCATTTTGAGCGGCATGGAGGTACGCATCTCCCGAGTTGAAGGCATCCAATGCCTCTTGGGAAGCGTCACGAAGAATAGTCCGGCGATGCTTGTGGTTCATGGCACTTTCCACTTCGGAATTGGTGGCGGACAGTCTATCCGCATCCTCTATCAGAGGAGCGCCCGGCGCACGCCTCGTATTCGTGCCCGCCTCCGAATCCGGCCTTGGAACCTGGCTGGTGGAGGCGCGATTAGTAGCCTCTCCGGATATAGTCCGGCGAGCGCTCCTTTTCCTAAAAAGAAGGCATGGGCATTAGTGTGCCTCTGAGAATAATGTCTTGGAATAAAGACGGCGCGCCGTACCGCTGCGCCGGTGTCTCAATCCGGACTGCGTGTCTTTTCAGCCTGCCTGGCCTCGCGACCCCTTGTTGGCTAGTCGCCGCAGGCTCGGCCTTCCGCCTCGAGGACCTCCCCTGCAAAACACGGTTGTTATACGGTAATCAAAAACACGCAAGGACGGATCCCTTTTCAAAGTACTGGGACTTCGGTCTCAGTTACCTGTGAGGCTGGAAGTAGCCCAGGGTAATCGGCCGTAATGGCCAGCAAGGCGTTGTCATTGCTCAATTGGTAAAATACCACATCGATCAGCTCCACAGATATGTCCGGATCCTCTTGGGAGGCCGGGTCAAGGGACCGTTCCGGGTCCTCGGGTTGTGGAGGAGGGCTGTTTATCTCCCTTACAGCATGGCGCAGCTCCTGCGTTGAAATCGCTAGACTGAATACTTAACTATGGGAATATGAAATGGATGGGCGAGAAAAAGTGTCCGCTTACCCAGCTCGGAGGATTGTACATAGAAAATCCGCCCTGCGGGTTGACGCGGAGGAATTCCTCCTCTTCTCCCTTGTACAAAGTGGATAAGATCTTTATTAGAGCATCAACCGATTCCGGCCCTTTACGGCCGTAGCGGGTGGCGTCATCCTCCCCGTTGAAATCCCACATGGGGTGGCCTCTATACTAAAGCGGCTGCACCCCCCGCATGATACATGTGGCCATGACCTCGATCATGGTCAATCCGGATCGAGCTAACAAACTTACCTGGCTCATCAGGTAAAGAACGTCCCTGTCATCTTCCTCCTTGGGGCTCCATGGACGCCAGCTCCGACACTTCTTCAAAGGAGCGTTGTCGAACTCAGGGAGGCTGATTCGAATAGGGTCCGGGAGGGGGACGTCTTCTATATAAAACCATTCTGAAGGCCAGTCTTCGGACGTCTTCTTTGGAGTTCCAGATAGATATCCCATCCCGGCAATACGTCACACTTCGGCTCCGCCCACTTGATATATTGACCCCTCCTGAGAACGGGGCACAAGGCAGAACAACTTCTTCCACAGCGCAAAATGAGCCTCACAGCCCAAAAACAGCTCGCAAAGGGCTACGAAGCCCGCGATATGCAATATGGAGGCAGGCGTAAGGTTGTGCAACTGGAGGCCGTAGAACTCCAGTAGCCCCCGGAGAAACGGATGAATTGGAAATCCGAGCCCTCTTACCAAATGAGGGACAAGGCATACCCGCTCTCCCTTGGAGGGATTGGGATGGCTCTCCGCTTGCTCTCCGCCATTATAGGTGGTGAGCCCGGCTCGAACCGGGACCATGTATGCTGGGGGAAGAAATCCTTTGGTCTGAAGCATCACTAATTTGCTGTGCAGGACGGAACATCTCTCCCAATCTCCAGGCTTGGGGCTAGGGGAGCGAGAGGAGGAGCTGCGTCGACCGGCCATGATGGAATGGATCTCTGCCGGATGCGCTCCGATGAAGGCTCGCCAAGGGAGGATGGTGTGATTTGGATCTGAATCCTCGTCTCTTTAATAGGCAGCTCATTCACACAGCTAGGGGGGTAAATGTAAAAACACCCTGGCTCTTCACATTCGCTCGACACGTGGAAAGTGGCCATTATTGGGCGTGGAAGCCAAGGAGCGCAACATTCGCAAGAAGCCGGACACTATTTAAACAGGTACATGCAATTTGGAGAGGAACCCACCTTGCAATGCCGAAGACAATCTGCGCGCCGGACACATCGTCATTGAAGCCTGGTTCGGGGGCTACTGAGGGAGTCCTGGATTAGGGGGTGTCCGGATAGCCGGACTATAACCTTTGGCCGGACTCTCGGACTATGAAGATACAAGATTGAAGACTTCGTCCCGTGTCCGGATGGGACTTTCCTTGGCGTGGAAGGCAAGCTTGGCAATACGGATATGTAGATCTTCTCCCATTGTAACCGACTCTGTGTAACCCTAGCCCTCTCCCGTGTCTATATAAACCGGAGGGTATTAGTCCGTAGGCCGAACAACAATCATACCATAGGCTAGCTCCTAGGGTTTAGCCTCTTTGATCTCGTGGTAGATCTACTCTTGTACTACCCATATCATCAATATTAATCAAGCAGGAGTAGGGTTTTACCTCCATCAAGAGGGCCCGAACCTGGGTAAGAACATTGTGTCCCTCGTCTCCTGTTACCATCCGCCTAGACGCACAGTTCGGGACACCCTACCCGAGATCCGCCGGTTTTGACACCGACACTCACCCTTCCACCTTTGCTAGCCTCTCTAATATCGCGCACCTTTTCGCCGGTATCATACACCTACCATATACCTTCCTCAAAACAGCCACCATACCTACCTATTATGGCATTTCCATAGCCATTCCGAGATATATTGCCATGCAACTTTCCACCATTCCGTTTATCATGACACACTCCATCATTGTCATATTGCATATCCCGGTACACCGCCGGAAGCATTCATATAGAGTCATATTTTGTTCTAAGTATTGAGTTGTAAGAAAAATAAAAGTGTGATGATCATCATTATTAGAGCATTGTCCTAGTGAGGAAAGAATGATGGAGACTATGATTCCCCCATAAGTCGGGATGAGACTCCAGAAGAAAAATAAAATAAATAAAAAAAGAGGCCAAAGAAGCCCAAATAAAAAGAGGCCATAAAATAAAAAAAAGAAGAGAAAAGGCCCAAATATATATATATATATATAATGAGAGAAAAAGAGAGAAGGGACAATGTTACTATCCTTTTACCACACTTGTGCTTCAAAGTAGCACCATGATCTTCATAGTAGAGAGTCTCTCATGTTATCACTTTCATATACTAGTGGGAATTTTTCATTATAGAACTCGGCTTGTATATTCCAATGATGGGCTTCCTCAAATTGCCCTAGGTCTTCATGAGCTAGCAAGTTGGATGCACACCCACTTAGTTTCTTTTTGAGCTTTCATATACTTATAGCTCTAGTGCATCCGTTGCATGGCAATCCCTGCTCACTCACATTGATATCTATTGATGGCCATCTCCATAGCCCGTTGATACGCCTAGTTGATGTGAGACTATCTTCTCCTTTTTGTCTTCTACACAACCACCATTCTATTCCACCTATAGTGCTATATCCATGGCTCACGCTCATGTATTGCGTGAAGATTGAAAAAGTTTGAGAACATCAAAAGTATGAAACAATTGCTTGGCTTGTCATCGGGGTTGTGCATGATTTAAATATTTTGTGTGGTGAAGATAGAGCATAGCCAGACTATATGATTTTGTAGGGATAACTTTCTTTGGCCATGTTATTTTGAGAAGACATAATTGCTTTGTTAGTATGCTTGAAGTATTATTATTTTTATGTCAATATAAACTTTTGTCTTGAATCTTTCTAATCTGAATATTCATACCACAATTAAGAAGATTTGCATTGAAATTATGCCAAGTAGCACTCCGCATCAAAAATTCTCTTTCTTATCATTTACCTACTCGAGGACGAGCAGGAATTAAGCTTGGGGATGCCTGATACGTCTCCAACGTATCTATAATTTTTGATTGCTCCATGCTATATTATCTACTGTTTTGGACTATATTGGGCTTTATTTTCCACTTTTATATTATTTTTGGGACTAACCTATTAACCGGAGGCCCAACCCAAAATTGCTGTTTTTTTGCCTATTTCAGTGTTTCGAAGAAACGGAATATCAAACGGAGTCCAAACGGAATAAAATCTTCGGGAACGTGATTTTCTCACCGAAAGTGATCCAAGAGACTTGGACCCTGCTCCAAGGAACAAAAGAGGCGGTCACGCGGGTGGGGGCGCCCCCCCTAGGGCGCGTCCCCTGCCTCGTGGGCCCCTCAGAGCTCCTCCGGCGTACTTCTTCTCCTATATATACACACGTACCCCCAAATGATCAGAACATGAGCCAAAAACCTAATTCCACCACCGCAACTTTCTGTATCCCCGAGATCCCATCTTGGGGCCTGTTCTGGAGGTCCGCCGGAAGAGGGCCATCATCACGGAGGGCTTCTACATCATCATAGCCTCTCCGATGAAGTGTGAGTAGTTTACCTCAGACCTTCGGGTCCATAGTTAGTAGCTAGATGGCTTCTTCTCTCTCTTTGAATCTCAATACAAAGTTCTCCCCGTCACTTGTGGAGATCTATTCGATGTAATCTTCTTTTTGCGGTGTGTTTGTTGAGATCGATGAATTGTGGGTTTATGATCAAGTCTATCTATGAATAATATTTGAATCTTCTCTGACTTCTTTTATGCATGAATGGTTATCTTTGCAAGTCTCTTCGAATTATCCGTTTGGTTTGGCCAACTAGATTGGTAGTTCTTGCCATGGGAGAAGTGTTTAGCTTTGGGTTCGATCTTGCGGTGTCCTTTCAGTGATAGAAGGGGCAACAAGGCACATATTGCATCATTGCCATCAAGGATAACAAGATGGGGTTTATTTCATATTGCATGAATTTATCTCTCTACATCATGTCATCTTGCTTAAGGCGTTACTCTGTTTTTAACTTAATACTCTAGATGCATGCTGGATAGCGGTCGATGAGTGGAGTAATAGTAGTAGATGCAGAATCGTTTCGATCTACTTGTCACGGACGTGATGCCTATATACATGATCATGCCTAGATATTCTCATAACTATGCTCAATTCTGTCAATTGCTCAACAGTAATTTGTTCACCCACCGTAGAATACTTATGCTCTTGAGAGAAGCCACTAGTGAAACCTATGGCCCCCGGGTCTATTCTCATCATATCAATCTCCATCACTTTAATCTTGCTTTGCTTTTTACTTTACTTTTACTTTTTACTTTGCATCTTTATACAAAAAATACCAAAAATATTATATCTATCAGATCTCACTCTCGTAAGTGACTGTGAAGGGATTGACAACCCCTAATCGCGTTGGTTGCGAGTAGCTATCGTTTTGTGCAAGTACGAGGAATTGAGCGTGGCCTCCTACTGGATTGATACTGTCACAGCCCTAGCTTAGCCTTTGCTTGTCCTTGCATGATCGTCATGTCATCATGTCTAAATTTCATTTAAATATGAAATGGGGGTTGAACAAACCCTAGCATCAAATCAAATCAAATAGGCTCAAGTAAAATCTATTTCAATGAACCCAAAATGCCCTTCACAAAAGTTCATCATTTTTGAATTGGTCTAGAACCTCTGCCAAAAATGGTGCACTTTTTGCCAGGACACTTTGGATTTTTGAATTAAATCATAAGTATTTGAATTTGGACATTTAAATTCTATAAAATATTTGAAGTGTCCAAATAATCTTGAAAGCATTTGAGGGCTGTTGGAAATATTTTCAAAAGTGCCCACAATTATTTTCAGGATTTTGCAAAATGTATTGGTATTTTTACTAATTCAAAACAGAGGAATAAAAATAGAAAAACCGAAACAAATAAGAAAAGGAAGCTACCCAGGCCACTTACCTGGCGGCCCACTGGCCAGCCCAGCCCACCGGGCGGCTTGCCAGTCATCTTTAACCTCTGCCAGTAGGCAGAGGGAGAGACCTCGCACGCGGCCGAGCGCGCCACCTCCTGCTTCGCGTTGGCTATCCTCCCCCGAGTCCACCTGCACACCCAAGAGATGAGGACAACCCCCTCTCACTTTCCCTCCTTCCTCTGCCTCGTCCCCTTCCTCTGGCATCTCTTCCTCGCACCGCCGAGCAAACCCCAGACCGCCGCTCGCCGTAGACATGGCCACCGGCCACCCCACTCCCTGTCGATGAGACCTCGAGTTCCGCATCATCGTCTTCTTCATCCACGCCGAGCCAAGCAACCGGGGAAGCACCACAACGTCGTCCCCGACGTCTTCTTCAACCTCGGTGCCCGGAGATCCTCGGCGTCGATTCGCTGCCCACCGGCCGTCCCCGCGCCCGTCGACCCCTCCGTTAGCCTCTTTGTGAGCTTCCACGTCGAACCCGTATCCTCCCTCTCTCGTTTATGCTCGCTAGCTCCGATCCCCACCATGCCGTGAGCTCACCACCGGCGTCCTCTTCGCCGCCGTCGCTTTAGTTCGCGGTAGTCGCACCCGAGCGCACGGTCGTGCTGCTGGTTACGCCAGGAAGCCGTAGACAACCCCAGTCGGGCTCCTCGTGCTCCGTAGCCCCGTGCCTATGCACCACCGAACTCCGGCCGCCGCCTCCATGGTCGTGGCTGTCGTTTCCGGGCAGGCGCGTGCTAGGTGCGGGCGTGTGCGGGCCATCTTCTTGTGGCCTTCGCGCGTCCACCCGCCGCCTATAGCGCAGCCCCGGCGAGCTTCTGCCGTAGCTTTGGTCGCCGCCGGCGGAACACCGGCGAGAGCCGACGTGGCGCGGTCGTTAGCGCTAATCCCCCCTAATTAGCCACCTCACTTACACTCACTGTGGGCCCCAGTGCCCACTAATCTTTTAATTAGGCTAAGCACACACCTGTTTAACTCTGTGACACTAACGTGTGGACCCCACACGTCAGGTTTGACTCCAGTCAGCGCTGTTGACTTGCTGACGCAAGCATGACACAGAAATTGACTTTCTGGATTTTAAATAAATCTGGAAATTCCAGAAAATGCCCAAAACTTCTAAAAATCATAGAAAATTATCTATAACTCCAAATAAAATAATTTATATATGAAAAAATATCAGAAAAATTCAAACCAACTTCATTTAAATCATAGCTAGATGCATTAGCTCAAATCACATCATATTGCCATGTCATGATCATGCATCATATTGTTGCATTGCATTGATCGTGTTCTTTCTCTGTTGCCAGTGTTTGTCCCCTCTCAGTACACGTGGTTTCGATGATGAGATCGATGACACCGATGAAGAGCTATACTATCTTCGGAAGTGTCAGGCAAGCAAAACCCCCTTGGTCATTCCGATACAATCCCACTCTCTCGCTCCTGCTCTCTTTTACTGCATTAGGACAACAACGTTTCAACTGTTACATGCTGCTATAGCTGAACCCCTTTCATCTGCATGACCTGTCATTGCCATAGTAAATAGATGAAACCCACTAGCATGAGTAGGAATTTTTTGAGCCCTGATGTGCCTACCAATTCATGCTTGTTGTCATGCCTGCTACTGCTTAGAGTTGAGTCAGGTCTGATTCATCGGGAATGAATTGGAACATCGTGAACATGTCCTACCGTTGAGAGCTAAGTGTGTGAACACGATTTGGTAAAGGTAGCGGTGAGAGGCCTGTAGGAGTACATGGTGGGTTGTCTCATTGCAGCCGTTCTCAGGAACTGACTTCTGTTTTGTGATCCATGAACAGTTAATACCACACATTGGGTTCCGGTAACTTGGCCCATCTCGGCTTATTAATCAACTCGATCTCTGTCCAGGAGTTGCAACTAGTTTCTGGTGTTTGTAGGTAGTGTTAGTAGTCTACCAAGTGGCACCCGGTACAGGTGGGCTTGGGACAGACTAGGCACAGTGGCACGGTGTACCAAGTGGCACCCGGATGGTGGGCTTTGGAACCCTGCACACATCGTTTCGGGCCGGATCTCCTTGCGGATGGAACCCGAATAGCCGATAAACCTGGACTAGAGACTTGTTGGTTAGTCAGGTCATGGCCGACACCCTCGCTCGGCTTTCGCTTGAAGGTTGCCGAGGTACATGATGTGTACATGGCGATAAGTGGCGAGAGCGTGTGTGAAGAAGTACACCCCTGCAGGGTTATCATTATCTATTCGAATAGCCGGATTCCTCGGATATGGAAACTTGGACCCCTTGCATAGTTCATAGACAAGTGAAAGTGGATACTCTAAAATGTGTAAGATAAGTGTGAGTGCTATGGATGGCGTTCTCGCAGGGAGACGGGAGCGGATTCATAGTGGTGTATTGGTATGGTGAATTTGTGGACTCGTGTGCGCCACTTCAAAAGAGTTACTTGCAGTCGTAGTTCAGGTTAGCCACTGAGTCAAAGCTGGCTTGCTGCAGTCAAACTCCACCACCCCCTTTGTTGATACTGATGCATATGTAGCTAGTTCTGATGTAAGACTTGCTGGGTACATTTGTACTCACGTTTTCCTATTTTATGTTTTGCAGAGAGACGTCAGTCTCGCTAGTAGTCGCACGTGGACTTCGACTTTTAGCTTGTTACCTCAGGTACGATCTTGTGCCCTCAACAGGATCTGGTAGATAGTCAGGCTTCTCAGCCTTTTTCTTTTGTAGAAGTCTGTACTTAGACATATTAAGCTTCTGCTTGTGCTTTGACTTGTATGCTCTGAATGTTGGGTCATGAGACCCATGTTTGTTTTATCTGGCTATTCGGAGCCTAATGAATAAATACTTGAGTCGTAGAGTTATGTTGTGATGCCATGTTGTATTTACACATATCGAGCATATTGTGTGTGTGATTGAAATGCTTGGTATGTGTGGGATCCGACAACCTAGTTGTTTATCCTTGGTAGCCTCTCTTATGGGGAAATGTAGTCTTGTGCTTCCATGAGCCATAGTAGTCCGTTACAGCCCAGTTCACCAGAGTCCTGCTAGCCCAGCACTACTGCTCCAGAACACTTGACTGGCCGGCATGTGATTCACTTCGTTCCTGTGTCTGTCCCTTCGGGGAAATGTCACGCGGTGATATCCGGAGTCCTGCCTAGCCTGCTACAGCCCGGGTTCCCGGAGTCCTGTTAGCCCAGTGCTACAGCCCGGATTCACACGCTGCTGACCGACATGCTCGATGTTGATTCATGTATGCCTGTTCCCGTAAGTTAGTGCCACTTTGGGTTCACGACTAGTCATGTCGGCCCGGGTTCTCTGTCATATGGATGCTAGCGACACTATCATATACGTGAGCCAAAAGGCGCAAATGGTCCCGGGCCATGGTAAGGCGACACCCGTGGGAATACCATGCGTGAGGCCGCAAAGTTATATGAGGTGTTACAGGCTAGATCGGTGTGACTTAGAATCGGGGTCCTGACAGCTTTGGTATCAGAGCCTGACTGCCTGTAGGTTTACCAAGCCAAGCTGGTCGAAGTTGAGTCTAGAAATGCTTTAGTTATATAAGGGAATTGATTGTGGATGGGAACGTAAGGCTCTTTTTACTCCTTATCCTCATGACCTTTTGATCTGAGTCATCTTATCTTTTCTACGGGGTTAAGAACTAGGCTTCTCTTCTATCTCTCAGGATGACGTGTTACTAAACCATAGTTGCCTAGGATTGTTGAGTTTAAGCCTCAGTTCAGTTCCTACTACTTCCGTATGTTGACCGTTGATCCCGGAACTTTGATATTGTGATGTTGAGTGGTTATGCCACCATTTTGCAGGATGTCTCAAATCATTTTGAGCATTTACAGCCGTTATGCTGTCCGAGTCGTCCCAGGTTTCTTACTAGTCTGATGCATTTGCAACTCCCATCTTTCCGTTCCTGATGTTCCTTTGGGCCAGATTAACCACACTAACCAGTGAGTTGAGGTACTCTGTTGCCTCGACGTATATGTTGGAGCTATTATTATGACACTAGGTGTTTTAGGGAGTCACCTAGTAATCTAGCCATGTTTTGTGTTCCCAGTGTGATGATTCTGGCCACCATTCTCGAAAGCATCTCGTGATGTTATTTAGTTAGTAGGTATTCTATTTCTGGGTCCTTGGACCCAAGATTCACTCTACTTACTTCATGTTGATAGTGTTGCTCGTACCTTTAGGATATTGGTAACTTTTGTGATAGTCCTCGAGGTTCGTGGTATATCATTCCAAATACCATGAACCATTCTTGGCAGGAGTTCTTTTGGACTGAAAGATCACAATTAGAGTACTCTTGATGAGTTCTCCGTTCAATAGTTGTGACTCTGCCAATCCTACCTCTCTGCATGGGTTATCCAGAAGAAACATGTTGAACTTGGTTCGACATACTAATCTATGCTTTCACAACTCAGAAGGTTATACGTTCTTTGAGTTTTCCCCCTTCAGTTATATTCCGACCTTCATCTATCAATTGATAGTCAAGGGTATGTGTGCGATCGTGTTTATCGATGCCTATTATTCTTGTGGCCCGTCAATCCATTCCAATCCGGAATGACTAGGAGAAACAAACTCCAGTACCGCATCCATATCCAGGATTGGGTCATAGCTATATTTCGCAGATCAAAATGCCAATCCAGCTTTTGTTCTGTTCTACCTCAGAGTATTACCCCCTTTATGTCAGGATTGTCATGAGAATTGCACCATCTCTCATGAATTTTTGACGCAGTGATACTTCTTGCCATCATTTTTCATTCCTCGGTCCCGTATTGTCTCAACCGGAATGCCGACAAGTGAACCATGATGTGTGAAATCAATACTCCTAGCAACTCCATTGCTTGGTAGTTAATGGACAATACTCTCACTCTTAGCGTGCTGGTTATTCAATCATCATGCTAAGATTGATCGTGCGACCTAGTCCTTATTCCTGGTGCACTTTTCGATCAATGAGTTAGGATTGTGTCAATCCCTTGCTTATTTGATCACATCATCTTGCCTCGAAAGCAAGAATGCTCCCGAGCTTAATAACATATCAGTGGTTCGTGATTTTCTGAATACCCTCCTGGAAGTATCACCGGGTTGTCCCCTGATCGTTATGTTGAGCTCGCGATCAAGTTGGTTTTCTTATAAACCACCCCTTCTCCAAGAATCTGTGTTGTATATCCCTGAGCTAGTTGGTTGAGCTAGATAACAACTTGGAGAGTTGGAAGATGAAAGCTTGTCCCGCTTAGTTCATCTCCAAAGGGATATCTTTGTGTTTGTGTGTGTGGAAGAAAGATGATATCTTCATCAATTGTTCCTCGTGATCAGTTGTTGGATCTATTGTCTTATCCAGTCTTTGATTTGAATATGGGCTATCGTCAAATCAAATCAGAACCAATGATGTTCGTAATGTTGTCTTACTTGTGGTTGTTTCCTCGAGCATACACCATTATATCTTTTGGGTCTGACCAATACTACCACATTGTTCACATAATGGTGGAATTCTAGTGATACGGAAATTCCGATGAGTTGCTGTTGAGCCCATCAGCAGCATCTTGTCTCCTCCATGATTCATGTTGAACATTGAGCTAATGTTGGAAACTTTGTAAGCATTGCCTTCGTGTTCCGCTCATGAGGTATATGTTTTGGTGAAAGAAGTGACCTCCTCTAATTCATGTGCATTTGATGGAAGTTGCTGTCGTGAATTCAAGAAAGCCAATGTTGCTTCAGTTGGAATCATCCCAAGTCAGTCATGCATTCGTGCGAAGTATTCTATGGTTTGGTAGATTAATTACATCCACTCCATATGTGTTCCTAGCACACCAAGCCACTGATTGATTTGTTCGAAGAAAAGGAGTTAAGTGCTAATCCATGGTAATGCACAAGACTTCGATATCCTCGATGATGGTTCCCAACCTGAACTTGGTAGTATTTTATTATTAGACTACTACGTGGTCATGCTTGTCTTGGACAGCATGCTCACATGTGTGTAGCAGAACCAGCTCATGTTTTGGAGCTTGCTATCGTAGTTCATTTCTCGAGAATCTTGCAATGCCATCTCATCGACTTGTGTTGCAAACTTTCATTCTTCTTCCTAGACTTGATGCGTCTGGAATATCCTGACACCAACCGGATCTGAATCTCAGGCAGACATGATGGTTGGACCTTTTCCCAAGAATTATAATGTTGGTCTTTCTAAACCGGTAAGGTGGATCTCGTGGCCAACACACCCAGCCGGAAGACCTATCATTGTAGTATCTGGATTGAGGAAGTTGGCCACCTCCCCATAAGGAATTCGTAGGATATACTCCAGTAGTTATTCCTTATGGACTCTTGTGCTCCCGAAGTCTGACCTTTTACTTGATGTTCTAGATACCAAACCATATCTATAAATGGGTTACGCTAGTACATCAAGGAGAACATTAGAAGCGGAGTGTTAAATGTCTCTCGGTCGATCGTCCGGATTTTGTTTCCTTGGCCTCGCTAGGGTGAAATCTGAGTTGATGTTATCTTCCTTTGCATTTGCATTGTCCATCACTATTCATCATGGTAGTATGTTGGGTTGCCAGGATCCTTGACACGGATGTTGGTAGAACCTTGATGAATATGGAAATGCTCAAGTTCTTGAGAGCACGCGCAAGCAAAATCATCCCTTGCGTTGTCTTCAACAAGGTAGTCCACATTGTCCATTCTAACCCGAGTGTGTCGTTCTCCCGAACTCCGTCAAATGATCGGTTCGTAAATTGCCTCAGGCTGGTGAGAAGAGTTTCGATGATCTCTGTATCAAAAGTAATTCTTTTTGCCACTTAAGGGAATAATTCTATGAGTCACCTTCCCTAAGGTGCCCCGTTATGGAATCATGGCAATTTTTCCTCGCTACTTTGAAACCCTCGTCAATTATTTCTTCCGTCCTTTTTAAGGTGTGTTTTGCCCTCAGCTCAAGAGATGTTCGAGGTCTCATTTCGTAGGTTGATCGTGAGTTGCTTGATCTCTAAGGAGATCGATTTCTATAGAGTTTCTTTCTATCATCATCGTGTTGGACAAGGATCTCGAAGGCAAAGACGTCAAGATCAATATGATGCAACGAATAAACATCTTCAGAAATGCAATGGATCGTGAAGACTGTGTCAGTTCTGTGTCCCCTCTGTCTTCTTACCTCATGTCTTGAATATCGGGACGAGATTCTTGTTTAGTGGGGGTGAGTTGTCACAGCCCTAGCTTAGCCTTTGCTTGTCCTTGCATGATCGTCATGTCATCATGTCTAAATTTCATTTAAATATGAAATGGGGGTTGAACAAACCCTAGCATCAAATCAAATCAAATAGGCTAAAGTAAAATCTATTACAATGAACCCAAAATGCCCTTCACAAAAGTTCTTCATTTTTGAATTGGTCTAGAACCTCTGCCAAAAATGGTGCACTTTTTGCCAGGACACTTTGGATTTTTGAATTAAATCATAAGTATTTGAATTTGGACATTTAAATTCTATAAAATATTTGAAGTGTCCAAATAATCTTGAAAGCATTTGAGGGCTGTTGGAAATATTTTCAAAAGTGTCCACGATTATTTTCAGGATTTTACAAAATGAATTAGTATTTTTAATAATTCAAAACAGAGGAATAAAAATAGAAAAACAGAAACAAATAAGAAAAGGAAGCTACCCAGGCCACTTACCTGGCGGCCCACTGGCCGGCCCAGCCCACCTGGCGGCTTGCCACTCATCCTCATCCTCTGCCAGTAGGCAGAGGGAGAGACCTCGCACGCGGCCGAGCGCGCCACCTCCTGCTTCCCGCTGGCTATCCTCCCCCGAGTCCACCTACACGCCCAGGAGATGAGGACGACCCCCTCTCACTTTCCCCTCCTTCCTCTGCCTCGTCCCCTTCCTCTGGCCTCTCTTCCTCGCACCGCCAAGCACACCCGAGACCGCCGCTGGCCGTAGACATGGACACCGGCCACCCCACTCCCTACCGATGAGACCTCGAGCTCCGCATCATCGTCTTATTCATCCACGCCGAGCCAAGAAACCGGGGAAGCACAACAATGTCGTCCCCGACGTCTTCTTCAACCTCGGTGCCCGGAGATCCTCGGCGTCGATTCGCTGCCCACCAGCCGTCCCCGCGCCCGCCGACCCCTCCGTTAGCCTCTCTGTGAGATTCCGCGTCGAACCCGTCTCCCCCCTCTCTCGTTTATGCTCGCTAGCTCCGATCCCCACCATGCCATGAGCTCACCACCGGCGTCCTCTTCGCTGCCGTCGCTTTAGTTCTCGGTAGTTGCACCCGAGCGCACGGAAGTGCTCCTGGTTACGCCAGGAAGCCGTAGACAACCCCAGTCGGGCTCCTCGTGCTCCGTAGTCCCGTGCCTGTGCACCACCGAACTCCGGCCGCCGCCTCCATGGTCGTGGCCGTCGTTTCCGGCGACCCCGCGGCCTCCCGAGCAGCCAGCTAGGTGCGGGCGTGTGCGGGCCATCTTCTGGTGGCCTTAACGCGTCCACCCGCCGCCTACAGCGCAGCCCCGGCGAGCTTCCGCCGTAGCTTTGGTCACCGCCGGCGGAACACCGGCGAGAGCCGACGTGGCGCGGTCGTTAGCGCTAATCCCCCCTAATTAGCCACCTCACTTCCACTCACTTTGGGCCCTAGTGCCCACTAATCTTGTAATTAGGCTAAGCACACACCTGTTTAACTCTGTGGCACTGACGTGTGGACCCCACACGTCAGGTTTGACTCCAGTCAGCGCTGTTGACTTGCTGACGCAAGCATGACACAGAAATTGACTTTCTGGATTTTAAATAAATCAGGAAATTCCAGAAAATGCCCAAAACTTCTAAAATTCATAGAAAATTATCTATAACTCAAAATAAAACAATTTATATACGAAAAATTATCAGAAAAATTCAACGAATCCATCTGTACCATTTTCATGCATGTTTGAACAATGTTTGTCCTCTGTTTTGGACAAAACAAATAAAGGGCATTTAAATAATCATATATGGAGTTGGAATTTGAATCATGTATTCAAACCAACTTCATTTAAATCATAGCTAGATGCATTAGCTCAAATCACATCATATTGCCATGTCATGATCATGCATCATATTGTCGCATTGCATTGATCGTGTTCTTTCTCTATTGCCAGTGTTTGTCCCCTCTCAGTACACGTGGTTTCGACGATGAGATCGATGACACCGATGAAGAGCTATACTATCTTCGGAAGTGTCAGGAAAGCAAAACCCCCTTGGTCATTCCGATACAATCCCACTCTCTCGCTCTTGCTCTCTTTTACTGCATTAGGACAACAATTTTTCAACTGTTACATGCTGCTGTAGCTGAACCCCTTTCCTCTGCATGACCTGTCATTGCCACAGTAAATAGATGAAACCCACTAGCATGAGTAGGAATTGTTTGAGCCCTGATGTGCCTACCCATTCATGCTTGTTGTCATGCCTGCTACTGCTTAGAGTTGAGTCAGGTCTGATTCATCGGGAATGAATTGGAACGTGGTGAACATGTCCTACCGTTGAGAGCTAAGTGTGTGAACACGATTTGGTAAAGGTAGCGGTGAGAGGCCATGTAGGAGTACATGGTGGGTTGTCTCATTGCAGCCGTTCTCAGGAACTGAGTTCTGTGTTTGTGATCCATGAACAGTTAATACCACACATTGGGTTCCGGTAACTCGGCCCATCTCGGCTTATTAATCAACTCGATCTCTGTCCAGGAGTTGCAACTAGTTTCTGGTGTTTGTAGGTAGTGTTAGTAGTCTACCAAGTGGCACCCGGTACAGGTGGGCTTGGGACAGACTAGGCACAGTGGCATGGTGTACCAAGTGGCACCCAGATGGTGCGCTTGGGAACCCTGCACACATCGTTTGGGGCCGTGAGCGACACCCCGGCTGGATCTCCTTGCGGATGGAACCTGAATAGGCGATAAACCTGGACTAGAGACTTTTTGGTTAGTCAGGTCATGGCCGACACCCTCGCCCTGAAGGTTGCCGAGGTACATGACGTGTACATGGCGATAAGTGGCGAGAGCGTGTGTGAAGAAGTACACCCCTGCAAGGTTATCATTATCTATTCGAATAGCCAGATTCCTCGGATATGGAAACTTGGACCCCTTGCATAGTTCATAGACAAGTGAAAGTGGATACTCTAAAATGCGCAAGATAAGTGTGAGTGCTATGGATGGCGTTCTCGTAGGGAGACGGGAGCGGATTCATAGTGGTGTATTGGTATGGTAAACTTGTGGACTCGTGTGCGCCACTTCAAAAGAGTTACTTGCAGTCGTAGTTCAGGTTAGCCACTGAGTCAAAGCTGGCTTGCTGCAGTCAAACTCCACCACCCCCTTTGTTGATACTGATGCATATGTAGCTAGTTCTGATGTAAGTCTTGCTGGGTACATTTGTACTCATGTTTCCCTATTTTATGTTTTGCAGAGAGACGTCAGTCTCCCTAGTAGTCCCACGTGGACTTCGACGTTTAGCTTGTTACCTCAGCTACGATCTTGTGCCCTCGGCAGGATCTGGTAGATAGTCAGGCTTCTCAGCCTTTTTCTTTTGTAGAAGTCTGTACTCAGACATATTAAGCTTCCGCTTGTGCTTTGACTTGTATGCTCTGAATGTTGGGTCATGAGACCCATGTTTGTTTTATCTGGCTCCTTGGAGCCTAATGAATAAATACTTGAGTCGTAGAGTTATGTTGTGATGCCATGTTGTATTTACACATATCGAGCATATTGTGCGTATGATTGAAATGCTTGGTATGTGTGGGATCCGACAACCTAGTTGTTTATCCTTGGTAGCCTCTCTTATGGGGAAATATAGTCCTGTGCTTCCATGAGCCATAGTAGTCCGCTACAGCCCGGTTCACCGGAGTCCTGCTAGCCCAGCACTACTGCTCCGGAACACTTGACTGGCCAGCATGTGATTCACTTCGTTCCTGTGTCTGTCCCTTCGGGGAAATGTCACGCGGTGACATCCGGAGTCCTGCCTAGCCTGCTACAGCCCGGGTTCCCAGAGTCCTGTTAGCCCAGTGCTACAGCCTGGATTCACACGCTGCTGACCGACATGCTTGATGTTGATTCATGTATGCCTGTTCCCGTAAGTTAGTGCCACTTTGGGTTCACGACTAGTCATGTCGGCCCGGGTTCTCTATCATATGGATGCTAGCGACACTATCATATATGTGAGCCAAAAGCGCAAACGGTCCCGGGACATGGTAAGGCGACACCCGTGGGAATACCATGCGTGAGGCCGCAAAGTGATATGAGGTGTTACGGGCTAGATCGGTGTCTTAGAATCGGGGTCCTAACAGCTTTGGTATCAGAGCCTGACTGCCTGTAGGTTTACCAAGCCAAGCTGGTCGAAGTTGTGTCTAGAAATGCTTTAGTTATATAAGGGAATTGATTGTGGATGGGAACGTAAGGCTCTTTTTACTCCTTATCCTCATGACCTTCTGATCTGAGTCATCTTATCTTTTCTACGGGGTAAAGAACTAGGCTTCTCTTCTATCTCTCAGGATGACGTGTTACTAAACCGTAGTTGCCTAGGATTGTTGAGTTTAAGCCTCAGTTCAGTTCCTACTACTTCCGTATGTTGACCGTTGATCCCGAAACTTTGATATTGTGATGTTGAGTGGTTATGACACCATATTGCAGGATGTCTCAAATCATTTTGAGCATTTACAGCCGTTATGTTGTCCGAGTCGTCCCAGGTTTCTTACTAGTCTGATGCATTTGCAACTCCCATCTTTTCGTTCCTGATGTTCCTTTGGGCCAGATTAACCACACTAACCAGTGAGTTGAGGTACTCTGTTGCCTCGACGTATATGTTGGAGCTATTATTATGACACTAGGTGTTTTAGGGAGTCACCTAGTAATCTAGCCATGTTTTGTGTTCCCAGTGTGTTGATTCTAGCCACCATTCTCGAAAGCATCTCGTGATGTTATTTAGTTAGTAGGTATTCTATTTCCGGGTCCTTGGACCCAAGATTCACTCTACTTACTTCATGTTGATAGTGTTGCTCGTACCTTTAGGATATTGGTAACTTTTGTGATAGTCCTGGAGGTTCGTGGTATATCATTCCAAATACCATGAACCATTCTTGGCAGGAGTTCTTTTGGACCGAAAGATCACAATTAGAGTACTCTTGATGAGTTCTCCGTTCAATAGTTGTGACTCTGCCAATCCTACCTCTCTGCATGGATTATCCGGAAGAAACATGTTGAACTTGGTTCGACATACTAATCTATGCCTTCACAACTCAGAAGGTTATACATTCTTTGAGTTGTCCCCCTTCAGTTATATTCCGACCTTCATCTATCAATTGATAGTCAAGGGTATGTGTGCGATCATGTTTATCGATGCCTATTATTCTTGTGGCCCGTCAATCCATTCCAATCCGGAATGACTAGGAGAAACAAACTCTAGTACCTCATCCATATCCAGGATTGGGTCATAGCTGTATTTCGCAGATCAAAATGCCAATCCAACTTTTGTTCTATTCTACCTCGGAGTATTACCCCCTTTATGCCAGGATTGTCATGAGAATTGCACCATCTCTCATGAATTTTTGACGCAGTGATACTTCTTGCCATCATTTTTCATTCCTCGGTCCCGTATTGTCTCAACCGGAATGCCGACAAGTGAACCATGATGTGTGAAATCAATACTCCTAGCAACTCCATTGCTTGGTAGTTAATGGACAATACTCTCACTCTTAGCGTGCTGGTTATTCAATCATCATGCTAAGATTGATCGTGCGACCTAGTCCTTATTCCTGGTGCACTTTTTGATCAATGAGTTAGGATTGTGTCAATCCCTTGCTTATTTGATCACAACATCTTGCCTTGAAAGCAAGAATGCTCCTGAGCTTAATAACATATCGGTGGTTCGTGATTTTATGAATACCCTCCCGGAAGTATCACCGGGTTGTCCCCTGACCGTTATGTTGAGCTCGTGATCAAGTTGGTTTTCTTATAAACCACCCCTTCTCCAAGAATCTGTGTTGGATATCCCCGAACTAGTTGGTTGAGCTAGACAACAACTTGGAGAGTTGGAAGATGAAAGCTTGTCCCACTTAGTTCATCTCCAAAGGGTTATCTTTGTGTTTGTGTGTGTGGAAGAAAGATGATATCTTCATCAATTGTTCCTCGTGATCAGTTGTTGGATCTATTGTCTTATCCAGTCTTTGATTTGAATATGGGCTATCGTCAAATCAAATCAGAACCAATGATGTTTGTAATGTTGTCTTACTCGTGGTTGTTTCCTCGAGCATACACCATTATATCTTTTGGGTCTGACCAATACTACCACATTGTTCACATAAATGGAGGAATTCTAGTGATACGGAAATTCCGATGAGTTGCTGTTGAGCCCATCAGCAGCATCTTGTCTCCTCCATGATTCATGTTGAACATTGAGCTAGTGTTGGAAACTTTGTAAGCATTGCCTTCATGTTCCGCTCATGAGGTATATGTTTTGGTGAAAGAAGTGACCTCCTCTAATTCATGTGCATTTGATGCAAGTTGCCGTCGTGAATTCAAGAAAGTCAATGTTGCTTCACTCGGAATCATCCCAAGTCAGTCATGCATTCGTGCGAAGTATTCTATGGTTTGGTAGATTAATTACCTCCACTCCATATGTGTTCCTAGCACACCAAGCCACTGATTGATTTGTTCGAAGAAAAGGAGTTAAGTGCTAATCCATGGTAATGCACAAGACTTCGATATCCTTGATGATGGTTCCCAACCTGAACTTGGTAGTATTTTATTATAAGACTACTACGTGGTCATGCTTGTCTTGGACAGCATGCTCACATGTGTGTAGTAGAACCAGCTCATGTTTTGGAGCTTGCTATCGTAGTTCATTTCTCGAGAATCTCGCAATGCCATCTCATCGACTTGTGTTGCAAACTTTCATTCTTCTTCCTAGACTTGATGCGTCTGGAATATCCTGACACCAACCAGATCTGAATCTCAGGCAGACATGATGGTTGGACCTTTTCCCAAGAATTATAATGTTGGTCTTTCTAAACCGGTAAGGTGGATCTCGTGGCCAACACACCCAGCCGGAAGACCTATCATTGTAGTATCTTGATTGAGGAAGTTGGCCACCTCCCCATAAGGATTTCATAGGATATACTCCAGTAGTTATTCCTTATGGACTCTTGTGCTCCCGAAGTCCGACCTTTTACTTGATGTTCTAGATACCAAACCATATCTATAAATGGGTTACGCTAGTACATCAAGGAGAACATTAGAAGCGGAGTGTTAAATGTCTCTCGGTCGATCGTCCGGATTTTGTTTCCTTGGCCTCGCTAGGGTGAAATCTGAGTTGATGTTATCTTCCTTTGCATCTGCATTGTCCATCACTATTCATCATGGTAGTATGTTGGGTTGCCAGGATCCTTGACACGGATGTTGGTAGAACCTTGATGAATATGGAAATGCTCAAGTTCTTGAGAGCACGCGCAAGCAAAATCATCCCTTGCGTTGTCTTCAACAAGGTAGTCCACATTGTCCATTCTAACCCGAGTGTGTCGTTCTCCCGAACTCCGTCAAACGATCGATTCGTAAATTGCCTCAGGCTGGTGAGAAGAGTTTCGATGATCTCTGTATCAAAAGTAATTCTTTTTGCCACTTAAGGGAATAATTCTACGAGTCACCTTCCCTAAGGTGCCCCGTTATGGAATCATGGCAATTTTTCCTCGCTACTTTGAAACCCTCGTCAATTATTTCTTCCGTCCTTTTTAAGGTGTGTTTTGCCCTCAGCTCAAGAGATGTTCAACGTCTCATTTCGTAAGTTGATCGTGAGTTGCTTGATCTCTAAGGAGATCGATTTCTATAGAGTTTCTTTCTATCATCATTGTGTTGGACAAGGATCTCGAAGGCAAAGACGTCAAGATCAATATGATGCAACGAATCAACATCTTCAGAAATGCAATGGATAGTGAAGACTGTGTCAGTTCTGTGTCCCCTCTGTCTTCTTACCTCACGTCTTGAATCTCGGGACGAGATTCTTGTTTAGTGGGGGTGAGTTGTCACAGCCCTAGCTTAGCCTTTGCTTGTCCTTGCATGATCGTCATGTCATCATGTCTAAATTTCATTTAAATATGAAATGGGGGTTGAACAAACCCTAGCATCAAATCAAATCAAATAGGCTAAAGTAAAATCTATTACAATGAACCCAAAATGCCCTTCACAAAAGTTCTTCATTTTTGAATTGGTCTAGAACCTCTGCCAAAAATGGTGCACTTTTTGCCAGGACACTTTGGATTTTTGAATTAAATCATAAGTATTTGAATTTGGACATTTAAATTCTATAAAATATTTGAAGTGTCCAAATAATCTTGAAAGCATTTGAGGGCTGTTGGAAATATTTTCAAAAGTGTCCACGATTATTTTCAGGATTTTACAAAATGAATTAGTATTTTTAATAATTCAAAACAGAGGAATAAAAATAGAAAAACAGAAACAAATAAGAAAAGGAAGCTACCCAGGCCACTTACCTGGCGGCCCACTGGCCGGCCCAGCCCACCTGGCGGCTTGCCACTCATCCTCATCCTCTGCCAGTAGGCAGAGGGAGAGACCTCGCACGCGGCCGAGCGCGCGACCTCCTGCTTCCCGCTGGCTATCCTCCCCCGAGTCCACCTACACGCCCAGGAGATGAGGACGACCCCCTCTCACTTTCCCCTCCTTCCTCTGCCTCGTCCCCTTCCTCTGGCCTCTCTTCCTCGCACCGCTGAGCACACCCGAGACCGCCGCTCGCCGTAGACATGGCCACCGGCCACCCCACTCCCTGCCGATGAGACCTCGAGCTCTGCATCATCGTCTTCTTCATCCACGCCGAGCCAAGAAACCGAGGAAGCACCACAACGTCATCCTCGACGTCTTCTTCAACCTCGGTGCCCGGAGATCCTCAAAGTCGATTCGCTGCCCACCGGCTGTCCCCGTGCCTGCCGACCCCTCCGTTAGCCTCTCTGTGAGCTTCCGCGTCGAACCCGTCTCCTCCCTCTCACGTTTATGCTCGCTAGCTCCGATCCCCACCATGCCGTGAGCTCACCGCCGGCGTCCTCTTCGCCGCCGTTGCTTTAGTTCGCGGTAGTCGCACCCGAGCGGACGGTCGTGCTCCTGGTTATGCCAGGAGGCCGTAGACAACCCTAGTCGGGCTCCTCGTGCTCCGTAGCCCCGTGCCTGTGCACCACCGAACTCCGGCCGCCGCCTCCATGGTCGTGGCCATCGTTTCCGGTGACCCCGCGGCCTCCCGAGTAGCCAGCTAGGTGCGGGCGTGTGCGGGCTATCTTTTGGTGGCCTTCGCGCGTCCACCCGCCGCCTATAGCGCAGCCCCGGCGAGCTTCCGCCGTAGCTTTAGTCGCCGCCGGCAGAACACCGGCGAGAGCCGACGTGGCGTGGTTGTTAGCGCTAATCCCCCCTAATTAGCCACCTCACTTCCACTCACTGTGGGCCCTAGTGCCCACTAATCTTGTAATTAGGCTAAGCACACACCTGTTTAACTCTATGGCACTGACGTGTGGACCCCACACGTCAGGTTTGACTCCAGTCAGCGCTGTTGACTTGCTGACGCAAGCATGACACAGAAATTGACTTTCTGGATTTTAAATAAATCAGGAAATTCCAGAAAATGCCCAAAACTTCTAAAAATCATAGAAAATTATCTATAACTCCAAATAAAATAATTTATATATGAAAAATTATCAGAAAAATTCAAGGAATCCATCTGTACCATTTTCATGCATGTTTGAACAATGTTCGTCCTCTGTTTTGGACAAGACAAATAAAGGGCATTTAACTAATCATATATGGAGTTGGAATTTGAATCATGTATTCAAACCAACTTCATTTAAATCATAGCTAGATGCATTAGCTCAAATCACATCATATTGCCATGTCATGATCATGCATCATATTGTCGCATTGCATTGATCGTGTTCTTTCTCTGTTGCTAGTGTTTGTCCCCTCTCACTACACGTGGTTTCGACGATGAGATCGATGACACCGATGAAGAGCTATACTATCTTCGGAAGTGTCAGGCAAGCAAAACCCCCTTGGTCATTCCAATACAATCCCACTCTCTCGCTCCTGCTCTCTTTTACTGCATTAGGACAACAACGTTTCAACTATTACATGCTGCTGTAGCTGAACCCCTTTCCTCTGCATGACCTGTCATTGCCATAGTAAATAGATGAAACCCACTAGCATGAGTAGGAATTGTTTGAGCCCTGATGTGCCTACCCATTCATGCTTGTTGTCATGCCTGCTACTGCTTAGAGTTGAGTCAGGTCTGATTCATCGGGAATGAATTGGAACGTGGTGAACATGTCCTACCACTGAGAGCTAAGTGTGTGAACACGATTTGGTAAAGGTAGCGGTGAGAGGCCATGTAGGAGTACATGGTAGGTTGTCTCACTGCAGCCGTTCTCAGGAACTGAGTTCTGTGTTTGTGATCCATGAACAGTTAATACCACACATTGGGTTCCGGTAACTCGGCCCATCTCGGCTTATTAATCAACTCGATCTTTGTCCAGGAGTTGCAACTAGTTTCTGGTGTTTGTAGGTAGTGTTAGTAGTCTACCAAGTGGCACCCGGTACAGGTGGGCTTGGGATAGACTAGGCACAGTGGCACGGTGTACCAAGTGGCACCCGGATGGTGGGCTTGGGAACCCTGCACACATCGTTTGGGGCCGTGAGCGACACCCTGGCCGGATCTCCTTGCGGATGGAACCCGAATAGGCGATTAACCTGGACTAGAGACTTTTTGGTTAGTCAGGTCGTGGCCGACACCCTCGCCCGGCTTCCGCTTGAAGGTTGTCGAGGTACATGACGTGTACATGGCGATAAGTGGCGAGAGCGTGTGTGAAGAAGTACACCCCTGCAGGGTTATCATTATCTATTCGAATAGCCGGATTCCTCGGATATGGAAACTTGGACCCCTTGCATAGTTCATAGACAAGTGAAAGAGGATACTCTAAAATGCGCAAGATAAGTGTGAGTGCTATGGATGGCGTTCTCGCAGGGAGACGGGAGCAGATCCATAGTGGTGTATTGGTATGGTGAATTTGTGGACTCGTGTGCGCCACTTCAAAAGAGTTACTTGCAGTCGTAGTTCAGGTTAGCCACTGAGTCAAAGATGGCTTGCTGCAGTCAAACTCCACCACCCCCTTTGTTGATACTGATGCATATGTAGCTAGTTCTGATGTAAGTCTTGCTGGGTACATTTGTTCTCACGTTTGCCTATTTTATGTTTTGCAGAGAGACGTCGGTCTCGCTAGTAGTCCCGCGTGGACTTCGACGTTTAGCTTGTTACCTCAGCTATGATCTTGTGCCCTCGGCAGGATCTGGTAGATAGTCAGGCTTCTCAGCCTTTTTTATTTGTAGAAGTCTGTACTCAGACATATTAAGCTTCCGCTTGTGCTTTGACTTGTATGCTTTGAATGTTGGGTCATGAGACCCATGTTTGTTTTATCTGGCTCTTCGGAGCCTAATGAATAAATACTTGAGTCGTAGAGTTATGTTGTATTTACACATATCGAGCATATTGTGTGTATGATTGAAATGCTTGGTATGTGTGGGATCCGACAACCTAGTTGTTTATCCTTGGTAGCCTCTCTTATGGGGAAATGTAGTCTTGTGCTTCCATGAGCCATAGTAGTCCGCTATAGCCCGGTTCACCGGAGTCCTGCTAGCCCAGCACTACTGCTCCGGAATACTTGACTGGTCGGCATGTGATTCACTTCATTCCTGTGTCTGTCCCTTCGGGGAAATGTCACGCGGTGACATCCGGAGTCCTGCCTAGCTTGCTATAGCCCGGGTTCCCGGAGTCCTTCTAGCCCAGTGCTACAGCCCGGATTCACACGCTGCTGACCGACATGCTCGATGTTGATTCATGTATGCCTGTTCCTGTAAGTTAGTGCCACTTTGGGTTCACGACTAGTCATGTCGGCCCGAGTTCTTTGTCATATGGATGCTAGCGACACTATCATATACGTGAGCCAAAAGGCGCAAACGGTCCCGGGCCATGGTAAGGCGACACCCGTGGGAATACCGTGCGTGAGGCCGCAAAGTGATATGAGGTGTTACATGCTAGATCGGTGTGACTTAGAATCGGGGTCCTAACAGATACCTTGGTTCTCAATAACTGAGGGAAATACTTACGCTACTCTGCTGCATCATCCCTTCCTCTTCGGGGAAAACCAACGCAAGCTCAAGACATAGCAGCGCCGTCCGCGGAAATCTTCACTCCGCCGCCGCTGTAGCCGTCTTCCTCCGCCGAGTTAGGGCGTGGAAGATCTACACAAACGAACTTCACCTCTCTACTTCACTGTTCGTCGTGTTCTTCATCCAGGGTAATTAAAAGTTACTTTTACTGCCTTCGTTGATTCGAATGATTATCTACAAAATCTTCAAAGGTGTTTTTCTTCATATCTTCACACACTAAACACCTCACAAGTCATCTGTTCTTGATTCGTTTCTCTAAGCATCATTTTTCTTCAAGATTCCTCAATTATGTGGATCTTCGATCTATACAACTCTAGAACCTAAGACAAAGAACGCTTAGTGAAATTCTTCAAGACTCATCTGGTCAAATTCCTCAAACTTGTTCCTTTTTTGAAAAACCTTCTGAGAACGCATATGACCTCTGCAAATTCCTTGCAACTATACTCTGTTCACAGGTACTCATGTCAGCTGCTGAATCACTAGGTTCTCATCAACTTAACTCATTTGCAGCGTTCCTCGAAGAAAAGTTGCATACTTCTTCAGAGAATTCAATTGTCCAAATTCCTCAACTGAAGAAAATGGCTGACGGTAAGAAGCCATAGAAAGGAGGAAAGAGGCCTGAGGTCAATACAGCGTTTGAGATCCCTGATGAAATATATGCTGGGTACTGCACACCTACTGAGGAAACCAAGAATGAGCGCAAGGTGCGCATTCAGAAGATAGAGAGGAGATGGGCTAGAGAGTGGAGGGAGTACAAATATGTCACTCCCAAGTACATGAAGAAATTCACACTCAATCCTCCATGCCCAAGACCTCCATTGGCACCTGGCCAAATAGTTGATCCCACCAGCCTCAAGTGCGATCAGGACTATCCTGACGAATGGGCCAAGTGCCGAGCCAAGTTGGCTAAGCAAGCCAGAGAAGCAGTGAGGAAATTCAATGAAGACTCTGCTGCTGCTGCCTCTGCTGAGGCCTCTGCTGTCAATCCGAAGAAGGCTATGTCAAAGGAGCATGCGCGCAAGCCAAGTGCTTCACCAATAGTGCCCTCAATGCCAAGTTCCTCAGCAATGCCCTCACAGCCAGAATCCTCAAAGCCCTCACGGCCAATTCCTCATGCTGCTCCTGCTCCTTCAAAATCCTCAGCTCCTCCAAAGTCCTCGGCTGTTCCGAGAAAGTCCTCAGCACCTGTGCATCTTGCCTCGTGCCAAGGACTATAGGCATCTCAATTGCCTCAGGAGCTTCAGCTAGTTCCTCAGCTGCACCAACTTCCTCAATGGGACCCTCTCTACTGAAGACAAAGGCCACTGCTGGACGAGGTCCTCGCCCCAGTCCTCAGAAGAAGCAAGTTGCCTTCCAAGTGCCGTCTGATGAAGACGAAGCTGATGATGATGAACTTGCTGAAATCATCAGAGATAGGCAAGTCAGGGCTGCTAG
Organism: Triticum urartu; assembly: GCF_056163025.1. Taxonomy (NCBI): domain Eukaryota; kingdom Viridiplantae; phylum Streptophyta; class Magnoliopsida; order Poales; family Poaceae; genus Triticum; species Triticum urartu. The sequence continues at coordinate 111,430,403 of NC_141873.1, forward strand.
AGCCAAGGGAACAGATGTGTCACTACTTTTGGATCCCAAGTTGATCCTCGAATACATTGATGTTTGGCACAAGGACCCCAACACTCCCATGCCCGATTTCAAGTTGACTCCTGGCCAAAGTCACATGCTGACCCATTTCATCCAAGAAGAAAAATGGAAATATGAGAAGGCCAGGCAGATCAAGAAAGCGTAGTACAAAAAGGAGTGCTATCTAAAGAAAAAATTTGTCTCTATGACAACTAAAGAACTTGTCACTGCTCAATCTGAGATCAAGAAACTCAGTGATGAATTTGACGCATACCATGCTGATTGGCTTGGAGCCAAGGTTCGTTTTGTGAAACTTGCGGATAACTTCACTTCCAATGTTGCTGCCCCAACGCAACAGGAAGTTCCTCAGGCTGAAGCATCCGCTCAGCCGACTGAAGAACATGCTAGCACCACTGATGAAAATCAGGCTGCTGAAGAATATGTGAGTTCTAAGGCTGATGACTGCATTCCAGCCGCTGAAGAAATTGCCAGGGCATCCACTAGTGGTGCACCTGAAGAAACTGCAGAAATCAGGAGAACTGCATCAGTTGTGCCTGAAGAAAATCAACCAGATTCCTCTACTCCTCCTGTGCCAACACCAACTCCGATACTTCCATCTGCATCAGATGTGAAGAAGACCAAGGCTGCAGAGCGTGCAGCAGTGAAGAAAAGGAAAGCATCAGCTACTTCAGATTCTTCAGCTCCGAAGAAGATGAAGCCTTTGACCAGTTCATTTGTTAATCCCATTGATGCGGTTTCGATCTCAACCATGCCATCAAAGGACCTTGTTCCTTTTGGTGAAGAATATGAGATCCCTAGCGGATCTGATGAAGAAAATCATTCTGCTGCTTCGTCAGAGCAGATTGATGAAGAAATTGAAGTGGATACGATCCCTTCAACACCTGTCATCTCCTCGCCCATGCCTCAGTTCACAGCTGAAGAGGCTGGCGTTGAAGAAATGGAAGATGAAGATGTGGACGTTGGCTGCTCCACACCAGTAATAAGTGATGAATTCTGGGAAAGTCAGCATCCAAACTCTCTAATGTTCACACCGTTGCAGCAAAACCTCAGTCCCCCGCACAAACTGTTCAAATGGGCTCTGAAGAAACTCACCCCACTTCATCTGCACATGAGGAAATTCCAGCCACTAGTGCTGAAGAAACTGCTGCTGCTGAACATCTGAAGATGCAGACTGCCACTGAAGAGGAACCAAAAATTACTCAGCCTGAAGAACCTGAGATTGCGATTCCTGAGGTCGTGATGCAACTCACTGACACTCCTCTGCCCAAGCCAAAGGATCCATTCTCACGCAAGCAAAAGTTCAAGGCTGATGATTTCTTCGGCAAGCATGTATTCTTCGAAGACTACAATCCTTATAACTCCGCTCGCATTAGGAAGAGGCGTTTCTGGACTACGAGTCAAGCCAATTTCTATTCCTCAGTGCTGTTCAACAAAGAGAAAATCTTCTACCATCAGCATATTCCTCACGTGGATATGGAATCTCTACCGTGCTTTGCACTAGTCCTCAATGTTCTTCACGACGCTGTACTATTAAACTTTTGCTCTGACATCTGCGATTGGAATGAAGAACTGAGTCTTCAATTTTATGCAACGCTGCACATCACAGGAGATTCTGAAGATGTGAATTCATGGGTGCTGGACTGGATGTCTGAAAACACTCACTACACTGCACCAGCTTCTGAATTGCTTCGTGCCTTACCACTCAGTCCTCCCCTTGAAGAAGCTCGTTGCATCTACAGTGAACCTGAGCTTACAAATCACTACATGCAGGTTCTGATGAAACCTTTGAAGCCAGGCCAGGCCCCACGAACCAAATTCCTTGTGAAGGAATTACTTTATGTGCCCAGAACTGTCTATCATATTCTTACGAGGACAATGAGTCCTATCAAAGGCCATGACTCATCTGATGAGGAAATTGTTGGCATCATGAAGAATCTGGTATTCAACATCATTCGTGGCATTCCTATCAATTATCACGATTTCTTCATGAGGACTCTGGCAAATGTTGCACTATCTCCGTTTGAGCTGAAGCCTTATGCACCTTGGATTATGAGATTCCTCGGGACAAGGTCTTCACTCAACTACAAAGCTGATTTTCAGAATCACCTCAGCTACTTGCCCCCGATTGAAGTCCTCAAGCAGACCTATTCCTCAGTTGATGAAAAGGGCAAGGCACCAGCTGTTATAGATGAAGGCATACGTCCATTGGATGGACAGTTTCGCAAAGCTGCCTCTTATTCCACCAATGATGACTCTGCCACACACGACTCTGCCAATGCAACCAAGTCTACTCCTCAAGCCACTGCTCCTCGTGTGATGACTGATCGTGCGCTTCTGCTTAGTCTTCACCAGAAGGTGGATCAAAATCATAAATGGGTTAAGCGTCAGTTTGGTTCATTTCTTCACAACATGACTGCTACACACAATGCAGTGAAGAAAAACCATTAGTACCTCCATGAAGTGTTCGGTCGCGGCTGGGCAATTCTGTCACATATGTATGGTGAAGACGATCTGAAGAAAATGGGTCTCAAGGAAGATTTTGACTGGTCTGCACCTCCACCGAAGAAATTCAAGAAGGTCAAGGTTCCTTCATTAGTGGACAGCTCATATTCTTCATCGCGCGACACTGATGAAAATGAAGACTTGGATGACACTGCGGCAGGCCCTACTACGACAAACGACCCCAACAATGCTGGCGCTCCTTCATCAACTTGATATTCTTCAGGGGCGTTAGTCCTCATATTCGATCATTTTGGTCATTTGATGACAAAGGGGGAGAATTTTGAGTTAGTCTTCAAGAGGGTCTTTCTATATGGGCATTTTTTCAAGCTACAACTCTCGTTCTTCTGAGACTTTATTGGATCGAGTTGTAAACTTAAACCCGATGGTGCTCTGATACTCTTGAGACGTTTTCCTGCATGCTTATTCCTTGCTAATATTATTGCACGCATGCTGAATTACATCAGTCACCATATTTCATCATGCATTTCAAATTCTTCACTGTTATATGTAAAATGCGTGTATGAATTACAAGATATAGGGGGAGATATCCATGATTCAACTCTTCAAGTGTGCATTGCTTCAAAAGCAAATTCCTCACTATGCACATCTTCAGGGGGAGTTCTTCTATATCTTGCAATCAAATTCCTCAATATCAGTATTTACACTTCATATGTTTATCCCCATTGAAAACTTAACCTATATTATCATCAATTAACAAAAAGGGGGAGATTGTAAGTGCATCTAGTGCCCCTTAGTGATTTTGGTGTATTGAAGACTTATAGGTTAAGGGACTAATGCGCTTGTGAGTGTACACAGGTCTATAAGTCCATGAAGAGTTTGATATTTACAGAGAAAGTCGACCCCTAAAAATGAAGTTCTTCGACTGAAGACTTTAAATCTCTGAAGACTTTCTGAAAACTTTGAAAGTGAAGAAATTGGTGTGACCTTGAAGACTTGGTATTCATTCGAGGAACATGAAGCGTGAAGACTTTTGTTTTCGTAGTTTCATTTTCTATTTCTTGAGTCATAGGAAACACCGTACTGTTAAAGGGGGTCGAGGAAATACTAAGGAAAAATTTCCATGTGATGCTCAACTCAAAATCCTACACCTACCAATCCCTTCGAGTGAAGCCATTGGAAATCTCATACATTTCAGTCATATTCTTCAGCGACAAAGACAAAGTTCTTCTGGTCCCTGAGGAATTTGTTCTGACTGAGGAGTTAGGAATTCGCCAGTGCGGATTGCCTACATAGTGAGGAACATGATAGCCCTGAGGATTTTGCTACTCAAAATTCCGACCATTGCTGTGCTATGCGCCAGCTGTCCCAAAATATCTATCCACCTAACGGTCATATCATTAAAGGGCATTTATGTCTTATCATGTTAGGCTGCTCCCTAGGCTATAAATAGCCGCCCCCTACAACCACTAGCTGGTTGGCTGCTCCGAGAGAAACTGACACTTGTCATTTGAGAGCAACCCATCCTCCGAGGACTTTGAGCGAAAATCATCAAGTGAGGAAAAAACCCAAAACCCAAACACCTACAAACCCCAAGTGATTGAGCATCACTGAAGAGATTGATCCTGCGTGGATCCGACGCTTGTTACCTTTGAAGACTGTGCTTCTTCAAGACGGTTAGGCGTCATGGTCTAGAGCATCTAAGAGGAATTGTGGATCGCCGAGTGACCAAGTTTGTGCAGGTTTGGAAGTCACCTGAAGACTTACCACGAGTGATTGGACGAGGTCGTGTGACCTTAGTTCAAGGAGAATACGGTGAGGACTGGGTGTCCTGAGCTGCGTGTTCAGGACTGGGTGTCCGGGACTATGTGTCCTCGAGTTTAAATACTCAGCCGCTCCAACCAGACGTACAACTGAGACAGCAGTTGGAACTGGTCTACCAAATCATTATCTTCACCAAGCTTACTGGTTCTATTCCCTCAACTCGTTCATTTCCTCATAACTGTGTTGTGTATTTGTTCATATCTGTGTTTGAAGACTTTGACTGAAGACTTTCTCAATTTCCTCAGTTTAATTTCTTCAATCTATTTGTCTTCATCCTGTGTTATCCTATGCTTACGCTTCCTGTACTCTGTGCCTGTCTTCATTTCATCATGATGACTATGCTTGTATTTTGTTATGTTTACTTTTGAGTACTTATTCCGCTGCTAGTAGTTCTTCACTAAGGAATTTCCTCACCGGCAAATGCCTTAGTGAAGAATTTCATAAAAATCGCCTATTCACCCCCTCTAGTCGATATAACGCACTTTCACTGATCATAAATCCACTATTCATTGGATCTCGGCAAACACACCGCAAAAGAGTATTACATTGAATAGATCTCCAAGAACATCGAGGTGAACATGGTATTGAGAATCATAGAGAGAGAGAGAGAAGAAGCCATCTAGCTACTAGCTATGGACCCGTAGGTCTGTGGTAAACTATTCACGCTTCATCGGAGGGCAATGGTGTTGATGTAGAAGCCCCCCGTGATCGAATCCCCCTCCGGCAGGACGCCGGAAAAGGGCCCTAGATGGGATCTCACGGGTATAGAAGGTTGCAGTGGTGGGAAAGTGTTTTCGTGGCTCTCTCTGTTGGTTTTGGGATATATGAGAATATATAGGCGAAGGAACTAGGTCGGTGGAGTAACAAGGGGCCCACAAGGGTGGGGGGCACGCCCTACCCCCCTGGGCGCGCCCTCCGTCCTTGTGGTCGCCTTGTGGATTCTCTGGCTTGCACTCCAAGTCCTCTGGATATCTTCTGGTCCAAGAAATATCATCGCGAAAGTTTTATTCCATTTGGACTCCGTTTGGCATTCCTTTTCTGTGAAACTCTAAAACAAGGAAAAACAGGAAGTGGCACTGGGCTCTAGGTTAATAGGTTCGTCCCAAAAATAATATAAAATAGCATATTAATGCATATAAAATATCTAAAACAGATAATATAATAGCATGGAACAATCAAAAATTATAGATACGTTGGAGACATATCAAGCATCCCCATGCTTAATTCCTGCTCGTCGTCGCGTAGGTAAATGATAAAAACAGAATTTTTGATGTGGAATGCTACCTAACATATTTATCCATGTAATTTCTTTATTGTGGCTTGAATGTTCAGATCTGTATGACTCAAAACAAAAGTTTAATATTGACATAAAACAATAATAGTTCAAGCAACAAGGCAATTATGTCTTCTCAAAATAACATGGCCAAAGAAAGCTTATCCTTACAAAATCATATAGTCTGGCTATACTCCATCTTCATTACACAAAAAATTTAAATCATGCACAACCCCAATGACAATCCAAGCAATTGTTTCATACTTTTGATGTTCTCAAACTTTTTCAACTTTCACGCAATACATGAGCGTGAGCCATGGACATAGCACTACAAGTGGAATAGATGGTGGTTGTGGATAAGACAAAAAGAAGGAGATAGTCTCACATCAACTAGATGTATCAATGGGCTATGGAGATGCCCATCAATAGATATCAATGTAGTGAGTAGGGATTGCCATGCAATGGATGCACTAGAGCTATAAGTTTATGAAAGCTCAAAAAGAAACTAAGTGGGTGTGCATCCAACTTGCTTGCTCACGAAGACCTAGGGCAATTTGAGGAAGCCCGTCATTGGAATATACAAGCCAAGTTATATAATGAAAAATTCCCACTAGTATATGAAAGTGACAATATAGGAGACTCTCTATCATGAAGATCATGGTGCTACTTTGAAGAACAAGTATGGTAAAAGGATAGTAGCATTGCCCCTTCTCTCTTTTATCTCATTTTTTATTTGGGCATTCTCTCATTTTTTTGGCCTCTTTTTTTTGTCCAGAGTCTCATCCCGACTTGTGGGGCAATCATAGTCTCCATCATCCTTTCCTCAGATGGGACAATGCTCTAATAATGAAGATCATCACACTTTTATTTACTTACAACTCAAGAATTACAACTCGATACTTAGAACAAAATATGACTCTATATGAATGCCTCCGGAGGTCTACCGAGATGTGAAATGAATCAAGAGTGACATGTATGAAAGAATTATGAACGGTGGCTTTCCACAAATACGATGTCAACTACATGATCATGCAAAGCAATATGACAATGATGGAGCGTGTCATAATAAACGGAACGGTGGAAAGCTGCATGGCAATATATCTCATAATGGCTATGGAAATGCCATAATAGGTAGGTATGGTGGCTATTTGAGGAAGGTATATGGTGGGTTTTTGGTACCGGCAAAATTTGCGCAGTACTAGAGAGGCTAGCAATGGTGGAAGGGTGAGAGTGCGTATAATCCATGGACTCAACATTAGTCATAAAGAACTCATATACTTATTGCAAAAATATATTAGTTATTGAAACGAAGTACTACACGCATGCTCCTAGGGGGATAGATTGGTAGGAAAAGACCATCGCTCGTCCCCTACCGCCACTCATAAGGAAGACAATCAATAAATAAATCATGCTCCGACTTCATCACATAATGGTTCACCGTACGTGCATGCTACAAGAATCACAAACTCTAACACAAGTATTTCTCAAATTCACAATTACTCACTAGCATGACTCTAATATCACCATCTTCATATCTCAAAACAATCATAGGGAATCAAACTTCTCACAGTATTCAATGCACTTTATATGAAAGTTCTTATTATATCCCTCTTTGGATGCCCATCATATTAGGACTAAATTTATAACCAAAGCAAATTACCATGCTAACATTGTTTTGAGCTTGCATATCTTGATCATGAGGCAGTTTGGACGAGATTGCCTTAACAACCAACCCAATATTACACAGGAAAGTGTTTTTGGCACTGTTAGTGGACATGTACTGACCCACCGCAGCAAGAGGTGACATTGCAGTTATGGTTGCCTCGTCACCTCCCGAAGGTGATGGTCCCACCATTCATTCCATAGCTTGCTGAAAAGTTGAGTTTGTACATTAGTAGTACCAGAACAGAAGTTATTAAGGAGGCAGCAAAACCAAACAGAATAGCTTTGGTCTATATATCGAACTTATTTTGCTGAAGCCGTGTAAAACATTAGTTGTATTTTACTGCAAAGTACATAATAAAACCATGTTCCAAACATATGACCATGTACCATGGCTAAAGTATTGTCTATTTCTTCACACTGTATTGATAGCTAAGGATAAAGAGACAAAGTTTATAATACGGTAAGCATAGTATGACATCATTCATATCACAAAACAACTGAGAACTGACAAACAATCAATTGTAATGTTGTGTGGGCAAGTCCAGCACGGAACTAGATTACAGATCAAGATAGAACGAACATCACTCCTTTCTTTAAAACCTTGTAAGGTGCAATGATAAGCTAAGACAATTATGTATAAAATTGAAAAGAATAATAAACATTGGCTGCAAACCATGCAGTTCAATGCACAAGTCGGAGTAACCAGTAGTTAAAAGGCATGAGGATTAAGGACTTACAACAGCTGCTTTGACTGGTGTAGTCATCCCCTTCGTCTTGTTGGTGTGACGGTCCTTGAAGATTTCCACAACATTTAGTTAAGTTAATTTTTGGTCCTTGCGGGCTTTCCTCTGCATTTGGATCAAGTCAATATATATCTGATAATATGGAACAGTGAAAAGAGTGAAACAACAGCTAGTTACAAGTGCCTCATAGTGTGCAATATAGCTATGAGATCTTGTCGTCTGTTGCAATTTCACTTTCATATGGTTGGCCTTGTTCTTTGAACAGTTCACCTAGGAGAAGATAGATTCGCGCGACACATGCGTAAATAGGAGTTCAACATGTGATCTGATCACATATATATAACATACTTGATACTTTGGATCAGACTAGTGTTTAACAAGGCCTCTCCAGTCTCCATCCGTTATATTTTCCACTGAAGATGTTTGGGCAAGTTCACTGTTAGCCTTGCCTTAAAAGTGAGTTTTCCTCAAGTTATATCGATACTGTCGTAGAGCATACTTGAAAATATGGGTGGATGCTTGTCTGGTTGCATCATCTTGGCTATCCAACATGAACCTCATATGTTGAAAATTATGGGAGTCTCATTACCAGCAACCAAGAAAGTATGGGACAGAGCAAGACGATATTACTAATTTCCATACATAACCATACTTATAGATAAATGGTCGAGGAAGTTGTTGAACTAGGTTTTTTCTTTGTCATTCCTGTAGTGAATCCATGTTGGGAGGATATGTGCATGACACCTAACGACAACCACTGCCTCTAATACTAACTTGGATGACTCTGTAGCATCATGTGGCCTTTTTAAACTTGCCTCAAAACGGATATCCATTCTTCCTCCTCTAGATTTAATTAACCTGTCGAGCATTATCCCCGATGTCTGTTTCCTCATGCTCCTAGGTGCTAGTCCAACAACGAACATAGGGAGTGTTAGTGTACATAAAACTATGAGACTACATATAAAGAAGCATGCAACTGTAACTTGACTTAAGAAACTACCATCTTACTGTTGAAGCTCACAAGGTTCATTTGATTTTGCCAACTCCTATTGTGCCAAGAGTGCTTCGAAAGTAGTGTCAGGTGGCAAGGGAGCTTCGGAACTTGCCGCTAGCTGAGTTGACAAACGAGTAACTCGTGCGGATGTTGGTACTGTGGAAGAAGGTGCTACAACAACTAGGGTTGTTGTTGCTTGTTTGGTGCCAGCTTTTCGTTTGCATTTGGATTGTTTTGCAGCTAGTGTAGCAGGGGATACCGTGTTTGTACAATTATCTGGTGGACTTGGACCTTCTATTTGATGACCCACAAGTGTAGGGGATCTATAATAGATTTTCGATAAGTAAGAGTGTAGAACCCAACGAGGAGTAGAAGGAAATGATAAGCAGTTTTCAGTAAGGTATTCTCTGCAAGCACTGAAATTATCGGTAACAGATAGTTTTGTGATAAGGTAATTTGTAATGAGTAGCAAGTAATAAAAGTAAATAAGGTGCAGCAAGATGGCCCAATCCTTTTTGTAGCAAAGGACAAGCCTGGACAAACTCTTATATGAAGGAAAGCACTCCCGAGGACACATGGGAATTATCGTCAAGCTAGTTTTCATCACGTTCATATGATTCGCGTTCAGTACTTTGATAATTTGATATGTGGGTGGACCGGTGCTTGGGTACTGTCATTACTTGGACAAGCATCCCATTTATGATTAACCCCCATTGCAAGCATCCGCAACTACAACAGAAGTATTAAGGTAAACCTAACCATAGCATGAAACATATGGATCCAAATTAGCCCTTACGAAGCAACGCATAAACTAGGGTTTAAGCTTATGTCACTCTAGCAACCCATCATCTACTTATTACTTCCCAATGCCTCCCTCTAGGCCCAAACAATGGTGAAGTGTCATGTAGTCGACGTTCACATGACACCACTAGAGGGATGACAACATACATCTCATCAAAATATCGAACGAATACCAAATTCACATGACTACTTATAGCAAGACTGCTCCCATGTCCTCGGGAACAAACGTAACTACTCACAAAGCATATTCATATTCATAATCAGAGGGGTATTAATATGCATAATGGATCTGAACATATGATCTTCCACCAAGTAAACCAACTAGCATAAACTACAAGGAGTAATCAACACTACTAGCAACCCACAGGTACCAATCTGAGGTTTGGATACAAAGATTGGATACAAGAGATGAACTAGGGTTTGAGATGAGATGGTGTTGGTGAAGATGTTGATGGAGATTGAGCCCCTCCCGATGAGAGGATCGTTCGTGATGAGGATGGTGATGATTTCCCCCTCCCGGAGGGAAGTTTCCTCGGCAGAACAGCTCTGTCGGAGCCCTAGATTGGTTCCGCCAAGGTTCCGCCTCGTGGCGGCGGAGTTTCTTCCCAAAGCTTTCTTATGATTTGTTCCTCGACGAAAGACTCCATATAGCCAAAGATGGGCATCAGAGGGCCACTAGGGGGTCCACGAGGGAGGGAGGTGCGCCCAGGGGGGTAGGGTGCGCCCCCACCCTCGTGGCCAGGGTGTGGGCCCCCTCTGGAACTTTCTTCGCTCAGTATTTTTTATATATTCTGGAAATAACTTCCATGAAGTTTTAGGACTTTTGGAGCTGTGCAGAATAGTTCTCTAATATTTGCTCCTTTTCCAGCCCAGAATCCTAGCTGCCGGCATTCTCCATCTTCATGTAAACCTTGTAAAATAAGAGAGAATAGGCATAAGTATTGTGACATAATGTGTAATAACAACCCATAATGCAATAAATATCGATATAAAATCATGATGCAAAATGGACCTATCAACTCCCCCAAGCTTAGACCTAACTTGTCCTCAAGTGAAAGCCGAAATCGAAAAATATGTCCACATGTTTGGAGATAGAGGTGTCGATGAAAATAAAATACGGACATGAGGGCATCATGATCATTCTTAGAATAGCAACATATATATATATATATTGTCATATGATCTCTTATGCTAAAGTAACAATTCAAGCACAATTTCAAGTATGAATCATAAACTTCATTGAGAACCAACAAACTCTAATCTCAGTCATTGAGGCAATTGCAATTTATCATAACATAGGAAAGAGTCAATATAAGAGCTTTTCAGCAAGTCCACATACTCAACCATCTTTTAGTCTTTCACAATTGCTGACACTCATGCGATATTTATGGTTATGAAGTTTTAATCGGACACAGAGAAAGATAGGGGCTTATAGTTTTGCCTCCCAACGTTTTACCTCAAAGGTCATGTCAACAATAATAGTTCATGACAACTCACTACCAATTAGCTATATATATCAGGATCTTTCCAACACATTGTGCTTGCCAAAGGATAAAATGTAAAAAGGAAAGGTGAATATCACCATGACTCTTTGCATGAAGTATAAGACAAGAATAAAAGATAGGCCCTTCGCATAGGGAAGCAGAGGTTGTCATGTGCTTTTATAGTTGTATGCATTAAATCTTAATGCAAAAGAACGTCACTTTATGTTACCACTTGTGATATGGACCTTTATTATGCAGTCCGTCGCTTTTATTTCTTCCATATCACAAGATCATATAAAGCTTATTTTCTCCACATTAATAAGTCATACATATTTAGAGAGCATTTTTTATTGCTTGCACCAATGACAACTTACTTGATGGATCTTACTCAATCCATAGGTAGATATGGTGGACTCTCATGGCCAAAACGGGTTTAGGGATATTTGGAAGCACAAGTAGTATCTCTACTTGGTGCAAAGAAATTGGCTAGCAAGAGAGGGAAAGGAAATCTCGACATGTTGGATGATCCATGACAATATAATTTATCTCAGATGTAAGAAAACGTAACCCATTACATTGTCTTCCTTGTCCAACGTCAACTCTTTAGCATGTCATATTTTAATGAGTGCTCACAATCATAAAAGATGTCCAAGATAGTACATTTATATGTGAACCTCTCTTTCTTTATTACTTCCTATTAATTGCAACAATGACCAAAACTATGTTTGTCAACTCTCAACAACTTTTATTCATCATACTCTCTATATGTGAGCTCGTTACTCTCCATAAGATCCATATGATCTCTTTATTTCTTTTTATTTCTTCTCTTTTATTTTATTCCCTCAAGATCATAGAAAAATAATCAAGCCCTTGACTCAACACTAATCTTTATTATATATAGCTCACGGACTCGATTACACAAGAAGATCATAAAGCAAAACTCACAACTAGACCATACTAAAACTTTATTCTACTAGATCAAGATATTATCAAAAGGATCGAACTAAGAAAAATGGTAAAGATAAAAGTGATGGTGATACGATACCGGGGCACTCCCCCAAGCTTGGCAGTTGCCAAGGGGAGTGCCCATACCCATGTGTTCATGTCTCCTTCTTCGGGGGTGGTGATGTAATATTCTTGGCGATGATTCCCCTCAAGATACGATTCTCTTCTTCGAGCTTTGTCGTGGGTTTGTCACGGCAGATTTCCTAGCGTAAGGACTTAGTCGTGGAGCCATCGCAACGTAGTAGCTTAGAGGGGTTAAAGCGGAACAAGGGACACAAGGAATTATACTGGTTCGGCCCCTTATGGTGAAGGTAAAAGCCTACTCCAGTTGTGATGGAATTGCTAGGGTTTCAATGACCAGGGAGCGAGTCCGCTTTTCCTGGCTCTCGAGTTGTTGTCCTCCCCTTAAACCGCCGCCAGGTCGTCCCTTTATATACACAAGTTGACACCCGGTGGTTCACAGAATCACGGCCGGCTCATAAACGTGTCCGGCTCGGTTTCTACCCTTTCCTATCTTACAATACAAGTTACATATCGTATGGCGGTTTATGTCTACGGGCCCTAATCTGCCATTGGGCCCTGGGCCTTTATGCCAGAACTACTCCATAAAGTGTCATATCCCTTTGTCTTCATGGGCTTCCATATGAATAACTTGTTATGGGTATAACCCGGCCCCTCCTGGCCGGTTTATACTCAGTAGTAATATCCCCAACATTAGGCCCCAGGTTGATTTGAACCAGTTCATGTCAATCTTCAACACTTTAAGAAAAATTCCTCCTTCAATACCTTCGCGTAAATCTTGTAATCCGCCATGGCGTCATCTTCCAGGATTATAGTAAACCGCCATGACGTTACCTGTTATGATAAATTGTATATACCACACCTTCATTAATGAGCCTCCGACAATCGAGGCGATAGCTCTGTCACATATCCAATTTTTGGGCTCCTCGATTTTTGTGCCTGTCACTTATCCCTTCGCCTTGTAAATAAGGCCGGGGGGTCATTTTCATCTTTCCCCCTCGTGCCTCTTCGCATTATCCCCTTCCTTGCGTTGACCTAGCGCTCGAGCTCTACCGCCGCCTTAGTCCTTCGCTTCTACCCCAACAATGGCCACTACATCATCCTGATTGAACCAGAGAACCACGGCGCCTCTCCGCTGCTCCTGTGACATTGGTAAGTCCTCTTTCCTTCCACCCTAGATCTTTCATTAGGGTTTCAGTGTTCATTGGAGTTCGTTGGTGTTCGTCCTTATTCATCTCTTCCTGATGGTTCTTGATCTAAACTTTGATGCTTATTCCGCATAGAAATCGCCATGATCCTTCCTTTCTACTAATGCATCTTATTTAAGTAGAAAATCCCATCTGAATCCTTTGACTGTTCAAGTACCAAAATATTTAACCCTGATTAATTTTTCATTTTCTGACACATGATAGATCCATATTTGTAATACCAATTTGTGGAAATTGTTTCTCCATCACTTAGTTATTTCAGATCTGTACCTTCCTTACCAGCATAGGCGGTTTGGTTTTTAGAAAATGATAATCTGGTAGGTACCATTAGTCCCCTTTAAACCGCCGATTTTTTTATCTTTTTAACCCTTCCAATGTCAGACTCCGGTTTAACATGTGTATATGCCTCAACGTCTTTTCCTTTGATCTTGTGACGCTTTATACTTGTCAGTCATAAATCATAAACCGACATTTAATCTTTTCTTTCAGCTTTTCATTGAAATGGCCAAGCAATTTTACTCCTGCAATTGGGTTCCGTCCCAGGTTACCGAGGAACAATTGAACGGTTTAGTCAACATGGACGCTTTAGCAAAAAAGGAGGCCATCCACTGGAGGGTCCCTGGCCCGGAAAATCCTCCTGAGTCTAAGGACGGAGAAGTGATTGTGTTTGCTGACCATCTGGGCCGAGGGTTTAGCCCTCCCGGATCAAAAAAAATTCGATATGTGCTTGCTAGCTTCCAACTCCATCCTCAAGACATTGGACCAAACTCCGTGTCCAATATTTGCAATTTCTAAGTATTTTGTGAGGCTTATCTTCAAGAAGAGCCCACGGTTGAACTGTTTAGGGATTTCTTCTACTTGAACCGCCGTAGAATTTACAGACGGACCCAATACTGAACTTGGCAGGATGGAAATTCAGAAAAGGAAAGACGTCACCTTCCCTCACGCCAAGCATCACAGTCACCCCAAGGACTGGAATCAGACTTGGTTTTACTGCTAAGATACATCTCCAACTGATGAAAATCCTCTACCGGGTTATCGTCCTCATCGTCTTAGCAATACACATCCATTTGCCCAACGTCTTAGCGCCAAGGAACAATCCAAGTATGCACCACAGCTTCCAAAGCTTCGGGCCTTCGTTGCAAACGGTTTAACAGACGTCGATTTTGTTCGTTGCTGTATCGCCTGGAGCATTCGGCCTTTAAGCCAACGCCCTGGTTTAATGTGTGAGTACACAGGGGGCTGGAAAGATCCTCAACGACATATTGACATTCAGCTAACAGAAAATGAAATTATTGAAGTTGTTAAGAAGATATTGGATGAATCGGTGGCTGTCTACAGCAAAACACTGCTGAATCCCTTCTGTGCTTCCAATAAACCGCCAGCTGTAAGAATCATATAACTCCTGCTTTAATCTGATCCTTTTAAATATTCCCTCAAAATTTTGTCAATTTTTGACAGGGTGATGATCCGTTCTAGAAGAAGAAACCACAGGACAAACCGGCCAAGACGCCTCGCCCCAAGACCAAGGTTACTAAAAAACCTGCCAAGAAGAAAAATGCTGAACCCTCTGAACCGAACGTTGATGATGACGTGGATAATCCGGACTCAGAGGTAGAACTTGACTCTCTTGGTTCGTTTTTCGTACACCTCATTGACAATGACTATTATCAGGATGACGCTGAAGGCAGCCAAGCCGATGATGCAGAGGTAATTATTCTTTCCTCCGGTTCAGATCCTCTGCCAACACAGAAAATCCATCAAGCAAACCGGAAAGTAAGATTTTCTCACCCCCTAGCTCACTTGGACCCAAACTTTCTTTTGAAGAAGCAGCAACACGAAGCTCGCTGCACAACCCGGCACAGCGGCCAAGTAGTCACTTCAGCCGGTTTACCGAACACTCCGGTTCGGAAACGTCAATCTGAGGTCTCACATACTTCTAATACTTCTTATCCCAAGGCAGGCTATCTCTGACAACCTCTTAATCTGTCCGATTCAAATTATCAGGGAACGCTTCATTCATCATCTGGCGAGTTAACGGCCACACAGCTCCCTCCTCTTAAGACTATTCCTGGGTAAACACTTTAAACTTAACCTTTTCACGCTTTATACTTGCATGTTATACTAACCTTTATATCTTTTCCTTTCAGAGCCAAGGCCAGGCCCAGAAAAAAGGCCAAATTGAATAAACCAGCGGACGATAACCTGGCTGATGATAACCCAGCTGAAGATAACCCAGAACAGTTTGAGCCGAACGCTGATGACATACATGATGATTCGCCACCAGAATACCATGATACCTTTGCTGAACCGATGGAAGAGGATCCCACCGGTCGTGCTACTGACCCGCCAAGCCCAGCCAAAGCCGCGGATAAACCGCCAAGCCCGGCTAAATCTGCTAAGGAACAATCAGACAACGTTATTGTTACTGATGTCAGCCACACCACCCCTGGCAATCCTATCGCTTCATCAAAGCATAGTGCCAAGGAAGAGTTTTCTGCTATGGACAAGGGCAAGTGTAAAACGGATTTATCCAGCTATTCCCACCTCAACGCTCAAGAGATTCATTCTGCTTTCTTGAACCACCTGTATACCAGTCGCGACTATGAAGCCGGTTTAGTAGGCCTGATGAAGGAGCGGTATGAGGTAAACACTGTTTAACTCTTCATAATTGTTTCTCGTGTTCAATTTCTACTATCAACTCCAGCAACCCCCAAGGGCCGGTTTATGATATCAACATGAACCGGGACTTTGTAATACTTCATTTTTTGCCTGCGAAGCCCCCAAGGGATCGGTTTATACTTTTAGGATGAATCGGTACCTTCTTGTCATGAAGCTTCCAAAACTCTTGATAACCATCTTTGTAAACCGGTTGATCAAGAAAAATCCATAATTCTGTCTTGAGCAAATATACATTAGCCCCAAGTGCCAAGAGTATAACTTGTTATGTGCTTGGGACTTAAAATGTCAGTTGAGAAAAGCCATATGCATTAGCCCCCAAGTGCCAAGTGTATAACCTGTTATGTGCTTGGGACTTCCAACATGCACTACTGACTTATTAAATGACGCTTGCAGGCTAATCTGAGCCAGAAAGAATCTCAAATCGCCGACCTTCAGGAAAATATTAAGTCCCAGCAAGCTGAAACCTCCAAGGCTAAAGAGGAGCTGACTGGCGCTTTAACTGCTATGGAACAACTGAAGGAAAGCTTCAAAAGCGAACGGGCAAGATGGGATACTGAAAAAGCAGCTCTGCTAAAACGGGCGGAGGATGCTGAAACATCTCTTAAACCGGTAGCAGAAGAATTGACTGGCTTGAAGTGGCAAATCAATGCCATGACCACTGCTGTATTTGGTAAGTACCTTTATGATAAGCTTCAATATGTATTATCCCATAAACTGCCGGTTTATCAATATGTTCAATGCCGCAGGATCCCGCATTACCCACCCGGGCTCTAATATGCCAAAGAAGCTGAAGCATGCCTATACTCTTATAGAGCAATTATATTCCGGTGCCCAACGGGCCATTTGCACTGCTGCTCATAACAAACCGCCCCCAACCTTGATGAAGGAAATACTTGAGAAGCTATCAATGCTGCCTGCCCAGTTGGACGAGTTAAAAAGATCAACTGCAAGGTCGGGTGCTCTGACTGCGGTAATCTGGGCTAAAGCTTGGGTACCAGATCTTGACTCAGCAGATATAGGAAGCGGCTATCCGAGCCTAAAGGAAGACGGTTCAGAGTTTAACAATGATGATCTTTGAAGGTTGACAAAGGAAATGCGCCCCTTAGTTAGCAAATTGGCTGAAGAAACATATCTTTCGCATTATCACGCGGTTTATGATACTGACAACACATGACTTCCTGCGCCAACTCATGATGCAGAAGTTCTTATCCCGCCAATCCGTAAGCATACCTATGCCCTTGATGTTGACCCCTCCACCCTTATAAGCGACGAAGCTGTATTCAAGGCCCTAATTGGAATCGACTGGACAACCATTGACTTCCAGCTGCTGGGTAGAGAGGAGGAGCATGAACCAGCACAGGATGACCCGCAGCCGTCAAGTTAGCCCGAAGAATCGTGATCCGGAGGCCGGTTTAGCCCTCTACATACTGCAATCCTTTGCTTGAAAAAAAATAGTTATCCTTTTGGGCATCAAAGTGCCTCGTAATAGGCTAGTTTAAACACTTGGTCTCTATGCCATCGTGCATATTCACTTTTGCCTGATACTGTGAATCCGCCATGATTTATGTTATGTCTGCTTATGATCCTTAGTAGCTTTATTGAATCTGTTTCTGCATATGACAAGTATAAAGTGCCCTGGCGGTTTATTGCCAGGCGGGTCATAATGCCCAACATATAACCCAGGTTTATAACCAGGCTGCAAATAATAATAATCAAATATGAAATATATCATACCTGTGATATTGAATCACATCGTTGGCTTACCAACGTTCTGTAGTAAGGGTGATAACCCAAATCTTGAGTACTGATAACTCCTCCTTACTTTGCTGGCTTATAATAAAACCATGCCGGGTTGTAATAAACACCGGATTATTCGTATATCATACTAGCGACTTGTAGTCAAAGCCAAACCGGGTCAATCAACGCCGGTTTACATCTGATTGTAAACTGACGATTTATAATCGATAGCCAAGCCGGGTCAATAGATACCAGCAATATTCTCAATTTGTTCGGCCAACTTATAGTCAACAGCCAGGCTGGGTCAATAAGCACCGGATTATAACTGATCATGAACTGACAACTTATAGTTGAAAGCCAAGCTGGGTCAATAAACGCTGGTTTATCATAAGATATTATAAACTTCATCAAAGGAGAAAAAACTTGGCAAATAAAAATATAAAAAGAACATGCAAGGCTTTTCATGGGCTACCAGGCCCAAATCGAGACTTTTCATGGGCAGCTAGGCCACTGAGTTAAACCATTTTACATGGGCAGCTAAGCCAAGCTGGACCTCACATTAACCAATCGTCGTTTTAACTTTGACAAGTTCAGGGTCTATGAGATTGACTTGTCAAACGTTCAGCGTGTCATACCAGGATTACCTGGACGGAGTGGCTTACTTAAGAAGGCAGGATAACCCGGGGTTTTAGGTGAATACACCTGGCTTCCAAGCCTGGCTTGATAGCCTATTACAAGGGTGTAGACTCTTTGTTCTTTGAAAAGCAAAGAGCCCCCAAACAATATTTTGAGTTGTGCTCAGTGGGTGCCTATGTTTGAGTTGTGCTTTTGCAACACTCTCTTTGGCCCCCACGTGATTTCCTTTTGGCTTTAAGCCGATCAAGAGGTGTAGCTATGGTTTAAATACAACCAAGCCCCCAAGTGATTTGCCTGGTGGCCTTATGCCGATCAAGAGGTGTAGCTATGGTTTGAACGACCAAGCCCCCAAGTGATTTTTTCATATATATGACTTTATAAGCCGGATCAATGGGTAAACAGAACTCCACTTTATAAACAGAAGCCCCCATGTAATCACACATGATGTCAGAAAAACAACAGAGACCCCGCTTTAGCTGAGGCTCCGGTTTATTATATTGATCATAATATACACATTGTCATAACTATGTACATAAGAAGAGCATGTGGCTCAAGTATAGTAAGGCCGAAGATGAGCTATATTCCACCGCCGCTGGGTCTCCTCCTTCGATTTACGTGAGTCTTTGTGCTCTCGAACATCGATAAGGTAGTATGGTCCATTGTGCAGATTTTTGTTGACCACAAAAGGTCCTTCCCAAGGTGGGGACAACTTGTGCATATCAGTTTGATCCTGGATGAGCCGGAGCACCAAATCGCCTTCTTGAAAAGTTCTGGTTTGAACCCGGCGGCTGTGATAACGATGCAAGACTTGCTGGTAAATCGCCGAACGAGCTGCTGCAATACACTACAAAAAAAAGACACATCCGTGACATTTTGGGCCGAACAATTTTTTTCTGTCATACATATGACACTTCTATGACGATAATTGTGACAAAACCCGGTATCATCATATATGTGGTGGGCTCCTACTTCTATGACAAAAAATCATGACAGAAAATGGGCTTTTCGTCCTGGGTGGGCCGGAGACGCAGTTGCATGACATTCTTTGGGCCGTCCCTGACGGAAAAAACCATGGTAGAAGCGAGGGGGAGGAAAATTTCGGGGAGTTCCCGGTTATGGTGGGAGGTCGGGGGCCGAGCGATGCGCGTTTCTCTCGTACACGTACGCGCGTGTGTGCGAGGCGTTGGCTCTAACTGAACCTGAGCGAGGCGTTGGGCTCTAACTGAACCCGAGTGATTGCACTGCAGGCTACGCGTTATTGAACCCGAGCGATTGATCGATGGCTGTTAACTGAACCCGATCAAGCGATTCCTTCGCTACTACTGCTAACTGAAGCCGATCGATGCTGCCTCTGGGATGAACAGTGAGCGTTGCGGGGGGTTTGGATGAACAGTGAGCGGTGGCGTTGCCTCTGGATGAACAGGACCCCGTGGTGTGGTGGAGGGCTGGATGAACAGTAGACGGTGGAGGGGTGCCTGTGGAGGGGTGGTTGAACAAGACCCTGTGGTGTGGAGGGCTGGATGAACAGTAGACGGTGGATGGGTGGTTGAACAAGAGCCGGTGGAGTAGCGCGTGGTGGAGGCTGGATGAACAGGAGCCCATGGAGGCTGGAGGAGGTCGACGGTAGCCCGTGGAGGCTGGAGGAGGTCGACGGTGGAGATGAATAGTATCCCGTGGAGTCCCGTTTTGCGGTAGGCCACACCCCTCCCGATGAACAGGACCCCCGTTTCGACCGTAGGAGGTCCGTTTCGTCCGTTTTGCGGTACGCCACACCCCTCCCATCAACAGGACCCCTGTTTCGACCGTAGGAGGTCTGTTTCCTCCGTTTTGTGGCACGCCACACCCCTCCCGATCAAGAGGACCCCCGTTTCGACCGTAGGAAGTCTGTTTCCTCCGTTCTATGGTACGCCAAGCCTCGTTTCCATCGCCTGTTCCGTCCAAGCCCTCCCGATGAACACGACCACGCGTTCTGTTGCCTCCCGATGAACACGACGCATTCCGTTGCCTCCCCATGAACACGACGCATTCCGTTGCCTCCCCATGAACACGACGCATTCCGTTGCCTCCCCATGAACACGACGACGACACTGTTTCTTCGTTCCAACCCGGCCATGTACACGAGCCCTGGCCGTACGTAGGCGCGAGTAGGCGTTCGAGACCCTGCCCGTATGTACGTACGTGGTCGTATTTTCTTTCTTGCACCTGGCCATTGTACGTACGTGTACATGCTACATGCGCGTCTCTACTACGACACGTGCGCGCCTCTAATATGACACGTGCGCGCCTCTAAATCGACCAGTATATATGTACGTACACGTTCGCGACCAGAATGACAATGCTACGTACGCTTCGACCAGGTGGGTCCCGACTGTCAGGCACTTCCTTGCGTGCGAAGATGTAGCTGGTGGGTCCCAGCAGTCAGGGGGCGAATGGTTTTTTTGCCCGAACGCACTTCCTTGCATGCGAAGGTGTAGCTGGTGGGTCCCAGCAGTCAGGGGGGAAACGTTTTTTTCGTGAAATACGGTGGCCCGTCCGGTGGGTCCCTCCTGTCAGGTGGAGGAATAATTATTTTGCACGTAATAAGGAGGCACTTCCTTGCTGTGGCCGTGGACCCAGCTTGCAGCCTCTCCACGTATAGTCCACGTCCGATGGAAGCCGTTCCTTGACCACGTTGACCATGCCGCGCCGAGCGCACCAGGGCGGTGGACGGCGGCGAGGCCTAGGAAGGGGACGACGCGGAGCCGGGGAAGACGCGGTAGTGGATGCCCATGCGTAGAGGAGTACGAGGGTTCACTGTTTCGCTGCGGTGTGTGGCTGCCGTCGCCGCAGAATAACAGGGGGTGTGGGTGAGTATAGGGATGGCCTGGCCAGCGGTGGGAGTAGTAGGGGGCGGTGAGGCCTCCGCCGCATCGCAGCCGGCCACGGGAGGCAGGAGCACGAGGCACGACTGGCGCTAGTTTGGGCGGCTAGAGCAAGAAGACCAGAGGTTGAAGAAGCACTGCGACCGTTGGATGGACATCGTACGGTCACTGGAGCTAGAATCGTGCATATATTGACTAAGTTGACAAAGCCCTCCGTCCCCGTCAACTTAGTAGGCCGACAAGTCAGCCTGCCACTATACTGGGTCCCAGCTAACAGGGGGAGTATTCATTTTTTGTGCGTAATAAGGAGGCACTTCCTTGCATGCAAAGATATAGCTGGTGGGTCCGAGCTGTCAGCGGCAGTAACATTTTTTTTCACAAAATACAGAGGCCCTTTCGGTGGGTCCCTGATGTCAGGTGGAGGAATCATTATTTTGCGCGTAATAAGGAGGCATTTCCTTGCGTGCGGCCGTGGACCCAGCTGTCGGCCTCTCCATGTACAGTCCACTTCAGATGCATGTCGGTCGTTGACCACGTTGACCAGGCCGCGTCGAGAGCACCAGAGCGGTGGACGACGGCGAGGCCTAGGAAGGGAACGACACAGAGGCAGGGAAGAATCGGCAATTGTTTCCCACGCGGAAGGGAGTACGACTGTACGAGGGTTTACTGGTTCATATGCCGTCGCCGGAGAATAACTGCAGGTGTGGGTGAGTAGAGGGATGGCTAGGCCAGCGATGGGAGTACGGTGGGGCGGTGTGGCCTGCGCAGCAGCACAACCGGCCACGGGGAGGAGGGAGCAGGCAGTCCTCCCGCCGGCGCTTGTTTGAGCGGCTGGAGCAGGAAGAGCAGAGATTGAAGAAGCACGACAGCCGTTCGATGGACATCCAACAGTCACTGCTTATGCGTCAACCTTTTTTTAGGAAAGCCTCAAATCTGTGGAAAACAACATATAGCCCATTTGCTAATTGTTAAGGTTTTTTTGGAGCCCATATTCTTTTTGTTAGCATTACAGCCCATATTGTGGCCACGGTTAAAAAATTATAAGAAATTTTGCATATTTCGGTGCGGTCCAAACTGTTTTTAATCCCGAAATTTCAACTCACATTCAAACTGATTTTAAAAATAAATGTATATCAATATAAAATCCAACAAATTCTCCACGCATAAAAATTAATGTAATTTAAAATCTCGAATTGAAAAAAAAGATATTTGAAACTAATTGCCGGTTTGATGTGTTTTAAAAATGTACATCCCATTTCTCATTACTGATGGGCCATTTTCTCGGCCAGCCGAATGAAAGCTCTCCTCGTCTTGAAAGATTTGCAGCCCAACAGGCCTGACAAAGCGACTTACTTGGCAAATCACAAAAAAACTGGGCTGTGGACACGGACCCAGCTGTCAGCCTCTCCACATACAGTACTCTTCCGATGGAAGTCGTTCCTTGACCACGTTGACCACGCCGCGTGGAGAGCACCATGGCGGTGGACGACGGTGAGGCCTGGGAAGGGGACGACGTGGAGCCGGGGAAGACGCGACAGTGGAAGCCCGCGCGGAGAGGAGTACGAGGGTTCACTGGTTCGGCTGCGGTGTGAGGCTGCCGTCGCCGCAGGGCCTGGCCAGCGGTGGGAATAGTAGGGGGCGGTGAGGCCTCCGTGGCAGCACAGCCGGCCACGGGAGGCAGGAGCATTCGGCACGACCGGCGCTGCTTTGGGCAGCTGGAGCAAGAAGACCAGAGGTTGAAGAAGCACTATGGCCGTTGGATGGACATCGTACGGTCACTGGAGCTAGAATCGTTCATATTGACTAAGTTGACAAAGCCCTCCGTCCCCATCAACTTAGAAGGCCCACAAGTCAGCCTCCCACAATGGTGGAACCCAGCTAGTAGGGGTATTCATTTTTTTGTGCGTAATAAGGAGGCACTTCCTTGCGTGCGAAGATATAGCTGGTGGGTCCGACATGTCAGCGGGGGGGGGGGGCATTTTTTCGCGAAATACATAGGCCCTTCCGGTGGGTCCCAGCTCCCAGGTGGAGGAATCATTATTTTGTGCGTATAGTCCACGGCCGATGGATGTCGTTCGTTGACCACGTTGACCAGACTACGCCGAGAGCACCATGGCGGTGGACGACGGCGAGGCCTAGGAAGGGAACGACACGGAGCCGGGGAAGACTCGGCAATGGTTGCCCACGTGGTGGGGTGTACGAGGGTTTACTGGTCCGGCTGCGGTCACCAGAAAATAACAGGAGGTGTGGGTGAGTAGAGGAATGGCCTGACCAGCAATGAAGTAGGGTGGGGCGGTGTGGCCTGTGCGGCAGCACACCCGGCCACGGGAGGCGGGAGCAGGCAGTCCCACCGGAGCTGGTTTGGGCGGCTGGAGCAAGAAGATCAGATATTGAAGAAGCAGCACGGCCGTTGGATTAACATCCAACGGTCACTGCTGCTAGAATCGTTTGTGGACTAAGTTGACAAAGCCAAAGTACACGTCAACCTAGTAGACCCACAAGTCAGCCTCCAAATTTGTCCCAAACAGCATACAGCCCGAAATTTCTAGCCAGATTCAAATTAATTTTAAATCTAAATATACCTTAATTTAAATTCAATGAAATTTTACGTGCACAAAAACAATGAAATTTAAAATATCAAAATCCGAAAGAAAACAATATTTTGGAACTAATTGCATGTTTGCTGTATTTTTTCAATTTACAGCCCATTTATTATTACTTATAGCCCATTTCTTATTACTTATAGCCCATTTCTGGGCAAAATGCATCCCTCCTCGTCTTGAAAGATTTCCGGCCCAACAGGGCGTAGAAAAGCAAGTAGGCCTACATTGGTTATTCTGCAAAAAACAAAATAGCTGACTAGCCATTTTTAGAAAGAAAAAAAAACAAACTGGGCTGGACATGTGCTAAACATGTGAAATAAAAGCCTGGGCTAGACGGGCCACGGGTCCCGCACAACCCAGTTGATACCCTTCTCCGTCCCGAAA
Source organism: Triticum urartu (assembly GCF_056163025.1). Classification (NCBI taxonomy): domain Eukaryota; kingdom Viridiplantae; phylum Streptophyta; class Magnoliopsida; order Poales; family Poaceae; genus Triticum; species Triticum urartu. The sequence continues at coordinate 111,454,832 of NC_141873.1, forward strand.
AAACAAAATTACTGCGCGCTGCTGGGTCCCTACTGTCATCCTCACCATGTACAGTCATCTCCTTATTCCTCTCGGTTGTTGACCATGCTGACAACACCGGAGGGCGGCGCCACGGTGAGTGAACCAAGGAGGAGGACGATGGTGAGGCCTCGGACGGGAACGAACAAGAGCCGGGGAAGATCACAGCCAGCCGTGGGAGGCGGGAGCAGGCGGTCCCGCCGGTGCTGGTTTGGCTTTGGCGGCTCGAGGAAGAAGAGACTGAAGAAACGCGACAGACGTTGAATTTCAATCCAATGGTCAAGGTTCGCACAATCGTTTGTTGACTAAGCGGACACCAAGTAGCATACTTCTTTAAATATATAAAGAAAATCAAAGACTTGGGAAGGCGTACAGAACAAGCTAGTGTACCAGTAAAGAGACGTTGCCGAGTTTTAGAAAAAAGAAAGACGTGCTCCTGTAGCTGGATCGAATCCAAACCTAGACTATGACTATCTATGCTACTCTGCAAGTAATGAAACTGACATATCCAACGTTCGCTTCTCCTCTTCTCTACTTACTCTGCCTAGCATCAGAAGCTCTGGCCGCAGCAACCATGTCCACTGGCTGCTCGTCCAGCCGCTCTTCAGCATGCAACAACCAGATATGCGCCAAGTAGCCACCCATACCATTGCCTGTGGGTCTCATCACACCCCCGCCGGCACGCGCACCACAGCCGATTGCTCATCGCAACCCGCTGCCGTTGGTGTGGTGCCACTGCTGCAAATCACGCAGAGTCATCCGTCGCGTCTCAACCACAATCTGCAACCCTGGCCGAGTCTTCTACAAATTCCCGAATCATGGGATAATAATATGTTTAAGTGTTGTTCTGCCGCTTTCAGTTGCTGATTTTTTTAATAGTTTGGTTGATGATCTTCCAATTTGATTCGTGCAGAAAAGGGAAGATCCGTGTGATTTGTATTTCTGGGAAGTTGCTGATGTGGGGGAATGCAACTACGCTGATTATTTGGTTGGCCGAGGAATCCCAATACCAGGAGGTTGGGGTGTTGGACAAGTAACTGAAGGAACGGCAGAAGAGGAAGATGCAGAGCAGAAGATTAAAGATGCAGTTCCTCTGATCATGGCCAAGCAACAGCTGCTGGACGGCCTTGACAGCAATGAGGAGATGAAAGAGCTTGTGAAGATAATGGGAAAAATCGATGTGCTCTGTAGGATGATTGTCTCTTTATTTGTAGTGTATGTAGCACCCGTGATGTATTCAGTGGCTACGACATGAGCACATTGCTGAAACTAGTAATGAATGAAACCTGTGTAGCAGGCTGGGCGTAGTGTTGTGAACATCTAATGATTTCTATTAACGGAAATCAGGGGGTATCCCCTTTTGCTCATATAAATAAATAAATAAATAGCAGAGGCCCTGTCGAGTCAGCTTTGTTCTCATTCGAAGACGTCGAGAAAATTGTAGTCCAACAGCAAACTATGTCATCAAATTCAAGTTTCATAGCCAAATATGAGTACAACTAAACAACAATGCCATCATGTTTTAGTTGTCATACAATCACCAAACACAAATCGCCATACATAACAAGTGATGTTCTCAAAGCAAAATACTAAACAACATGTTCATCAAGTTTCAGTTGTCATAGCAAACACAATTTCACATAGTAGATAAAAACATCTTCTGACAGGCAAATACGACAAAAGCAATGTAATCATCATCCGCAGCAGCAGCGTCAACATCTTCGCCATGTGTATCAGTCTGAATCGTAATTCCCGATGGTGTCATCTTCTTCTTCGTCCTCAACGTCCTCGAACGTTGGCTTCTTCTTGATCAACTCTTGTATGTCCACAGCACGACAGGCAATCTTTTCGCCGACGTCATTGACGTGATGGTTCTCAAAGATATTAGGAACATCTGTGTTATCTTGTACATCAGGAGCAGTGTAAGCATCATCTTGTTGTGCAACTTCATTAAACGTATTCCTCTGCTCAAACCTTTGCAATACTCTCCAGTCATCGCTATGTGCAAATGTGGCTTCCAAGAAAAATATCTGTGTTGCTTGATTTGCCAAAATAAAAGGCTCGTTGGTCTGGTACGCCGCCTTGGCATTGATGGATTTGAAATAATCATTAGCTCTGGGTTTTGCGATCCTGGAAAACAGGTTATACCAATGACAACACAACAGAACCACACACCGATGATCCTCGAAACTGGAGATATACTACAACTGAACAATGTCTGTTATGTTAGCATACATTTCAGTTGTCTCTTTGTCATACGTATTCGTGCTCATGATGACATTGTTTTGTGTCTTCCTGCCTTCGTCTCGTGCAAGGGTGTTGTAGCGCACATGTCCAACAACGCAAGATTCATAATGTCTTACCCGAGTATCAGGACCCATTGCTAGTGAGTAAAGGGCATCATCAACTGCCTGCCCATCCTCCCGCATCTTCTTAACCTATGGTTAGAAAATAGACAAGATGATCATCTTATGTACTCAATATATTAAAAAAACTGACAGTGCACTTCAAAAGCTTACATGGTTCTTGAACCATTTCGCAAATCCTGCCATAACCAGTTTGTCAATGTTTCTTGGATTTTGCGGCAGTAACTCCTCTTTGTAGATGCTGCACAACATAGTGATCGCGTCAAACATCTAAATATATAAGAATGTGCTGCAAGTTTAGTATATTACGATGTATAAGTTGCAGTACTGCACTTACTTGATATAAGGTAGTATCTCAGGACAGTTATTCAACACATACCAAACCATTTTGTCCAAATCTTTAGGTTTGTCCTCTTGTCGACTCTTCCCTGTAACTCGAACAGAATAATCGAAAACATTGAGCCCGGGATTGTCTTCACCCACCTCTTTGCTAGGCTGATGAGCTGTTTCAATGTATTTTGAGCAGAATGTCAACGCTTCTGTAGCAATGTAGGCCTCTACAATGGAACCCTCGGGTCTAGCTCTATTCCTAACATAGCCCTTGAAAGTGCCTAGCCGCCTTTCAATAGGGTACATCCAGCCATACTGTACTGGACCTCTAAGTAGTGCCTCATCAGGTAGATGAACAACCAAATGCACCATCACATCAAAGAAGGCTGGAGGATATATCTTCTCAAGGTCGCATAGGATAGTTGGTATATTGTCTCTAATACGCTCCAAAGCATCTATCCTGATATTCCTACTGCAGAGTTCCCTGAAGAATTGTCCCAACTCTGCAACTGCTCTGTATAAGTCAGGGCGGCCCAATCCTCTAAGGATAACAGGTAAAACCCTTTGAAGTAGGACGTAGCAGTCATGAGTTTTCAACCCGTGTACCTTCTTTCCATCTGCACTGACTCTCCTTTCAGGGTTGGAAGCAAATCCATGTGGGAATCTCACACGTGATAGGACCTCGCAGAATTCTTTTCTTTTTACCTTGTCCAAGACATACACAGCTGGTGCCATATTCCATGGTTTACCTTCATCTTGCACCTGCAAATCCTTTCTGATACCCAGGTGTGTCAAATCAATCCTAGATTTTAAGGTATCTTTCGTCTTGCCTTCAATATTAAGAAGTGTCCGATAATGTTGTCACATATATTTTTCTCGATGTGCATCACATCAAGATTATGCCGCAGATCCAAATCTTTCCAATACTCCAAGTCCCACAAAGTGGACCTGCAGGTAAACAATAATCTCTCTTCTACCCTGCCACACTTCCTTTTCCCGCTACCATTACCAGGATGGTTTCCTGGTGTAATATGCCTGACCTTCTCTAATTCCACTTGCAACTCATCGGCGGTGAGCCTCTTTGGCGCATCATGGTTTTCATGCTTTGCATTGAACACATGTCTTTAGTATTTTCTAGGATGCGGCTTGTCCTTGGCAAGGAAACGACAGTGTCCAATGTAACAGATCTTGCTAAGTATTGCGTATGACAGCGGATTCCTGTCACAGCGAACACATGCATTGTAACCATGTGCCGTTCGCCCTGACATAGTGCCCAAAGCCGGATAATCATGGATGCACCAAATTATAACAGCACGCAGAAAGAAATCAGCTGGAGGGCTGCTATATAGGTCTCGAGTGAGAACACCCTTCCATAGCTGCTGAAGTTCCTCCACAAGAGGCTCCATGAACAAATCAAAATCCTTTCCAGGACTTTTTGGACCTGGGATGAGCAAGGCCATCATGTAGTTTGATTCTTTGGTGCAAACATTTGGAGGCATGTTGTAAGGGATAACAAGCACTGGCCACATGCTATATGTGGCGCTCTGGTGGCCAAATGGGTTAAATCCATCTGAAGCTAAGCCAAGTCTAATGTTTCTCGGGTCAGCAGCAAACTCTTTGTGTTTATCGTTGAAGCTTTTCCACTCACTACCATGAGATGGATGGCTCATTACATTCTGATCTCTGTACTCCTGGTTCCTAGAATGCCACAGTACATCCTCTCTTGTTTCAGCATCATGAAACAACCTCTGCAATCTTGGTGTAATTGGAAAATGTCTCAGAACATTATGAGGAATCCTCTTCACAGCATCGCCATCTTTCCATCTTGATGATTTGCATTTCGGGCATTCACTTAAGTTGGCATAATCCTTCCGGAACAGAACACAATTATTCTTACAAACATGGCATCTCAGACGCATCCGGGAAAGATTTGCGGAAAGCAGCCAACATCGCATCGAATGATAAACACAGAGAGAGAGAGAGAGAGAGAGAAGGGTGACTGAACTCCTCCCAGCAGTTCATCGCCCCAGCCAAGAACAGACCCTCGCGAGGCTGTTCTTCCTCGTACTGTTCATCATCATCAGCCCAAGAGGCAATCCACCACACCACACACTGGAGTAGGGTATTACACCACAACGGTGGCCCGAACCAGTATAAACCTTGTGTCCCTCGTGTTATTCTTTCCATAGCTTAGACCTTAGCGAGGCGGAGGGGTGCAGGTAGGTAGGAGGCGAAATCTCCGTGCGCACCCCAGTGTTCGAACCTCAAGGGTCTGTCGGAACCCGAAATCCGACATTTGGCGTGCCAGGTAGGGGTGCGTCGGAGTTTTCTCTTCCGCCACCGCCACGGCCTGCCTCGCGATGAGTAGCACGTCGCCCGCTCCGGCCGCCGGTGCCAGCTCGGGGGCCAGGGGGCTCCGAGCCCTGGCCCCAGCCCGGCAACGGGTATGGTGGCCGGACAAGTTCAAGCCAACGACGCCGCCGCGCTACGGCGGCGCGACGGATCCGCTGGCCTTCTTGCTGGCGAGCGAGGAGGCCCTCCTCGAAGCCGAAGGTGACGATAGGGTCGTGGCCAACTGGCTCCCCATGGCCCTCACCGGTGCTCCGCGCACATGGCTGCTCCACCTGCCGGCAGCCTCCGTGGCCTCACAGGAAGAGCCCTGCAGCCTCTTCCCCGCCCATCGCGCTACACCAACACCCCCGGTCGTTGCGGCCCTCCTGGGCGGCTCGCAGGTGCCGCCTACAAGTCACCACGTCAAGCCGTTCATCCGTCGGGTCAGCGCCGCTTCCACGCGGCAGGGGGCTCTCCCGGACCGGGCGACGCCCGAGACCGGCCTGACCTTCAGCTCGGAGGACCACCCCTCCAACTCGGCCTGCTCGGGTGTGCTCCCCATGCTGTGCACCCCCACCATCTGCCAGGTGGCCGTCAGCAGAACTCTCATTAATGGCGGTGCGGGCCTCTGCATGCTCTCGATCGAGGCCTTCAACCTCCTCTGCATACCCCTCGAACGGCTGCAACCCAGCCGGCCCTTCTCAGGCGTTGGGGGCGGATCATCCAGCTCCTTGGGACAGATCCGGCTCCCAGTAACCTTCGGCACCTACGACAACTTCCGCACGGAGCTGGTCGACTTCGACATCGCCCCCATCGGCCTCCCCTACAACGCCATCCTCGGCTACCCAGCGCTGGCCCAGTTCATGGCCGCGACACACCCGGCGTACAACCTCATGAAGATGCCCGGGAGCAGCGGTGTCCTCACCGTGCACGGGGACACCGGAGACGCGCTGCGGGTGCTCAAGCTCGCCTTCAAGACGGCGGCGTCGGCACAGCCCGCCGACTTGGAGACCCCTGAGCCCAAGGGGGCTGCACTCGCCAAGAAGAAACAGTTGTTCACCCAAGACAAGGCAGAAACCAAGCAGATACCCGTCGATGAGGACGGGTCCACCAACGCCACTTTCAGGAGGCCAAGACCTTGATACAAGACCTGAAGGAAACCTTCGCGAGCCTCAACGCAGTGAACCTACGGCTCAACCCAGAGAAGTGTGTGTTCGAAGTGTGTGACCGCGCTAGGGCGCTTCATCTCCAAGTTGGGGGAACGAGCGCTGCCCTTCTTCCAGCTAATGAAGAAAAAGGGGCCCTTTCAGTGGACTGAAGAGGCCGACAAGGCGTTCCAGGATCTCAAGAGATACCTGACCAGCCCACCGGTCATGGTGGCTCCGCGCCCTCAAGAGCCCCTGGTGCTTTACCTCGCTGCCACTCCCTACTCCGCCAGCGCAGCCTTGGTGGCAGTCAGAGAGGAGCGTCGAATCAAAACCGCGGCAGCAGCCCGGGACAAGGCAGAACAGGAACAAGGAAGGCCCACAGAAACCGCCACCGCGGCTGAGGAGGATCAGCCGCCGTAGAGGAGTGCATCGGAGGCGGAAGAGGCCCCTCTCCCAGATGGCCAGTCTCAGGAGGCCTCATTGCCTCAAGAGGCGCCATGGTCTTCGAAGGGAGCCACCAGCACTGACGCACTCCACCTCGTTGAGCACCCAGTGTACTTCGTCAGCACGGTGTTGCGGGATGCAAGGGCACGGTACCCCATGCCTCAGAAGCTCCTCCTCGCGCTACTGGTGGCCTCGCGCAAGCTGCGGCACTACTTTCAGGGTCACCCCATCAAGGTCGTCTCGTCATACCCCCGGGAGAGAGTGCTCAGGAGCCCTAACTCAGCTGGAAGGGTCGCTGAGTGGAACATAGAACTACAAGCGTTTCAGCTCGAATTCAGCATGGCCAGAGTCATCAAGGGAGCAGCGTTGGCGGATTTTGTGGCAGAATGGACAGAGGCACCAGGCCTCAAGGCAGACGAGGATTGGTCCCTCTCCCCGGGAAGCGAGGCGCCAGAAGGCTGGGTCATGTACTTCGATGGGGCGTTCTCCAGGCATGGCGCTGGGGCTGGGGCGGTGCTTATATCGCCCACTCAGGACAAGCTCTACTACGCTGTGCAGCTCTGTTTCTAGCAAGGTGAAAAGGTCTCCAACAACATAGCGGAGTATGAAGGTTTAATAGCAGGCTTGAAGGCCGCAGCTGCCCTGGGAGTGAAACGCCTCACCATCAAGGGCGATTCACAGCTCCTTGTCAATTTCTCCAACAAGGTGTACGAGACGAAAGATGAGCACATGGAAGCCTACCTTGCGGAGGTCCGCAGGATGGAGAAGCAGTTCTGGGGGTTGGAGTTGCAGCATGTGCCCCGTGGCACCAATCAGGAGGCCGATGACATCGCCAAACGGGCGTCCAGGCGGTTACCTCAGGAGCCTGGCGTTTTCGAGGAGCGGCTCTTCAAGCCCTCAGCCCAGCCGTCAATGTCAAACACGGCTCAGCCTCGGGAGGAGCTCCCCCAGCCACCTGCCAGGGGAGCTCCGGCCTGTGGCCCGGCCTCAGGAGCATGCCTGCTCCTGACGATGGAACCTCGGGAGGGATGCTGGATCACGGAGCTCCGGAGTTACTTAACACAAGGGACCCTACCGGAGAAGGAGGAGGAAGCGGAGCGAGTGGCACGACAGGCCACGGCATACTGCATCAAGGATGGAGAGCTCTACCGGAAGCGACCAAACGATGTATCCCTGCGCTGCATCTCCAGGGAGCAAGGGAAGGAACTGCTCGAAGATATACATGGCGGAGACTGTGGACATCATTCATCATCACGGACCCTCATCGGCAAGGCGTTCCGCAGTGGGTTTTATTGGCCCACCGCGCTCAATGACGGCGTCGAATTAGTGAAAGCTTGTGAGGCCTGCCAGTTCCACACCAAGCAGATCCATCAGCCAGTAGGAGGCCTGCAGACTATACCCCTTTCGTGGCCATTCGCAGTCTGGGGGCTGGACATCTTGGGCCCGTTTCCTCGGGCGCCAGGGGGCTACCACTACCTCTACGTCGCCGTGGACAAGTTCACCAAGTGGGCTGAAGTAGAGGCTGTCCGCACCATTCCTGCGAGTTCCGCGGTCAAGTTCATCAAGGGCATCGTGAGCCGGTTCGGGGTGCCGAACCGCATCATCACGGACAACGGTTCGCAGTTCACCAGTAACCTCTTCAAAACATACCGTGCTAACCTTGGAACGCAGATATGCTACTCTTCGATGGCGCACCCCCGAAGCAACGGCCAGGCCGAGCGAGCCAACGCAGAGGTCCCGAGGGGCCTCAAGACCAGGACGTTCAAGAAGAAGCTGGAGGCCTGCGGCAGAGGTTGGTACGACGAGCTTCAGTCCGTGTTGTGGTCCATCCGCACAACCGCGACCAAGCCGACTGGAGAGACCCCGTTCTTCCTGGTCTATGGAGCCAAAGCGGTCCTCCCTCACGAGGTCAGACGTCGCTCCGCGCGGGTCCTGGCGTTCGAAAAGGCGCAGCAGGACGCCATGCGGGGGATGGACGTCGTGCTGGGGGAGGAACGTCGCCGAGAAGCCGCGCTGCGAGCGGTGAGGTACCAACAAGCACTGCGGCGATATCACTGCCGCAACATCCGCCCCAGAACTCTTGAGGTAGGAGACCTCGTGCTCAGGTGGGTTCTCTCTAGGGAGGGGCTGCACAAGCTCTCTCCCATGTGGGAGGGCCCGTTTAAAGTTGTTCATGTTTCCAGGCCCGGCTCCGCATGCTTGGAGACTCAGGAGGGGGTGCCGGTCCAGAACGCATGGAACATCCAGCACCTCCGGAGGTTCTACCCCTAAAAAGGCCCAGAGCCTGTGAAGAAGGCGAATGCCTGTGAAGCTGTCGCGTTTTGGAAAAGGCCCAGAGCCTGTGAAGAAGGCGAATGCCTGTGAAGCTGTCGCATTTTGGAAAAGGCCCAGAGCCTGTGAAGAAGGCAAATGCCTGTGAAGCTGTCGCGTTTTGGAAAAGGCCCAGAGCCTGTGAAGAAGGCGAATGCCTGTGAAGCTGTCGCGTTTTGGAAAAGGCCCAGAGCCTGTGAAGAAGGCGAATGCCTGCGAAGCTGTTGCGTTTTGGAAAAGGCCCAGAGCCTGTGAAGAAGGCGAATGCCTGTGAAGCTGTCGCGTTTTGGAAAAGGCCCGGAGCCTGTGAAGAAGGCCAACGCCTGTGAAGCTCGCCGCCCGTGACACTCTCACGTAATAATGAGTTGGGGCTGTACACGCCCCGGAGTCTTAGGAGCGCCGGCCTCAGGCCCTGGGGCTCCCTCCCACGCCCAGTGGCAGCACTTAGCTCCGCGCTGGTGAGAAGACGTCGAAGACTAGATTAGGTGCCGGACGCGGCTTTTCATTTGCTTTCCGCAGTTGGCTTGTTCCTTCTCATTCGAAGTTTTATTGAAGTTGTTGCCGTCTTTGGCTTGTGGTTCTTCGACTTTTCACCCTCCTGCCTCGATTTCTCTTGTGCAAGGCCTCGCGAGGGGGGGGGGCAGCTGAGCGCCCTCGTGAGCGTTCCTATCCTAGTCGTTCAAAGGGTTCGTGACCTGGGCCCATTACAGGAGCACCCCTCCAGTCCGTGCCCCACGGGCACCGCGACACAAACACAGGGCCTGGGTCGGTCGCCCCCCACGGCTGGGGCCGGGAACTATCCACGCGCGGGCACGTAGCCGGAAGGTACGATAACGAAAGCAAAACAATGATTAATAGCAATAACCCAAACACGCCCCCGCGGGGCTCCACACTACTGTCTTTTTTATGCAGGAAAAAGGAAAAGAAAGAACAAATCAGGCGTAGCTCGCCTCACACCGGCCCGCAGGGAAGACCCGAGCTGCCTCCGAGGCTCAGGCAGACTCCCTCTCGCGCTTCACCGGGGCGCGACGGCGGGCGGACACGCTACCACCTCCAGAGCAGATACGACGGCGTGGAGGCTGACCGCGGCCACCGCTAGAAGAGTTGCCGCCTGAAGAAGTACCGGAGAAGCTTGGGGAACCCTGAGCGCCGCTAGCCGCGCGAGCACTGCCCTCTCCATCATCGCCGGAGCTGGGTTCCCAGCCACGGTCGTCGCCCTCGGGACAACACCCTGCGCGGTGACCATATTCCCCAAACACCCTCACGTAGAGGGTGGCATCGCCGTCGAACTTGAAGTGCAGGGTGCACCGACGGCTCAGGCCACGCGCGCGGGCAAACGTCTGCCAACCGCAGGCCAGGGCCAGGCTCCGGCTGTGGAGACCTCCAGTGAGACCCATGAGGCCCGGCTGCAGCAGCCGTCGGCCTGAAGCCAGAGGCCGCCCGGGGCGCCGGCCGGGAGCTCGCCAAGGAGGAAGCGAGGAAGTGGAAGCCGGGTGCTAGTCGGCTCCGCCGACCACAAGACGAACTCCGGCAGCACCTCAGCAGCGTGAAAGCGCGGCCTAGGGGGACGCGCAGCCGGAGCGCGCCCCCCCAGCCGCAGCAATCCGCCCGTCGCTATGCTGAAAATCGCCTCCACGGCCGCGGGGAGCTGCCGCTGCGGCTGAGAACCTCCTCGACGGGGCCATGAAGAAGAAGGAGAAGCAAGGGAGGATGAACTGGAAGGGCGCGCGCTGATCCGTACTTATAGCTGGCGAGGGCCAACCGACGGCCCCCACGATCGTAGGTAATTATGACCCGCTTTGCATGCAGGGACTTGTCCAATCCGTGCAATTGCCGAGGTGCCATGGGGAAGTGGAGACGCCCACGTCCAATCAACTGCCACGCGGCACCCAAGACCGCAGGCTGTTAGGGCCCGCGGCTCTTCGCTCTTGCCCTTTCGCCCCCCTGCACGGCCAAGCCTGGGCGCGCCTTGGGCCCGGGGGCTACTGTCGGCGTTCTGGGAACGGGGGTCCCCAGACTTGCCTGCCTGCGGCGTGGCTCAAAGGAGGGCCCAGCACGGCCCATCTTCATCAACACAAACCCGAGACCCTCGCGAGGGGCCAAGCCTCACGGGGCGGACGACACGGAGCTTCCTCAGGCACGGCCTCGTCAGGCTGGCTCGCGAGGAGGTGGAGAGATCAAGGCGGGGTACCTCACGAGGTGCCTGTGACGCAAGCCATGACGACTAAGGGCGCCAGGCGGGTGCCAGCCCACGCAGTGTCCTCCTTTCCCCTTTGGTGCAAAGGGGGCAAGCACAGCCGCGGAGTACCGAGGCATCAGGCAAAGGTTGCCATTTCGGTGCAACAAGACCAAGACCAGGAGGACTGCAAGATGGAGGTCATCGTGGAGCCCAAGATGGCGTCACCACCAGAGCTTTGTGCAGGCGAAGACTACTTTTGTCAGGATAGCTGGTACTAGCTGTCCCCTTTCAAATTAGCCCGTCATTGTTGGCTCCCTTCCCGCTCGATATTTGGGAAGAGGACCAGGGCCTCTATAAATAGGACCAGCCACCCGCAGGGTAAAGGGATCGAAGGATCAGGGGGCTGAGAGGTTAGGGTTTAGAAAAGGGACAATCGAGAAGAGAGAGAGGGAGAAGGGTGACTGAACTCCTCCCAGCAGTTCATCCCCCCAGCCAAGAACAGACCCTCGCGAGGCTGTTCTTCCTTGTATTGTTCATCATCATCATCCCAAGAGGCAATCCACCACACCACACACTGGAGTAGGGTATTACACCACAACGGTGGCCCGAACCAGTATAAACCTTGTGTCCCTCGTGTTATTCTTTCCATAGCTTAGACCTTAGCGAGGCGGAGGGGTGCAGGTAGGTAGGAGGCGAAATCTCCGTGTGCACCCCAGTGTTCGAACCTCAAGGGTCTGCCGGAACCCGAAATCCGACAGAGGTTGGCTTAGTTGGGTTTTTTAGGACGAGTAATGCTACACCTACGTAATCCCAGTTACGTAATTAACATAATGTGAAATGTGTGAGCTGTTGATTGTAGATTGGGGGGAGGGAGGGGCCCACCACCATGAAAATCAGGGGAGGAGAGAGAGAGAGGCAATTTACGTTAACCCTTTCGTAGGTTCCCGTAGATGTAGAAAGATGCGAAATGTGTGAATGTGTAGTGGACGTACTATTGGAGTGCCTAAGATAATTTGTGTATGTATAGACCCTATGTGTTTATTTTACTTCGCATGTTAGATTTGTCTCGGTACAATAAAAAGCAGAGTTGGTGATGATGGTGTGCCTGTCATCTTGCAATATAGGTCATCCAATCTATATCTAACGGATAGGAAGGAAACTATGACAATTTACCCGCACTCCTCTCCACATTTGCAGATAAGGCTTTCCCTCGTTCATCCTTTTCTCCCACAAGATCTTGATCTTCCGTGCAACGCACGAGCATCTTGCTAGTACTCCTACAATATGTATATTATTGTGAAAGTTCATATACACCGGCCGAGATTAATGCAAACACGGCAGATTTTCATTACATTTCGAACTTTTATAGGACAGAAAAATAAAAGAAACCCGACCCTAAACCTATTCTACGGCGGCGACTGACGTCCTCCATCTGCGATCTCTATGTATAGGGGCGGGGTTCAAGACCCGTGAAGTGAAGGTGCGGTCTCCGGCGAGGAAGAGTAGAACACGAGATACGGACCGGCCAGTTGGCACACCATGCCCTGTCGCCTCCCATGCCCTACTCATCCTCGGAGGAGTCCCTGGCCTCGGCGGTGCTGGACGTTGGACGGCGGCAAGTAGGACGTGTGGCTGACGGTGCTCCCGTCATCGGCCGCCAGCGTGGCCACCGCTTGTGCGGTCGCGTCCACGTCAGGCTACGCCGCTATTGCGTCGCGAGAGGTGACTTGAGCGAGGGTGGCGACCTCGAGCTTCATCCCCGAAGACAGGCTCTCCCGCAGAGCGTTCGCACTTGCGTCATGGCGGATGTGGTGCCAGGTAGGAGGACGATGCGCTATGGTGTGGAGGTTAGCTGGGCGTTGCCGCTTTAAGTAGCGCATTCCGGTGAGGCCAAGTGTCCGGGTGCGTCATTAAGTCGCCGGAGTTGGTTCCTCGGGCACCGAGCCTCTTAACGACGACATACGAACGGACGGCATGAATGCGGGCAGCTGGCGCCGGCTGGGAACGCATCACGTGACGGCGGGAGGGTTTTGGTGTGCCAGGGTAGTCAGCTGCGGTCGTGGCAACGTTGGAGATGCCCTTTGCTCACATGCGTTCCCTGCATGTCATTGAAAAAGCAAGATGACCCGGCATGGTGTCAGGTCCAAAGGATGCAGTTGGCCGCACTACACCACTCCGCGGACACGTTGCGGCGCCCCATGCATCCTCGACGAGCCGGGTGTTGGGGTGTGTTTGGATTGTGGCCAAAGTGCACCTTACCAAAATTTTGGTCATGACCCAAAGATTGGTCTTTGTTTGGATGGTTGTGAAAGGATCGAGAAGAGGTGTCTAGAGGGGGGGTGATTAGACACTAAGTGCCAAAAGTTGCAGTTTTTAATATTCTTAAGTTTAAGTGGAGTTTAAGCACAAGTTTAACAAGCACAATACATATCAAGCAAGCATGTAATGAGTATATGAGCAGCGGAAAGTAAAGCATGCAGCTTGCAAGAATGTAAAGAGAAGGGTTTGGAGTATTCAAACGCAATTGGAGACACGGATGTTTTTGTCGTGGTTCTGATAGGTGGTGCTATCGTACATCCACGTTGATGGACACTTCAACCCACGGAGGGTAACGGTTGCGCGAGTCCACGAAGGGCTCCACCCACGAAGGGTCCACGAAGAAGCAACCTTGTCTATTCCATCACGGCCGTCGCCCACGAAGGACTTGCCTCACTAGCGGTAGATCTTCAAGAAGTAGGCGATCTCCTTGCCCTTACAAACTCCTTGGTTCAATTCCACAATCTTGTTGGAGGCTCCTAAATGACACCTAGCCAATCTAGGAGACACCACTCTCCAAGAAGTAACAAATGGTGTGTTGATGATGAACTCCTTGCTCTTGTGCTTCAAATGATAGTCTCCCCAACACTCAACTCTCTCTCACAGGATTTGGATTTGGTGGAAAGAAGATTTGAGTGGAAAGCAACTTGGGGAAGGCTAGAGATCAAGATTCATATGGTTGGAATGGAATATCTTGACCTCAACACAAGTGTACGCGGTTCTCTCTCAGAAAGTGTGTATTGGAAGTGTAGGTATGTTCTGATGGCTCTCTCCACGAATGAAGAGTGGGTGGAGGGGTATATATAGCCTCCACACAAAATCTAACTATTACACACAATTTGCCAAACTCGATGGACAAATGGTTAAACTCGGCCGGACCGATTCAGCAAACCTAGTGACCGTTAGGATTTTCGGTGGGACTGAGATGCAACTCGGTAGGACCGATATGGTTAGGGTTAGGGCATAACGTAATCTCGGTGTGACCGATTACACAAACTCGGTGGGACCGATTTTGGTAATAAGCTAACCAGAGAGTTGGTCAGGCAAACTCGGTGAGACCGATTACACAAACTCGGTGAGACCGATTTTGGTAATAAGCTAACCAGAGGGTTTGCATTGTAATCTCGGTAGTACCGATTGCTCAAACTCGGTGAGACCGATTTTGGTAATGGACATACACAGAGAGATTACAATCCCATCTCGGTGAGACCGAGATCCCTATCGGTGAAACCGATTTGCTAGGGTTTGTGGCAGTGGCTATGACATCTGAAACTCGGTGGCGCCGGATAGATAGAATCGGTGGGGCCGAGTTTGACTTTTGGTTTAGGTCATATGTGGATGTGGGAAGGTAGTTGAGGGTTTTGGAGCATATCACTAAGCACTTTGAGCAAGCAAGCCATTAAGCAACACCTCATCCCCTCTTGATAGTATTGGCTTTTCCTATAGACTCAATGTGATCTTGGATCACTAAAATAGAAAATGTAGAGTCTTGATCTTGAAGCTTGAGCCAATCCTTTGTCCTTAGCATCTTGAAGGGGTTCTACATCCTCTAGTCCATGCCACTCCATTGTTGAACTTATCTAAAACATACTAGGTAAAAGTGTTAGTCCAACAAGAGATATGTTGACATTAATTACCAAAACCACCTAGGGAGCACTTGTGCTTTCAATCTCCCCCTTTTTGGTAATTGATGACAACATACATCAAAGCTTTAGATAAAGATATAGAGAATAGCAAGTAAAGCTTTGGAAAGACATGTAACATGCATAGGCTCCCCTACATGTATGCAATCATGTGAATATTGAATATAGGAGCATGTGAATGCGTAAACATGACAGAGTAAGCAATGTGTTACATGTATCTTGGCTATATGCATCAGAGCAAATGATGTGAATGTGAGAAATGTACCTTCATGCTCATGTGTCCTTCTTGCAAACAGTATGTACATCAGCAAGAACTTCTCATTCACATGACTGTGATGCATATACTTACCTTGTGGTCTTGAGTTGGCTTAGGATGGGATGAACCTGCGCAAACAAGGTTAAATAACACAGATGCACCTACTGACCAGAGCAAGCAAGAGAAACCACAAGAGAACCAAGACTAGTATGACACGTAGAGTGAGTACTAAGTACCACATTGGATATAGACATGTCCCCAAAGGTAAAGATATGCAATAAAATCAGAGATTTCCTTCCCTTAGATGTCTTGCTCCCCTAAATCTGCATGGGATATTGGGAGAAGATAGGGAACAGAAAATCAGAGCAACAAAAAGAAACAACAGAGCTTGAGCTAAAGCAAGCAACCAAACATGTCTTTCCCCTCTTAAAGACATGTGACATCTCTCCTCTTGAACACCAAGCATCTGGGGTCTTTGATGATATTACTTTCTCCTAGTTGAGAAACTCTCTCCCCCTGAGTATTCTCTCTTTCTCCCCATATAGGAAGGATTAAGCTTTGATGTGATCTCTCTCTCCCCCTTCGACATCAATTTCCAAAAAGGGCTCTTCTGGACATGTGATACAAATGGGTTGGTCCTTGAGTCACAGAGCAAAGCAGCATGTCTAATATGATGCTGGTAGAGGACAAGAATCATTGAGTGGAGCTGGAGCAAACAGAAATCAGGAATAAGTTGCAAGTTGGTTTTCCTGTGATGGAATCGGTGACTCCGAGTTGTGTGCTTCGGTTGCACCGAGAGATTTTGGTTGGGCCAAAGAGAACAAACCGGTGTGACCGAGTTCATTAGAGTGAAACCACTTGTCACCTCAGCTCACTAGACAAGTAAGATCTCACAAGGATATGCAAGAAATTTACTGAGAGATTTGCAATGAATTGGATGCAGAAAATGCAGAACAAAAAGGAAAGAAATGAAACTAAAAGTTCTAGATGAAGTTTGAAAGGGGAAACAAATATGCAAATGCAAAAGCACGAAGAAACACTAGAGAACTTCATCTAGAAATGGTCGGTGACAAAGTCACCTATGTTAGAGTATGTTGACTTAGGAGTCAAGTGAGAGCACTTGATCATAGGTCATACTCATCGTTTAAGCTCAAAATGGGGTTACCATTTTTCGTTTAAGCATCTTGATGTATTCACATCTTGTCGAGTTGCTTTGACTCATGACTTGGAGTAAAGCTTCTCTAAGATGGAATAACATACCTTGGGTGGTGGTGTTAATCTTGCACATGTAGTTGAACTTGTGTGGGTTGCTCAAGATTGATGTAGTTCATCAAGAGTTGGGAGCACCACTTGGATTTTGAGTTCATCTACCTACATGGGTTAGCTTTGCAAGGAAGAGCACTTGTGTATCCAAAATGATAATCATGAGACTCAACATAGAATTTTCCAAAGGATATGTTTGAATGGTTTCGTGCTTCCTTGTCTTCAACCACCATTGTGTAGAGACTTGGTGATGCAGAAATTGCTCAAGATGTGAGTGAGTTGCAATCTCATAGATTTATATTCAACCAAGTACCTACACGGGTTAGATAACATGCAAGGTACAAATATATCCAAGACATATGAATAGCATTATAAGAGAAATATCGAGGATTAGTCATAGGCTCATGCCCCGCATGTATCAAATGGAGTTCCTACTCCAAGTTTGAAGCATCAATGATGTTCAATTCACCTCTCAACCTGCAAAACACTTTCTCATCAAGTGGTTTAGTGAATATATCTGCCAATTTCTTATCGGTGCGAACATGCTTAAGGTTAATGTCCCCTTTTGCAACATGACCTCGAATGAAATGATGACGCACTTCAATATGCTTGGTTCGAGAATGTTGCATGGGATTGTGAGCAATCTTAATAGCACTTTCATTTTCACATAGCAACGGAACATGTGTCACATATATCCCATAATCTTTAAGAGTTTGGGTCATCCAAAGTAATTGAGCACAACATGAACCAGCGGCAATGTATTCTGCTTCGGCGGTGGATAAGGATACCGAGTTTTGTTTCTTGGAAGACCAAGACACAAGAGATCTACCAAGGAATTGACAAGTACCCGAAGTGGATTTTCTATCAACCTTGTCTCCGGCATAGTCCGAATCGGAGTAGCCAACAAGATCGAAAGAGGACCTCTTGGGATACCAAATGCCAAAATCTGGTGTATGGATTAGGTATCTCACTATCCTTTTCACAGCCTTAAGATGACACTCTTTAGGAGCAGCTTGATATCGTGCACACATGCACACACTTAGCATAATATCGGGATGAGAGGCACATAGATATAACAATGAACCAATCATAGAGCGATAAACCTTTTGATCAACCGATTCACCATCTTTGGTCAAATCAAGATGTCCACTAGTAGGCATGGGTGTAGTCATACCTTTGCATTCTTGCATATTGAACTTCTTGAATAAGTCCTTGGTGTACTTCATTTGAGAGACAAAGGTACCTTCCTTAGTTTGCCTGATTTGCAAACCGAGAAAGAATTTGAGTTCACTCATCATAGACATCTCAAACTTCTCCGACATTAGCTTTCCAAACTTCTCACTAAAATGAGGGTTAGTTGAACCAAATATGATATGATCAACATAAATTTGGCACACAAATAGTTCTCCATTAACCCTTTTAGTAAAAAGAGTAGAATCAATTTTAGCAATTTCAAAGCCTTTTTCAGTAAGGAACTTGGTCAAGCATTTATACCATGCTCTAGGAGCTTGTTTAAGACCATAAAGGGCTTTGTGAAGTTTGTAAACATGATTAGGTTTCTTAGGATTGACGAAGCCGGGAGGTTGCTTAACATAAACTTCTTCCTCAATTTTGCCATTTAGAAAAGCACTTTTAATGTCCATTTGGTACAAGTATCATGGTGATTAGCATAAGCAAGTAAGATGCAAATGGACTCAAGTCTAGCAACGGGAGCATATGTCTCACCATAGTCCATACCTTACCCTTGTGTGTAGCCTTGGGCGATGAGACGTGCTTTGTTGCGAACCACTTGTCCATCTTCATCTTGCTTGTTGCGAAACACCCATTTGGTACCAATGATGTTGTGGTTGTTGTCGGGCTTCTCGACCAATGTCCACACTTGATTTCTCTCAAAGTTGTGTAGCTCTTCATGCATAGCGTTTATCCAGTCCGGATCCTCCAATGCTTCTTCAACCTTCATAGGTTCAATGCTAGAGATGAATGAGTAATGTTCACAAAAGTTAGCTAAACGAGTTTTAGAGCGAGTGATTCTCCCGGTTTGGATATCATTATAGATTTGTTCGACGGGATGATCCTTAGCAATTCTTGCTCGAACTCGTGAAAGCTTTTGCTTGGGTCGGGGTGGAACATCCTCTTCATCTTGTGCTTCTTCTTGGCCTTCTTCATTGTTGATGTTGTCGTTCTCTTGTCGTGGTGGAGAAGGAGGTTGTTGATGTTCATCTTGGTGCTCTTCCTCGTTTTCTTCATCTTGGCGTGTCCCACTTGTGGATGCTTCTGTATCAACTCTTGGTTCACCTTGTCGTGAGGTAGAAGCTTCCACTTGGACAGATGAGGTACTCTCCTTCACTTCTGTTGGACGAATCTTGACAATGGACAAGTCTTGAATTGCTTCTAAAGGGTCTTTGTCTCCTACATAAATTGGCAATTGCTCTACTTGCGAGCCGTTAGATTCATCAAACTTCACATCTACCGTCTCTTCAACCTTTCGGGTGAAATTGTTGTAGACATGGTAAGTGTGAGAGTTTGAGCCATAACCAAGTAGGAAACCTTCATGAGATTTAGGAGCAAATTTAGAATGACGATGCTTATCAAGAATGTAGCACTTTGAGCCGAATACTCGAAAGTATCCAACTTGGGGTTTGTTACCGGTGAGGAGCTCGTATGCCGTCTTGCCGAGTAGCTTGTGAAGATACAAGCGATTTGTTGCATGACAAGCTGTCTCAACCGCTTACGCCCAAAAGTGCTTTGGCGTTTTGTACTCATCAAGCATCGTTCTTGCCATCTCGATAAGAGTCTGGTTCTTCCTTTCAACAACTCCATTTTGTTGAGGTGTGTACGTAGCCAAGAACTCGTGTCAAATCCCTTCTTCGTCAAGAAAGGTGTCAACATTTGCGTTCTTGAACTCCGTTCCGTTGTCGCTCCGAACCTTCTTGATCTTCACGTCAAAATGATTTTGGGCCTTCCTAGCGAAGTTTTTTAAGATCTTTTGGACCTGCGATTTGTCATGAAGAAAGAACACCCACGTAAATCTTGAAAAATCATCAACTATGACTAGACCAAATGAGTTACCACCGAGACTCTTGTAGGCATTTGGAACAAAGAGATCCATGTGAAGTAGCTCGAGTGGTCTTCTTGTGGTCATGATGCTCTTCGCGCGGTGACTTCCTCCAACTTGGTTCCCTGCTTGACAAGCACTACAAAGTCTATCCTTGTCAAATATGACATCTTTTATTCCAAGGATATGATCACCTTTAATAAGCTTATCAAGATTTCGCATACCAACATGACCTAGTCTTCTATGCCACAACCAGCCTTTAGAAGATTTGGTAATTAAGCAAGTTCTAGGTTAAGCCTTTTTAGTGAAATCAACAATGTAAAGATCTCCTCTATGTATACCGGTAAAGACCATTTTATGATTGTCTCTACGAAACACTTGGCAATCTACTTCAGTGAATAAGACATTGAAACCGAAATCCGCAAGTCTAGAAACTGAAAGTAAATTGTATCCAAGGGATTCAACGAGCATGACATTTTGTATGGAGCTATCATGTGAGATGGCCACCTTACCAAGGCCAACCACCTTACCCTTTGAATTATCACCAAAAGTGACATATTTTTGAGGGCCGTCGTTTTCAGCAAGCTCACGGAACGTATCTTTATCTCCGGTCATATGATCAGTACATCCACTATCAAGGACCCATTCCTTTCCTCCAGCCATGTAGCCGCGAAGATTTGCCATAAGACCAAAGTGTCTCATCATATCATCGAGATCATAGTCACTATCATCATCATCATCATCATCATCATCCTCATCCGAGTATTCATGTTCAACATCATCTTGTGATTGATCAATTCCTAGAGAGGGCAATTCATTAGATAAATGATCATTTCTATAGTTATCTTTATGAATTCTAATAGCTCTGGAAATGATATTGCTAATGATTCCAACATATCCTTTGGCACTCGTAAGATTAGTAAGATCAAATAAGCAGTCACCAAATTTGGGATCATTGGAACTCATCTTAATGAAAGCAATAGACTTATGGAGGATTTCATCTAGATCTTTCAAGGAGTAATTAGGAAAGAGTTCCTCAAGAAATTTCCATATGGTGTAGGCACACTTGAGGGTAGGCAAACATCTAATCAAGTTTCTAGGCAAGCCTCTAATGATGAGCTCAACAGTTCTAAGATTGCGAATCATGTCAATATCTTCATCTAGGGTAGGGTGCAAAGGATCAACATGAGGTGCACAAGGGCTAGTAATGTACTTGTTCAAATGATATTCATTGCAAATCTCAAGCATTTCATTTTTCCACTCATGAAAATACTCTCCATCAAGAATAGGCACTCTATGTCTAAGACTCCCTGTCGGTGTCAAAACCGGCAGATCTCGGGTAGGGGGTCCCGAACTGTGCGTCTAGGCCGGATGGTAACAGGAGACAAGGGACATGAAGTTTTACCCAGGTTCACGCCCTCTCGATGGAGGTAAAACCCTACGTCCTGCTTGATTAATATTGATGATATGGGTAGTACAAGAGTAGATCTACCACGAGATCGAGGAGGCTAAACCCTAGAAGCTAGCCTATGGTATGATTGTTCATGTGTATGTTGTCCTACGGACTAAAACCCTCCGGTTTATATAGACACCGGGTAGGGTTAGGGTTACATAGAGTCGGTTACAATGGTAGGAGATCTGCATATCTGTATCGCCAAGCTTGCCTTCCACGCAAGGAAAGTCCCTCCCGGACACGGGACGAAGTCTTCAATCTTGTATCTTCATAGTCCAGGAGTCCGGCTGAAGGTATAGTCCGGCTATCCGAACACCCCCTAATCCAGGACTCCCTCACTCCCCAAAGTAGACACATCCATCTTCCTCCAATGGTGTTTAAACCAAGGCAATGGAAACCAAAGCTCTGATACCAATTGAAAGGATCGAGAAGAGGTGTCTAGAAGGGGGGTGATTAGACACTAAGTGCCAAAAGTTGCAGTTTTAAATATTCTTAAGTTTAAGTGGAGTTTAAGCACAAGTTTAACAAACACAATACATATCAAGCAAGCATGCAATGAGTATATGAGCAGCGTAAAGTAAAGCATGCAACTTGCAAGAATGTAAAGAGAAGGGTTTGGAGTATTCAAACGCAATTGGAGACATGGATGTTTTTGTCGTGGTTCCGATAGGTGGTGCTATCGTACATCCACGTTGATGGAGACTTCAACCCACGGAGGGTAACAGCTGCGCGAGTCCACGGAGGGCTCCACCCACGAAGGGTCCACGAAGAAGCAACCTTGTCTATTCTGTCGGATTTCGGGTTCCGGCAGACCCTTGAGGTTCGAACACTGGGGTGCGCGCGGAGACTTCGCCTCCTACCTACCTGCACCCCTCTGCCACGCTAAGGTCTGAGCTATGGGAAGAATAACACGAGGGACACAAGGTTTATACTGGTTCGGGCCACCGTTGTGGTGTAATACCCTACTCCAGTGTGTGGTGTGGTGGATTGCCTCTTGGGCTGATGATGATGAACAATACAAGGAAGAACAGCCTCGCGAGGGTCTGTTCTTGGCTGGGGCGATGAACTGCTGGGAGGAGTTCAGTCACCCTTCTCTCTCTCTCTCTCTCTCTCGGTCTCCCACCTCTAACTTCTCACTCAGCTGCCCCCTCCTGCGGGTGGCTGGTCCTATTTATAGAGGCCCTGGTCCTCTTCCCAAATATCGAGCGGGAAGGGAGCCAACAATGGCGGGCGAATTTGAAGGGGGACAGCTAGTACTAGCTACCCTGAGAAAAGTAGTCTTCGCCTGCGCAAAGCTCTGGTGGTGACGCCGTCTTGGGCTCCACGATGACCTCCGTCTTGCAGTCCTTCTGGTCTTGGTCTTGTTGCACCGAAATGACAACCTTTGCCTGATGCCTCGGTACTCCGCGGCTGTGCTTGCCCCCTTTGCACCAAAGAGGAAAGGAGGACACTGCGCGGGCTGGCACCCGCCTGGCGCCCTTGGTCATCATGGCTTGCGTCACGGGCACCTCGTGAGGTACCCCGCCTTGATCTCTCCGCCTCCTCGCGAGCCAGCCTGATGAGGCCGTGCCTGAGGAAGCTCCGTGTCGTCCGCCCCGCGAGGCCTGGCCCCTCGCGAGGGTCTCGGGTCTGTGTTGATGAAGATGGGCCGTGCTGGGCCCCCCTTTGAGCCACGCCGCAGGCCGCAGGCAGGCAAGTCTGGGGACCCCCGTTCCCAGAACGCCGACAGTAGCCCCGGGGCCCAAGGCATGCCCAGACTTGGCCGTGCAGGGAGGCGGAAGGGCAAGAGCAAAGCGCCGCGGGCCCTAACAGCCTGCGGCCCTGGGTGCCGCGTGGCGGTTGATTGGACGTGGGCGGCACTGTTCCCCCACTCCCTCCTTATTTTGTGCCATGCTAGGCGGACCCGTAGTCGTACACAGCCGTTCCCCTTTCTGTTGCTTGAGCACCCTCTGTTCTTCCTCCGCTCGAACTCCGGCTTCTGTTTTCAACCCAATCTCAAACCTTCCCCCCCTTCCCCATCGCCATGGCTCCGACGAAGAAGGGAAGAGGGAAGAAACCCGTGTCTCTGCCTTGCCCGCCGCCGTTGGCGTCCCCCGCCGAGGGCTTGGGCAAGGTCAGCTCAGCTCTGGCCACTATCTTCAACGAGTGCAGGAGGACGACGGCCTGGCCCGCGTCCCACTTCTCCATCGACAGGATAGTCACCGAGGTCCCGTATTTTGCCGACGCCCTGTGGGCGGGTCTGGTTCCTCCCTTTTCTGACTTCTTCAATGCCGTGCTTTCCCACTATCAGATCCACATGATGCACCTGGGTCCTGAATCCATCACCCTCCTTTCGGTCTTCGCCTTTGTTTGCGAGGCTATGATGGGCATCCTTCCTTCGGTTGCCTTACTACGCCACTTCTTCTCGCTGCGCCTTGTTGACCCTACCCAATGCTGGGCGTGTGTGAGCTTCGTTGCCGCGTCTGAGACGGCGGCCTCTGGGATTGACTTCAAGCTCCTTCCGCCCGCGGCTGGGTTCCGCGAGCGGTGGCTGTATGTGGATGCTGGGGTGCCCAGCCCCCTGCTATCGGAGCCAACTTCGCCTGCTGTCCCCAATTCGGGCTGGGGCCAGGAGACGCTTGAGAGCCCCCGGCTCGTCTTCGTCTGGCACCGCTTCGCGTTCTTGAGGTCGTTTGGCGCGACAACGCCCAAGGTGGTGAAGGAGTTCCTGCTACGCCGCGTTGCTCCTCTCCAACACCACTCCTGTCGGATGTGGGCCTTCAGCGGGCGCGATGATCGTATGAGGCTCCAGGAAGAGGACCTGACGCCTGAAGTGCTGAGGATGGCGCTCTTGACCCTGACGGGGGACCCCAACCCTGGCAGCATCCAGCAGAGAGGGGCCTTGCTGTACCTCTGCCAGAGCGGGGGCAATTTTGTGAGGCAGATGCCTATCTTCGATGAGTGGGGGCCGCGCCCCGCCGGCCCCATGGGGCCTCGCGAGAACCCAGTGGTGGTGACTGCCCTTCCAGTCGGCCAAGGCGACTCTTCCTCAAGTGGCGGAGCAGGGAGGCATGAGGCGCCAGAGGCCGAGGGGGCTCCCGGCAAGGTGACAGCGCCGGGCGATGCTCATGAGGAAGCAGTTATTGGGGCCCGTGCCGCTGAGGCTGAGGGTGACAAGCAGCTGCCCTCTACGCCTACGACCGAGGCCACTGAGGCTCCGGCGGCTTCTCTTGGCGAGGCGATTGGTGGCGCACATCAGGCATGCGCCCCTGACACAGATCGCCTTGACGCTCCATCTTCGTCGCAGGTTGATCCCTGCGCCCAACTCTTAGGCCGCTTCCGCGTGGACTTTGAGGCCCTCCGGAAGAGAAGGGAGGCCCTAGGCGACGATTACCCTTGTCGCTTGCTGAAGCGTAGGAAGTACTTCGCCACTGATGAGTAAGCCTTCTCCTTTCCCAGCTCCCGATCCTTCTGTTGCTCTTACTGAACCTTGCTCCGCAGGCCCCTTCCAGTCGAGCTTGCGGAGACTGCTGAGGAGCCGTCCCCCTTGGCTTCTCCCCCTCCACCGTCCTCAAGCGCTCCAAGCAGTGGAGCCCTTGTGGTGAGGGCGAACGACGAGGCGAACCGTCCCGAGGCGTATCGTGGCCCCACGCACCTCGCGATCCTTCGCGGGCCTTCTCGTGGCATAGCCAGCCTGCCGTGGGATTCTCGCCTGGTCGTGGACTACGATTGGCTGAGGTGCTTCCTGCGCTCTTCACCTGGGGACAGGCTGGCCCCAGGCCGGGCTTCTGACGCGGCGTGCCCGGCCATCGCGAGGGTGCCAGCCCCCAGCCCCCAGCCCGGAGGGGGGGTGCTGACTCGTGGCCCCCGGCGCTTGCTTGGGGTAGATGATGGTGTGGAAGACATGCTCGAGCGTGCTCGGGAGCGTCGCGCTCTCCGCCAAGGATTCCTTCGAAGGGAGGCTAACGCGGTAAGCCTACTTGGAGAGGAGCTTGCCGATGAAGACGCGCGCCTTGAGGCCGAGGGCCTGCGCCTGGCTGCAGAGAGGCGCGAGCTGAAGGACGCCATCGCCCTTGCGCGCCGTCAGTGCGATCTTGACGACGCAGAGGCCAAGGCGTCGCTGGTGGCCTCTCGGGAGGCCCGATCTTGGGCCGCTGAGGAGGCTCGGGAAGCTGACCGACAGCGAACGGCGGCGGAGGAGCGGGCTCGGGAGCTCTTGGCCTAGTGCCACTCACTGGAGGAGCAGGTAGAGCTGCGCGAGGCAGCCCTCGCGTTGATGAAGGTGGCCTCCGGCGACTCAGCAGAGCTCCAGAAGCGTGAGGAGGCGCTGACGCTGGAAGCCGCCGAACGTACCCGTGAGTACGAGCGTCTGGAGACGAGGGAGCGATTGGTGACGCAGGCGGAGGATGATATTGCTGCACAGGAAGCCCGCCTCCTGGAGGAGGTCGGACGTCGAGTGGCGATGGCGCATTTGAACCTTGAGCATGAGTTCGAAGAGAAGCTGGGGTTGATCCGGGCCGAAGCTGAAGGCAGGACTGCTGCCTTGAGGGCCAAGCTGGAGGAGGCGACGCGGCGGGCCGACGCTTTCCGGGCCGCTCTTGAGGTGGCGCAAGGTGAGTTAACCGCCTCCCAGGCCGAGGTGCTCCTTCTCCGCCAGCGGGTGGAGGAGGCTGAGGTCGTCGCGGGCCAGAATGCGGACGAGATACGTCAGCGGCGGATCCTGGAGCATGAGCACGGCCCCATGCTCACCATGCTCCGGGAGAGAGCCAACACAGCCTTGGGCAACATCTGCGAGGCGGCTGTTGGCGAGCCGCACGCAGTCAACTATGCTGGCAATCTTCAGTTCTTCACTGATGTGGTGACGCAGCTGGAGGCGCAGTCGGTCAGGGCTGACAGGTTGGTGGACGAGAGGAGCCGCGCCCTGCTCGGGCGTGCCTTTTCTCGCGTCTTCAGCCACCTCGGGAACATGGATCCCCACTTTGATTTTGACGCCGCCATCGCCCCAGTCCCCCAGGCCGTCCGAGGCGATTTGACGCACCGGGTGGAAGACAATGTGGATGCTCTTATCTGGGCCTTCGCTTCAGACAATCACAACGTGATCGTGGCGGCCGACGAGGGCGGCAATGGCGAGTTCAGCGACGCCAGCAACGGCTCAGGTGGTGCTCCTGAGAACACATTGGGGGATTTATCTGACTGATTGTGTATCGTTCCTACTTCCTTACCCTGCATGAATAAAACTCAGGTTTTGGCCTGATGGCAGTGAGAGCATTTTGGAGGGGGAGCCCCTTATGTAAAACTTGTGTTCATCGTATTAGTAGACACTACATTGCCCATGCGCCCGCGCCAAGTGGTTGGCCTAAGCGACATGCTGGTCGGCTAGTTTACCTTTGTCCCGTGCTGGCCCTAAGGCAGCCTGTGGGAGGTTGTGGTGTCTCGAGTGTTCCCTGATTGGGTTCATAGGATCTGCAGTAAAACACCCTCCTGAGAGGACA
This sequence comes from Triticum urartu, assembly GCF_056163025.1. Taxonomy (NCBI): domain Eukaryota; kingdom Viridiplantae; phylum Streptophyta; class Magnoliopsida; order Poales; family Poaceae; genus Triticum; species Triticum urartu. The sequence continues at coordinate 111,481,415 of NC_141873.1, forward strand.
TGTCGGCGGCTGTCTGGGCTGCGCGCAAGCTAGGCCTGACCCGGCTCGCGAGGGGAGGCAGCTGAGGCGAAGTGGTAACCAAAACGCGAGAAATTGCTCGAACGAGACTAAGCAACCCTTCCCCGAACACACACAACTCTCAAATTCGAATCCAACTTGAATCCAGCGGGGGAAAGCGACAACCATAGGGAAAAGCAACGAAAGCAAACAAAAGGCCGCGTCCGGCACCTAGTCTAGTCTTGGACGTCTTCTCACCAGCGCGGAGCTAAGTGCTGCCACTGGGCGTGGAGGGAGCCCCAGGGCCTGAGGCCGGCACCCCTGAGACTCGGGGGCGTGTACAGCCCCACTATTATTATGTGAGAGTGTCACGGGGCGGCGAGCTTCACAGGTACTGGGCCTTCTTCACAGGTACTGGCCTTGCTTCATATCGCCAGATGAGGGCCCCGCCTTGCGCCACACTCTAGTGCCATCAACGACGACCAGAAACCAGGACGCCGCCGATGGGGTAGAGCGGTCGCCAGCGGTTCCCCCGACGACCACGGGTCCTCCACCGGGGGCAGGCCCTGAGGCACCTCCCCAGCGGAGGGCCTACCTCCTAAGAACACCTTGCTCCGAACGCCGCGGTGGTGATGTCGGATCCCGACCCCTCTCCTGCAGCCCCCTGCGCCCTCCTCCCGAGGGGTAGGAGACTGTGGGAGCGGGGCACCTGCTCACTGTGGCGACCTGCACCTCCTGCGATCCATGGTTAGCGTATGCCTGCTCCTGAAGAATTAGCGGTACCCGATAATCGTTGCCTCCAGCGTGGCCAGTGGGACCGTCCTGGGGCTCCCGGAAAGGCTCAGCTTCTGGCACCTCGTCCCCCTAGCTTGGGCTGAGGAGCGAGCCTTGTTCGCTCTCGTGAGGGTGTCCTTGGTCCATCATGAGGGGCACGTATTCCTCTGGCGCCGCCATCCCGAAGGCCATGCCGCAGTGCCCCGCCTGCCACGCGGTCCTGCATGACGCGCCCACCGTGGGGTGGCAGCGCGGCTGTCCGCTGGGGCCGCGGGTCATGTCGAGTCCTTCTTCTTCGCGGACCGGGAGTGGGGGCAGCGCTGCCACCGGTCCGGTGCTGACAGCTTCGCTGGCGTTGGAGTAGCCTTGGAGCCCACGGGCGCGCGCGGAGCCCCGCGCGGGCCGCCCTGGGCTTGAGATGGGAGCTGGGTGCAGAAGGGGTGAGCCCCCGAGGCGGCGAAGCCCAGGAGCTCCGCCACCCGCTCCAACAGCACGTCACGGCCACCCTCCAGCAGCCTGCACTTCAGCAGCTCTCGGGCCACCGTGAGCGCGGCCCTCGAGTTCGCCTGCTCCCGGTGGGTGTACGGTGTCGTGGTCGCGGTGTGATTGGAGGCCCTTGCTGCCGACCGCGCCTGCCGTGGTGTGGGAGCTGTCGGAGCCTGTCCGCATCGCCCGCGGCCCACAGCGCCCTGCGGACCGCGAGCTACCTGGGGCACGGGGTCGCCCGAGGCGAGCGGTTCTGCACGAGCGGGCCACGCCGCCCATGGATCTGGGTTGCCCGCCTGGTCGCCGGACATGGTGATGACGACGCAACGGGGCACGAAGCGATAGAAGGTGGATTCCGACGCACCCCTACCTGGCACGCCAAATGTCGGATTTTGGGTTTCGGCAGACCCTTGAGGTTCGAACACTGGGGTGCGCGCGGAGACTTCGCCTCCTACCTACCTGCACCCCTCCGCCATGCTAAGGTCTGAGCTATGGGAAGAATAACACGAGGACACAAGGTTTATACTGGTTCGGGCCACCGTTGTGGTGTAATACCCTACTCCTATGTGTGGTGTGGTGGATTGCCTCTTGGGCTGATGATGATGAACAATACAAGGAAGAACAGCCTCGCGAGGGTTAGTTCTTGGCTGGGGCGATGAACTGCTGGGAGGAGTTCAGTCACCCTTCTCTCTCTCTCTCTCTCTCGGTCTCCCACCTCTAACTTCTCACCCAGCTGCCCCCTCCTGCGGGTGGCTGGTCCTATTTATAGAGGCCCTGGTCCTCTTCCCAAATATCGAGCGGGAAGGGAGCCAACAATGGCGGGCTAATTTGAAGGGGGACAGCTAGTACTAGCTACCCTGACAAAAGTAGTCTTCGCCTGCGCAAAGCTCTGGTGGTGACGCCGTCTTGTGCTCCACGATGACCTCCGTCTTGCAGTCCTTCTGGTCTTGGTCTTGTTGCACCGAAATGGCAACCTTTGCCTGATGCCTCGGTACTCCGTGGCTGCGCTTGCCCCCTTTGCACCAAGGAGGAAAGGAGGACACTGCACGGGCTGGCACCCGCCTGGCGCCCTTGGTCGTCATGGCTTGCGTCAAGGGCACCTCGTGAGGTACCCCGCCTTGATCTCTCCGCCTCCTCGCGAGCCAGCCTGATGAGGCCGTTCCTGAGGAAGCTCCGTGTCATCCGCCCCGCGAGGCCTGGCCCCTCGCGAGAGTCTCGGGTCTGTGTTGATGAAGATGGGCCGTGCTGGGGCCCCCTTTGACCCACGCCGCAGGCCGCAGGCAGGCAAGTCTGGGGACCCCCGTTCCCAGAATGCCGACATATTCCATCACGGCCATCGCCCACGAAGGACTTGCCTCACTAGCGGTAGATCTTCACGAAGTAGGCGATCTCCTTGCCCTTACAAACTCCTTGGTTCAACTCCACAATCTTGTCGGAGGCTCCCAAGTGACATCTAGCCAATCTAGGAGACACCACTCTCCAAGAAGTAACAAATGGTGTGTTGATGATGAACTCCTTGCTCTTGTGCTTCAAATGATAGTCTCCCCAACACTCAACTCTCTCTCACAGGATTTGGATTTGGTGGAAAGAAGATTTGAGTGGAAAGCAACTTGGGGAACGCTAGCGATCAAGATTCATATGGTTGGAATGGAATATCTTGACCTCAACACAAGTGTAGGTGGTTCTCTCTCACAAAATGTGTATTGGAGGTGTAGGTATGTTCTGAGCTCTCTCCACGAATGAAGAGTGGGTGGAGGGGTATATATAGCCTCCACACAAAATCTAACCGTTACACACAATTTGCCAAACTCGGTGGGACCGAATGGTTAAACTCGGTCGGACCGATTCAGCAAACCTAGTGACCGTTAGGATTTTCGGTGGGACTGAGATGTAACTCGGTAGGACCGATATGGTTAGGGTCAGGGCATAATGTAATCTCGGTGTGACCGATTACACAAACTTGGTGGGACCGATTTTGGTAATAAGCTAACCAGAGAGTTGGTCAGGCAAACTCGGTGAGACCGATTACACAAACTCGGTGGGACCGATTTTGGTAATAAGCTAACCAGAGGGTTTGCATTGTAATCTCGGTAGTACCGATTGCTCAAACTCGGTGAGACCGATTTTGGTAATGGACATACACAGAGAGATAACAATCCCATCTCGGTGAGACCGAGATCCCTATCGGTGAAACCGATTTGCTAGGGTTTGTGGCAGTGGCTATGACATCTGAAACTCGGTGGCGCCGGGTAGATAGAATCGGTGGGGCCGGTTTGACTTTTGGTTTGGGTCATATGTGGATGTGGGAAGGTAGTTGAGGGTTTTGGAGCATATCACTAAGCACTTTGAGCAAGCAAGCCATTAAGCAACACCTCATCCCCTCTTGATAGTATTGGCTTTTCCTATAGACTCAATGTGATCTTGGATCACTAAAATAGAAAATGTAGAGTCTTGATCTTGAAGCTTGAGCCAATCCTTTGTCCTTAGCATCTTGAAGGGGTTCCACATCCTCTAGTCCATGCCACTCCATTGTTGAACTTATCTGAAACATACTAGGTAAAAGTGTTAGTCCAACAAGAGATATGTTGACATTAATTACCAAAACCACCCAGGGAGCACTTGTGCTTTCAGGTTGCCATTTTTTTGGCATGCCAATGAACTCTAGCCAAGTCTAGTTCATTTTTCTTGCCAATGTCGGCCAAATCATGGGCAACCAATACCTCAACAAAAATTTTGGTCATGACCCAAAGATTGGTCTTTGTTTGGATGGTTGCCATTTCTTTGGCATGCCAATGAACTCTAGCCAACTCTAGTTCATTTTTCTTGCCAATGTCGGCCAAATCATGGGCAACCAATACCTCAACCAAAATTTTGGCTACCCAATGCTTTGATGGGGCAACCTTGGGCACAAACCAAACATACCGTTGGTCGTGCCACATCACTAACGCCACCCTCGGCACACTGAAACCGACCGTGTCTAGCTACGATATGAGCATGTCGCTCACCGCGGTCGCCGTTTTCAGAGGCGGTGCTGGAGCTGTGCCCCATTGTTAGCCCAATGACCCACATGAACAGTTGTCGGTGGCGAGGAGGTCGTGGGCCAGCTCCTCCATTGGACTAGTCTGCCCCACATGTCGGTTTCCCTATTTTCCCGGCCATATTCGAGCGTCAGTGCTCCGCGTTGCGCATTAGGCCTTTCACTATGTAGGCCAAGCGAGACAACTTATTGTTTATTTGATCCGTTCAAGTATAATCATGTGGTGTTTGCTTATTTCTCATTCCTCTCCAACCCTCTTCTCCATCGATCATGTCGCCCTCCAGTCGAGTCCATCCTCCCGCATGCCTCATTTGAACATTCCGCCGAGTATCATTCGCATGTACCCACCCTAGTCCTCTTTCAATAGATCTCCGGACCCCGAGATGAAATCGAGAGGGAACGAGTGGGGGCACGTGATACCTAAGGCGGATTCAAAATTTTGAACCGGTGATCATAGCATCCGCAAATCATATATAAAGGGTATTCAATGTTCGTTTCATTTTTGAACGTACAATATACTCCCTCCTATCCTTTCTAGTTTACATATAAGTTTTATGTGTAGTCAAAGTATCTCTACTTTGATCAAAAAGGTATCAACATTCAACAACGCCCAATCAATATTGTTAGATTCGTACGTACTGCTAGATTTGTACTCGAGATGGTTTCCAATTTGACTATTGACAAGATTAATAGTACATGAGATGTATAATGTGAAAATTATATCATTGGAAACTCCTTTCACATACGAATTTGACCGTATGCTTTGTGTAAGTTGCATGTCATATATTATTACTCTAACATTTGGTCAAAGTTAGCCTCTAAAAACGCATTAGACCCTGTATGCTTTGTGTAAGTTGCATGTCATATATTATTACTCTAACATTTGTGTAAGTTGCATGTCATATATTATTACTCTAACATTTGGTCAAAGTAGTATAGTGGAAGTGGATCCTCTGACGTAGGTATCCCTGCCTTACCCTCCCTTTCGGTCACTTACTGGCGGACCCCATGCTTGCTAGGACCCGCATGTCAGTTACTCAATGGGTTCAGCCACGTCAGGGGATCCTCATCCATAGTATACTCCCTCTGTTTTTATTTACTCCACATAGAACGGAGGGAGTGGTGGTATAATAAATGACGCGGGCGGGGAGGGGAGGGACGTCGGTTTGCTCTCAACTGCGGACCCACAAGCGAGCGAAAACGCAAGACGAAGCACGTTCCATTCGGTGAGCGACGTGGAGGGTCCGGCGTGCCGGGCTGCAACGCGAATGCGACAAGAGCGATGTACAGTCAAAACCAATTGTCCGGTCGTCACCGGAACCACTATTCACACCTGAACCTTCGCTGCTCGGTGTACGCCAGCCACTGCCCTAAAACCACACCAAATCTCCAGCCCATTCCCCCACCTTTCGATCCCCTAGCCCGCATCAAGCGTCCCCTAGTTTGCCAGAAAGCCATGGTGCGCCGCAAGATCACTTACTACAAGATGCTGACGCCGGAGCACCCCGCAGAAATCGTGGCGGCGGTCGGCGCCACAGACATCCGTTCCCAAGCTCGCTTTGCGGCGGGCCAATCCCCGAGTTCTCTGGAGCCAAGCTACGAGGAGGAGGAAGCCGATCCAATGTTCATGGCGGAGGTCGCGGTGCAGAAGGCCCCCGATGGGTATGAGACGATGGACGTCGACTTCGTGCCGGCGTCTGAGTCCCCCATGGTGCAGGCGGACCAGCGGTTCAACATGGCGATACTAAAGGAGGACCGGGAGGCAGAGGCTCAACTTGAAGCAGAGCGCGCGCATGCCGCTGCCATCGAGGCTCTCCTGCAGGCGGAACCGGATGTTGTGGATGTGAACCGGGCGGCGGAGGCTCAACTTGAGGCGGAGCGCGCGGATGCCGCTGCCATCGAGGCCCTCCTGCAGGCGGAACCAGACGTCCTGGACTTGAACCGGGCGGCAGAGGCTTGACTCGACGCAAAGAACGCGGATGCCTCTCTCATCAACGCCCTCCTGCAGGCGGAACCGGACGTCCTGGACTTGAACCGGGCGGCGGAGGCTCGACTCGACTCGACGCGGAGCGCGCGGATGCCGCTGCCATCGAGGCCCTGCTGCAGGCGGAACCGGACGTCATTGACTTGAACCGGGCTGTGCTCTCGTCCGTGCAGAGCGCCTGCACACTCCGCTTGAACGAGGAGCTGGAGGCCGAGGACAACCACAGTGCGGAGACACACATCGGCAGCAACGGCTGGTTCACGCCAGCAACCAAAGACGACGAGGCTGTCTCTTTCCACGAGCAGTGATAGTTTTTCTTTATGTTGTTGTTTTTATGGATCTTTTGCTGTGTAAAAACATATATTTGTTATGCAAGTCACCTGACTTGGGTCAGTCTACCATTTCAAGCGGTTGGATGAATATCCTACGTCTCCTAACCCTTCTTTCCTTCTTCCTCACCTCATCTTCTTCCCCAACAGACCACCGCACGGGCCATACGGATACTCCCCAACATGCGGTTATATAAACATACTCTATGAACGAAAATTATGTGTCAGCGATAGGATGGCTGAGTTTGGTTTGTTCACATGGGACAACACGTGTTAGTGAGGGTGCGTTCCCTTGGTTGGGTTTGCGTCATGCAGGAGCGACTGTGTGAGGGTGCGGTGCAACCGCGACGTGCAGGAGCGACCGTGTGAGGGTGCGGTGCGACCGCGATAGCCATGCGCAAGTGTACCTCCTTCTCATTTTGAAAACTTTAGGCAAGCTTGGCAAAAATGTGTGGCGAAGTTTGGCAATGCAAGGCCTAGACCCAAACAGGATAAGTACGTACGTACAAGGAGTATTAGTGTTAAAAAAGAAAGGTGGGGTTTTCCTTCGCGGGATTTAATCGATACAAATCGTCATTTCACGTGTCAATTAATGCGTATTTTTTTCTCCAAAGACCAAAGAGCTAACCATCTCACTCCTCATCGCTTGATTAATGCAGCGCCATGCAATCCAACCTTCTCACTTCCGCATGCGGGCACGTCGTCTCTCTCTCTCCCCTGTCCATCTCTCTGCATACATGTGCCTCTCGCTCTCTCTCCTGTTTCTGCATGCAAGCAGCTCTCTCTGCCTTGGGAAGATGCGACGCACATGGGAGAGAGAGATGGGATTACTGCAGGCACGCATGCGGTGGAAAGGGATGGAGGGCCCGGTTGGAAAGAGCAGCGAAAAAATGACAATGCGCGGAGCATTGCGGGGAAAACAAAATTTTCTTAGACGCAGACAAAAAAGGACCGGAGGGAGTACTACTAGGAGTACTAGTGCGGTGAGATGGTTTCTCGAAGAAGATGATGGAGAAGCAGAGTCAGCAAAGAGTGAAATGATGGTTGCTTCGTCCGTGCTTTTTTGATTTGACGCCTCACTGCTTTGTGATTTGTGATAGAAGGGACAGGGGAGTAGACTCTGTGCTCTATATTGTACTACATGCGTCCAAGCATGGGAGAAAGAGGAGAGACGTTGCATTTTTCTATTCCTTCAATCAATCGATCAGGGAGCTTTGGTTCCATCTTTTTGGCTTTGGCAACACCATCCACAATGGTTCCCACGATGCCAAAAGCTATTTTCACATTTGGCTACACATTGTGGATGCCCTTAACCGTACCACTTGGTTTTGCTCCTGTGTGCTATCTATATAAATCTCAATAATATTGATCTAAAATCCTATAGAATCAAGATTAGTAAAAAGGAGGTGATTTTGCCCCGCGGATGGCGGGGGAGGTTTCTTATTTGAGAAATGCTACATCCACGCAATGGTTTACGTAAAGTTACGAACTGATGTGATGTGGGACTATTTGATTGGATTAAAGGAGAGGATTAGGCCCACCCCACCTGAAATCAGGGGGGCATATATAGATTAGATGGAAAGTATACGTAGCAGCTACGTAGCCCTTTGTAAGTCTAGGATTAGGCTTCTTATTTTCGGAGGACGTTGTCCTCGTCGTTTGCTAACATGCGGTCCCACATGTCAGTGCTTTACCAAGCCAATCCGCGTCCCACATGAGGCAGAACAACGGCAGAAGCAACACGTGGTTAAGTTGAAGCAGATGAGGGAGAAGCGGATTCAGCAAGGAGTGAAATGATGATTGCTTTGTCCCTCCAACTTAACTGCGGGAAAGGTGCAACTTTGTGATTTGACGCCTCATTGCTCATTACTATGTCGGCGCCATGACTGGGGTGCTTCACCCCGGCTGCTCTGCACTGTATTCCGGTATGGCACGTGGACCCGGTAGCTTGATGTCCCACATGTCGGCGAAAGGGACTAGAAGATTTATGAAAGCGAGCGCTCGACTCTTACGACGGAGGAGTAGACGACACGACGGCCCAGTGAATTGTCACTTGTACTATATAGTACTATAGTTTTGCTGTTTCGCACGATCCATCGATACAAACCCGATTAAACAGGAAAGGGCGGGATTTTTCCCGCGCGGTAGATGGTACTGGCCATACATTTCAAAGGCAATTTTAATGTATGCAAACTGAATAATTATAAGTAAGAATATGATATCTAGTAAAACTAAAAACACATATGATTTATTGTGTTAGAGTGTAGTAGTAGTGCTGTATTGCATAGTTGTTAGATGTAACATGCGAGAACGTGTAGAGATGTAGTTTTGGAGGGCCTACAGAGAGAAAAGTGTAATACGGTCACCGAATTTCAGAATAAGCTGATTACAGTCACTATATACGTTTTGCAGTGATTATACGGTCACTTGCTCACAGTTCACCATCGGATTGCACTCTGTTGACCGGCCAAATAGTATGCATGGCGCCATGTTGACTAGTTAAATTGACCACGTTCCTTGTGGGTCCCACCTGTCAGTTCGCATAGGTAAAAGGTCAGATAAACACAAATTTACGCAGGCGCGACAAGGCTCCAACCCGTGCGCGGGAATCACCTGGTTGCGTATGTGTCTGTCAGGGCATGATGTGTGCGCATGCACGTGTAGGTTGAGCGCTTGAGCGTGAGAGTGTGTGTTGGTCGTGTGGTGTACTAGTGTGTGCATGCATGCGTGCGTGTGAGTGTTGCGTGCGTGCGTGGCTGCGTGTGTATGTGTGAGTGTTGCGTGCGTGCATGGGTGCATGTGTTGTGTGGATGCAGTTCGTGTGCATGCGTGCGTGTGTGTATAATCACCACACTAGCTCATGTGTGTTAAAACAGACGGCTCAGCATACCAATACAAGGCCACCTTGTCCATTGTGCCCGCGGTCATGACTTCGAACCACCGTCCAAATATTTTTTTGTCATTTGTTTTCATTCTTACTAGCAAGATGCCCGTGTGTTGCACGTAACATCAAGATGCATTTGTATGACTTGTTTATCTTGTGAGAGAAAAGGATGAACGAGGGAAGGCCTTATTTGCAAATGTGGAGAGGTGTGTGGGTACCTTTTTGAAAAATTGCCATAATTTTTTTCCTATCCGTTAGAGATAAGTCGACGGCCTATATTGCAGGCACACCATAAGAGTGCATTTTATGTATTTTATAAGAGTGTAGATGTAGAGTAGATACAAGTCGACAGGTGGGCACGATGGTAGTGAGATAATGTGATGCAACACTAGAGGTGCCACGTGGAGCGTTTAACTGGTCAACTAGTCATGTCATGAGCAAATACAGAGTTGTACGGTGAGCCCATGACTGTATAATAACCACTAAACGTAAATGGTGATCGTAATGAGTGGATTCTGAAGTCCAATGTACGTATCGTGCTTTCGCTTCAAATACAATGATCGTCATTGCATATATCGTGAGAGAAAGATGAAACATGCGTGAGTTTTCTGGGGGCTTACTTTTAGAGGACCTGGGGATAGTTTTGTGTGCATACGTGAAAGGGGCGTACAGGGGGTATGCGATGGAGAGAGAAATGCTCTTCGTTTCTCTTTATTATGACTAACTTTGTATATAGTATAAAAATATACAAATTCACAATGCGGAATAAATATCATTGTGGGCACCATGCAATGCAAATTAGCGTTCGTACTCCTCCATATAACTTTGTAATGTTGTATATATGTAGACACTCTAAAATAATTTTTTGGCCACACTTTATTCAATAGGAATGTTGTATGCGAAATAAACATGAAGAGAGGGCTTTTTAGATCAATGGGGTACGTGATGTAACATGTGTGAATGTGTAGTTGATGCATTTGGCGGGGCCTGGAGAGGTATGTGTGTGTATTACCTATTCGAGAGAGGCATGGATAGAGGGGCCGACGGGGGGGCGTGGGAGAGATAGCACGAGAAATGAGAGTGGTCTAGAGAGAGAGACGAATATGACGTCACGACAAGAGATTCCATTCCCTTGAGTGTGTATATGCAAGGGGGGGGAATAGAGGCACCAGGAGAAATTTTCTGTGTGTGTGGTGTTTGTGTTGGTATGTGTGGGTGTGAGAAGATAATGAGACGTGGGGGCAGAGGGTGCATCACCGCGTGAGGTCCGGTGGGTCGAGGTGAGGCCCTTCATTCGGTTTCGTCCTGCACCACATTGGTCGGCCCATGACGCATTTAGGAAGACCCATTGATGACTAGTCGTACAAGACAAAGATAGCAGAATGGTGAAGGACTCTGTGTCCACTGACAAAGCCAGCTAGGATTTGTAACCCTAGGTTCTCGGACTAAGGTAACCCCTTTATCTCTGATATTACTATTCATCCAACCTAACTTTATGGGGCATCCTACAGAATGCTCTGCTAGAATCATACTCGTCGATTAGGAAGAGAGGTGTGAGACAATGCGTGAGAAACAGGCGTAAAGATAATGTGCGTACATGAGACACATAGGCATGTCCATGTATATAGAAAGGGTCGATGAGAATTGTGCGTGTGCATGTTTGCGAGAGGAAGAGTGCTTGTGATAAAGGTTAGTGGAAACAGTTGTAAATGGTTACGAGAGTGAGGGAGGGTTATATCTAGAGCATGTGTGCGAGAAAGACACCTCGGGAGAGAGTGTGTGAGCATGTGTGAGAGACCACCGATGGAGAGTGAAACTACACGTAAAAGACTGCTCTACACATTGATTAAATATGTAAATTGTATCCAAATATTAGGATGGGATCATGATATTTGCAATTCGCGTAAGGAGCGGTCATTGATCCATCAGACATCTAGATTCTATCGAATTTGAGCATGTCTATGTTATTATTCGACACAATTGATCCACATAGTTAGTATTTTGAAGTCCAGACAATGCATCGCTTTAGCAATCAAATATAAACGTGAGTATAGTTCATGTTGTGTGTGTAAAGCACATTATATATACGAAAGTTACACAATGGACATTATAAATAGCTACCTATGAACTAGCATACATTTGAATTCAACTTAAGGTGGTTTAAAAAAATCGAATTCAACATGAAGTCCATTCAATTATTTGAATTTGATATCATGGCATTTGTAAACCATACCTAAATTATGGGGGCACCAATCTTTGCTCTGATTTTGTACATAATAGCATATGTAGTCGTGTACAAAATAGATTCAAATTTAGCTCCTCCATTCCAAAATAATCGTAGTTATAGGATTTTCAAGTATCAAAATTTCAAAAAGAAGCGGATAATTTAATGAGGTTTTCAAACATACAAGGTCAAATATAACGTTGTCTATTTAGGTCAATCCTAATAGTTCAAGAGTACTCTAAACGTGAATGCTTGTGTTTCAAAATTCCGAACGAAGCGCCAAAAGAGCCTCTACACGCCCGAAACCGCGTGAGACCAATGTTTGGTAGTACAAGGAAATTACTTTTCTAATAACTCCGACCCGTGAAACCTACCAGCCCGACGTCCAAAGGTCTAAACCGGGGTAGGTTTGTAGCTTCATATAGACGCCACGCAACCGCATCCAAAAAATATTCATACACAATGGCTGCCTAAGCACACATGCGCGTGGCCGAAATCGCTCTCGCCCACTATTTGGGACACCTGGGATTACCATCCTACCCCCGACCCGCAGTAGGTCCGAAATTTAAGAGGGGGGCAAAGTTTGTACTTTCCCCAAATTTCAAACAAGCGCGTCCCATCTTCTGTTCAAAAAAGCTAAAAACAAGCGTGTCCCAGACCGAAACATGGTTCCCCCCACCCGTCTGATTCCCCATTCGTACTCCGTGGGCGCCAAAACTACCTCTCCACCAGCCGTGAAACCCCGGCGTCCTCCGTCCGCCACCCCATCCCACCCATCAACCGCCACCCTCCTCCATCACGCCGGAGCCGATATCCCGACGTCGTCGTCCACCGCAACCTCAACCGCAACGCCCTCCACGGCTAGTAGTTGAAGCCGAGGCCGAGCCGTCTGTACCCGAACCAGTTCAACCACGCCGTCCTGCGTCTCACCGCCGCCGCTCCAACTTCGCCACCCTCCACCGCACCGGAGGTGTTCCTGCTACGCCGTCCTTCGCCGCCTCGGATCTGCTTCCCCTCCGCCGACATACGGCCACGGCAACACAGTCAACAATTTGGCCATGGGTTCGTCCAAGCCTGCACCCTCCAGAACATCGGTTTCCCTGGTAAAAAGAAGAAGATCGGCGCGACATGTGGAGGTGACCACACCGGCAACCGAAAAAGGTACTCCTCTTCCCTTATTCATGCAAATCTTATGTCTCTGCTTGCACGGTATTCATCCCACAGAAGGCACTAGTTGACCTCTTCTTCTTGATACTAGATGTTGCTAGTAACTCGTGATGCACAAGGTTTCTCCTCATATACTATTTCACCTTAGCTAGAGGTCCGTCGCCCCCCTGAATTTCAATTTCTGGCCAGTTGATTCCCAATTAACGGAAGAATTCCCCAGCATAACAGGCGCTAGTATGCCTATTACGCCGGGGAAGCAGCGCCTTGGTGTTTATCTTAGGGGCGTGTGCGGTCTAGAGCTACTGGCGCCCGATCTGGAGGTCGGCCGGGATTAAAGGGATGGCCTGGGGGTGCTGCCAAGCACGGCGGTGGTGTGAGGTCAATGGGAGGGCGGGGCGGCGGAGGCAGGGGTCTAGGCTGGTGGTCGTTGGCGGTTCGAGAAAGATCGTCAACAGTGACTGGCGGGAGGTAGACGAAGGCCATGTGCCCGTTCCTTATAGATCGGATGGTTCATTAAAACAATCGACTGACCTATTTATTTTCAGTCGAGTGTTATCTTAGATATGACCACATGTGGTGGTGTGCTGGAGGAGTACTTGCATTTCCTGTGCTCATATATTACAAAATCATATGGAGTAGAATCTAATTTTGTTTGCCATGCAATGTTGTAGAGCTATCGTATGTCTCCTATCATTTATTTTTCAGCCACCTTCTATCTGCTACTTTTACAGTGCACTAGTTCTGCACACACTTTACCCTTACTCTCACTATTGTGTTTTTATGCAAGGGTATTTCAGACTCTGCTGCCATGAGAGAAGCCAAAAAGAAAAGAGAGAAGTCGCTCTGGCTTCGTATGCGGGTAGGCAAGACACGTTACAGCGCTATAAAGGGTGCAGTGTCAGTAGATGGAGATGGTAAACATAGCTCTGGAGTTGATGACCTTGCTCACAATGAACCACCATCCCAGGTGCTTGCTTTAACTTCACGGTGTCATATGTGGTTGCATGTTCCATATGGTGTCTAGCTTATATTCGAAAGGCCGAAGTCGGTAAGATAAGGAAAGATATTTTTTTACATGAACCACCATCCCGTGAGCACCAGAAGACAAATAGCTAGTCAAGGCACTGGTCGAGCCAGTGACAAGCCCAGTAAAGATAGGCATCACCTGGAAGCCAACTAAAAAGCTACGATGGAGGCGAAGCAGCCCGCCTCCCACCAGGCTCTCAGGTCCTAGATGATCATGCTCACCACTCCAGCCGGATGTCTAGCTTGCATTGCTTCCAATTTGGTTAAATTGCATCTGCTTAGCTTACACATTATACCTTTGAATATGACATGCCTTTCTGGTTTTGGTACATACTAGTACATCTATGTATTAACCATGTTCTTACATCAAACTAATGTTCTTGTGTATCCCTCATCAATCACTTATGACGAGGCAGGCAGGCAAGGGGACTACTCCTCATTTAAAGAATGCAGCGTCAGCCTCCCGATATGATTCTCAAGAAACAGAAATGCTAGATGAAGATAGTAAACGTAGCTCTGTAGTTGATTACAGCATTTCCCCTACACTAGCATCGCAGGTGCTTGCTCTAACTTGGCAGCGTGATATGTGGTTGCATGTTGCATATGGTGTCTAGATTGTAATTCTTCCAATCTGGTTAAACTGCATGTGCTAGTCTGCTTAGCTTATACATTATACCTATTAATGTGACATGCCTTCCTATATTTAGTACATAGTACATCTGTCTATTAAGCATGTCCTTACATAAAACTATTGTTTTTTTGTATCCCGCATCAATCAACATGACGAGACACCTTTAGTATATGCAGTGCGATATTAGTTGCATCTTTCATATGATTTATAGCATGCGCTGCTTCTAATTTGTTGAAATTCCATTTATGATGGGACGCTTTTAACTTGGCAGAGTCATATTGGTTGCATCTTTCATGTGGTGTCTAGCTTGTATTGCTTCTTATTTGCTGGAATGGTTTCTGCTTAGTTTACACAAACAGTTGTGAACATGCCATGCCGTCCTGTTTTTCATACATATTCCATCCTATTATCATGTGTTTGCCTTACATCAAAGTAGTGATTGTTAGTATCATGCATGAATGAGTTCTGAAGAGAGAATTTTATTGCTTTTTCTTGTCGGTTTTACTTGACAATTCAAAATCTATAAAGCGGAAGGAAGTTAGCAAGGCAGCGGATAAAGGTGCTCCTTCCAAACGGAGGGCCTCTACAGTTTCTACTCCTCCACACCCCCAAGATGATTTCCAAGACAACACATGCATAGACACTCAACAAAGCTGTGTTTATGATGAGCACGTCTCCCCTAGTGCAGCATCACCGGTGCTCCCTCTAACTTGGCACTGTTATATGTGGTTGCATGTTATGTGTGCTGTCTAGCTTGTATTGCTTCTAATTTTGTTGAATTCCATCTGCTTACTTTACACATTATACTTGAATAAGACATGTGTTCCTGTTTCTAGAACATACAATATATGTCTATCACACCATGTTCTTACATCAAATTACTACTGTTGTGTAACCTGCAACAATAACTTATCATAAGACACGTTTGACTTTGGAGTGTGATATAGGTTACATCTCACATTCTTTTCTAGCTTGTACTACTAATTTGTTGAAATGGCACTTATGATGAGATAGTTTTAACTTGGTAGAGTGATATTCATTGCATCTTTCATATGGTGTCTAGCTTTCATTGCTTCTAATTTGTTGAAATGCCTTCTCCTTAGTTTACACATCATAAGCTGTGAATATGCAATGGCACTAATGACGAGAGACCTCTAACATGGTAGTGTGATGTTGTTTGCATCTTGCATATGATTTATTTCTTGTACTGCTTCACATTTGTTTAAACGCCATTTATGATGAGACATTGTTAACTTGGCAGAGCAATATTTGTAGCATCTTTCATATGGTGTCTACCTTCCATTGCATTGCTTCTAATTTGGTGAAATGTCTTCTTCTTAGTTTACACATCATAGTTCTGGTTATCTCTTCCGTCCTATTTTTCATACATATTACATCCTCCTATCATGTGGTTGTCTAACATCAAAGTTCAGTTCGTCTAGACCACGCATCAATTTGTTCTAAAGAACTAAATTGTTATTCGTTTTTCTTGTCGGCTTGACTTAACATGGCATAGAGAAAGAGGAAGAAACACAGAATGGCAGGGAATGAGAAGCAGATGAATCCTGCAGATTCTGCTGGTACTGATGGTGCAATAGAAGGTCAAAGTCCAGCGGAAAATTCTACAAACACGGCATCCCATGCTACATGAGTTGCAAAAAAAGCCAAACAGAAACAAGTAGCTGCCACCAAACAAGCAGAGACATCCCTAGTTCTTGCAACACCTACCACAGTACTACTAGCTGCACGACTTACTCGTGCGTCAACTGAGCTAGCAGCACGTTCCCAAGCTCCCTTGCCACCTGACACTACTTCCCAAGCACTCTTGACACAAGACGAGTTGGCAATATCAGATGAACGTTGTGAGCTTTAACAGCAAGAAGGTAGTTGTTGGAGTCAAGTTATAGTTGCATGCTTCTTTATATGTAGTCTCACAGTTTGATGTACACTAACACTTCCTATGTTCATTGTTGGACTAGCACCTAGGCGCAAGAGGAAACAAACATCAGGGATAATGTTCGATAGGTTAACTAAATCTAGAGGAGGAAGAATGGAGATCCATTTTGAGGCAGGTTTAAAAAGGCCACGTGATGCTACAGAGTCAGCCAAGTTAGTATCAGAGGCAGCAGTTGTCGTTAGGTGTCATGTATGTATCCTCCCAACATGGATTCAGTACAGGAATGACAAAGAAGAAACCCAGTTCAACACCTTCCTCGACCATTTATCTGTAAGTATGGTTATGTATGGAAACTAGTAATATCGTCTTGCTCTGTCCCATACTTTCTAGGTTGCTGATAATGAGACTCCCATAATTTTCAACAGATGAGGTTCAAGTTGGATAGCCAAGATGATGCAACCAGACAAGCTTGCACCCATGTTTTCAAGTCTGCTCTGCAACAGTATCGATATAACTTGAGGAAAATTCACTTTGAAGGCAAGGCTAATAGTGAACTTTCCCAAACATCTCCAGTGGAAAATATATCGGATGAAGACTGGAGGGGTCTTGTTAAACACTGGTCTGATCCGAAGTATCAGGTACATTATATATATGTGATCAGATCACATGTTAAAGTCCTATTTACGCATGTGCCACACAAATCTATCTTCTTGTAGGTGAACTGTTCAAAGAACAAGGCCAACCGTACGAAAGTGAAATTCCAACAGACGACAGGATCTCGTAGCTATATTGCACACTGCGAGGCTCTTGTAATTCGCTGTTGTTTCACTCTTTTCGCTGTACCATATTATCAGATCTATATTGACTTGTTCGAAATGCAGAGGAAAGCCCGCAAGGACCAAAAAGTACCTGAACCAAATGTTGTGGAAATCTTCAAGGACTGTCACACCAGCTAGAAGAAGGGCATGACTACACCAGTCAAAGCCGCTATTGTAAGTCCTTAATCCTCATGCCTTTTAACTACTACTTACTCTGACTTGTGCCTTGAACTGCATGGTTTACAGCCAATGTCTATTACTCTTTTCAATTTTATACACAATTGTCTTAGCGTATCATTGCACCTTACAAGGTTTAAAAGAGAGGAGTGATGTTCCTTTGATCTTTACCCGTAATCTAGTTCCGTGGTGGACTTGCCCACACAACGTTACAATTGCCTGTTTGTCTAATCTCAGTTGTTTTGTGATATGAATGATGTCATACTATGCTTCCGTATTATAAACTTCGTCTCTTTATCCTTAGCCCTCAATACAATGTGAAGAAATAGACAATACAGTAGCGATGGTACATGGTCATATGTTTGGAACCTGGTTTTATTACGTACTTTGCAATGAAATACAACTAATATTTTACATGGTTCACCAGAATAAGTTCTGTATATAGACCAAAGCTATTTTGTTTGGTTTTGCTGCCTCCTTAATATCTTCTGTTCTGGTACTACTAATGTAAAACCTCAACTTTTCAGCGAGCTATGGAAAAAATGGTGGAACTGCCACCTTCTGAAGGTGGCGAGGCAAATATAACCGCAATGTCAGCTCTTGCTACAGTGGGTCAGTACCTGTCCACTAACAGTGCCAAAAGCACGTTCCTGCGTAATACTGGGTTGGTTGTTAAGGCAATATCGTCCAAACTGCCTCACGATCAAGATATGCAAGCTCAAAGCAATGTTGTATCTGCGCTCCAGATACAAGTCCATTCCCTAACAGAGACCCTTTGTGAAACAAGGAGAAACATTGCTCAATGTCGTCAAGATATGCATGGTTTTGAAACCAGACTATCAGACATTTGCTATGTTGTTCAGGAGCCTAGGGGAAATGAAGGCGAGGGTTATGGTGCTCCATCGGACAATACAGCATGAAAACGTAACAGTCAGGTCAAATGAACTGAGCTTCTGAACTTCTGGTGGTGCATTTATCTGCTAGACTGTTAAGTTTTATGCCAACCTACCTTTTGTTATATAGTTGTAATTTGTTTTGGTGTGATACAAAATTTATTCTTAACGTGCAGCCACCGGCTGAAGAAAACAGCAAGCCATTTTTGTATAGTGTTGGGTGTTCCCTATATTTGCACTGGTGGTGATCTTTGATGCCGAGTGGATGTAATCTGTGCAATCGCCTTAATAGCCTAGCGTTAGTTTCGGCCTTATTTATTTCCTAGTCTTCTTTTTCGCTGGTTTGCTAGTGGCCGCAACTACCATGGGCCATATATGGGTCGTAGGATCCATGGGTCTCCTACGGGCCGTCGATAAATGGGCCTGTAATCGGTGGGCCTCGGGCCGTCGTATAAATGGGTCTACATGGGCCGTAATCGGGCGTAATTGGTATCGGCCCAGCACGGTAACAGGCCGTTAACAGGCCATAGGACAGCAAAGGCTTAATTCTGTCACAGGCATAACGGGTCGTTAATGGGCCAGAATATAGGACGGGCTGGGCATAACGGAAATGGCGCAATGGGTTAACAGGCCAGAAATGGGCCGATTCTTGCCATGGGCCGAATTTGGCCTATTAGGGTAACAGGCCAGTAACGGGCCGACTCTTGCCATGGGCCGAATTTGGCCTGTTAGGGGAACAGGCCAGTAACGGGCCGACTCTTGCCATGGGCTGAATTTGGCCCATTAGGGGAACATGCCAGTAACGGGCCAGAAGTAATCGACGGCCAAAAAGGAGCCCAAGAACGTATGGGCCGTCAATAGTACGAAAGCTAAAAGGGGTGGAAATGGCCTATGTAAATCACGGGCCGTTAACGGGTATAAAGAAAATTACTGTTCATTATGGGATAGAGTCATCGTGGGCCTGTAAAGGGACAAAAGATACGAAGGCCTCATATGGGCCGAAAGATACGAAGGCCTCATATGGGCCGAAAGACGTCATGGGCCATACATGGCCCGAAAGTGAAATGGGTTGGTGTTATATTCAATGGCCCACATGACGTTGTTGGTCCGATTTCCTTTAGGGCCTAACGGGCCATGAGTTAATGGGCCATAAAATGGGCTATTTGCGAAGATACCGTTAACAGGCTTTTCATGGGCCAGCCCGTTAACTTTTGACCAAGTCAAACGGGCCGGCTTTGTAAGCTAAATGGGCTAGTTGTGGGCCGTGGCACGTGTCGACATATCATAGGCGTCTATCTAACCCACTGACGAGCTGACACGTGTTTCGTCCGGCCAATAAGAATTTTACACGTGGAAATTTCCCATTGGTCGGGGCTGTTAACGGGTTATCGGATCCAAAACCCGACCCGATAGCTTAACGGCGTTACGTTACGGTGGATGCCACGTGTCGGTCACCCTTGACGAAAGCACTTCTGTGACGCATGATTTATCGTCATGGAAGTGGACACTTCCGTGATGATAATTTTGGTAATGTCATGGAACACTTCTACGACAGCACAGGTATGACTATCTTGATTCTGTCATAAATTTGTCATGGATGTACATGCATGACAAAAACACGACCTACTGTGACAAACACGTATCATCACGGAAGTGTATTTTTTTGTAGTGATATCACGCTCCTCATCTAACAGGTCAAGTGAATCCTGACGTGCTTTCTCATTATCAGCTTCAACGTAAGCCGCCACACGGGGCGAGTCATGACGGATGTCACTAGGGAGAACCGCCTCTGCTCCGTAAACCATGAAGAAAGGTGTGTAACCCGTAGATCTATTCAGTGTGGTATTGATGCTCCATAACACAGAAGGTAACTCCTCCACCCAACAACCCGGCGTCCGCTTTAAAGGAACCATAAGCCGGGGCTTGATGAATGTCAAAATCTCTTGATTGGCTCTCTCTTCTTGACCATTAGATTGGGGGTGAGCCACTGATGACACGTCAAGCCGGATGTGCTCACGTTGACAAAATTCTTCCATAGCACCCTTGGACAGATTAGTACCATTATCGGTTATGATGCTGTGTGGAAAACCAAAACGGAAGATCACCTTTTTGATGAATTGAACCGCCATAGCTGCATCACACGTACTGACTGGCTCTGCCTCCACCCACTTGGTGAATTTATCATCTGCCACCAGAAGGTGGGTCTTCTTGTCCTTGGACCTCTTAAAGGGCCCAACCATATCTAGCCCCCAAGTTGCAAACGGCCAAGTGATTGGAATCATCCTCAACTCTTGAGCCGGAACATGGGCTCGACGTGAAAATTTCTGACAACCATTGCACCTTTTCACCAAGTCATTAGCGTCAGCATGAGCTGTCAACCAATAGAAGCCATGACGAAAATCTTTGGCTACCAAGGATTTTGAACCGGCATGGTGACCACAATCTCCTTCGTGGATCTCACGCAAAATCTCACAGCCTTGTTCAGGAGATACGCAATGCTGAAACGCCCCTGTTACACTGCAATGATGCAATTCCCCATTGACAATAGTCATTGACTTGGACCGCCAGATTATCTGCCTGGCCAAGGTTTCATCCTCCGGTAACTCGCCCCGGTTCATATACGCCAAATATGGGACTGTACAATCTGGAATAACATGAAGAGCCGCCACCAATTGAGCTTCCGGGTCAGGAATGGCCAAATCCTCCTCTGTAGGTAGCTTGACCGATGGGTTATGCAAAACATCCAAAAAAACATTAGGTGGTACCGGTTTACGTTGAGAGCCCAAACGACTTAAAGCGTCCGCTGCTTCATTCTTTCGTCGGTCTACATGGTCGACCTGATAACCCTTGAAATGACCAGCCACCATGTCCACCTCTCGTCGATACGCCGCCATGAGTGGATCCTTGGAATCCCAAGTGCCAAACACTTGTTGAGCTACCAGGTCCGAATCACCAAAGCACTTAACCCGGTTTAAATTCATCTCCTTAGCCATTCAAAGACCATGGAGCAAGGCCTCATATTGAGCTGCATTGTTAGTGCAAGGGAACATTAAACAGAGAACATAACAAAACTTATCACCTCGTGGGGAAGTTAATACGACTCCAGCCCCCGAGCCCTCCAATTGTCTGGACCCATCAAAATGAATAGTCCAATAAGTGTTATCTGGCTTTTCCTCTGGTGCCTGCAACTCTGTCCAGTCATTGATGAAATCCACAAGTGCTTGGGACTTGATCGCCGTGCGAGGCATATATTTTAACCCATGAGGTCCAAGCTCAATGGCCCATTTGGCAACCCGGCCAGTTGCTTCCCTGTTTTGTATGATATCCCCCAAGGGGCAGAACTGACCATAGTGATAGGATGACCCTGAAAATACTGCTTGAGCTTCCGGCTTGCCATGAAAACTCCATACACCAGTTTCTGCCAATGTGGGTACCTTTGTTTGGATTCAATAAGCACCTCACTTATATAATAAATCGGTCGTTGAACCGGATACTCCTTCCCAGCCTCCTTGCGCTCCACCACAATGGCCACACTAACAGCCCGGACATTAGCAGCCACATATAACAAAAGTGGTTCTTTATCGACCGGAGCTGCAAGGACAGGTGGCTCGGCTAACTGTTTCTTCAAGTCCTCAAATGCCGCATTAGCAGCATCACTCCAGACAAAATTGTCTGTCTTATTCATCATCAGATACAGAGGGATTGCTTTTTCTCCCAAACGGCTGATAAACCGACTCAATGCTGCAACACGACCTGCGAGACACTGAACATCGTTAATACACGCCGGTTTAGCCCGAGACGTAATAGCTTTGATCTTTTCCGGATTAGCTTCAATTCCCCTGTTAGACACCGGAAAACCCAAGAGCTTGCCTGTCGGAACACCAAAAACACACTTGGCTGGATTAAGCATCATCTTATAGACCCGGAGATTATCAAAGGTTTCCTTTAAGTCATCTATTAGCGTCTCCTCTTTTCTGGACTTCACCACAATATCATCTACATAAGCATGAACATTGCGCCCGATCTGATTATTAAGACAATTCTGCACACAGCGCTGATAAGTCGCATGGGCACTCTTGAGCCCAAAAGGCATAGATACATATCAGAAGGCACCAAAGGGAGTTATAAAAGTTGTCTTCTCCTGGTCTTTGATTGCCATTTTGATCTGATGATAACCAGAATAAGTGTCCAAAAACACAAACGGTCACAACCCGCCGTAGCATCAATGATTTGATCAATACAAGGGAGAGCCAAGGGATCAGCTGGACAAGCCTTGTTCAAATCTATGTAGTCCACACACATATGCCAAGTGTCGTTCTTCTTAAGTACCAGCACCAGATTAACTAACCACTCAGGGTGAAAAACCTCCAGAATAAACCCTGCTGCCAAGAGCCAGGCTACCTCCTCACCAATAGCCTTGCGCCTTTCTTCATTGAAGCACCGGAGAAACTGCCTGACTGGTTTAAACTTAGGATCTATATTAAGAGTGTGCCCAGTGAGTTCCCTCGGTACACCTGGCATATCAGAAGGTTTCCATGCAAAGATGTCCCGGTTCTCACGGATGAACTCGATGAGCGCGCTTTCCTATTTCGGATCCAGGTTGGCGCTGATGCTGAACTGCCTGGATGAATCGCCAGGAACAAAGTCAACCAGCTTAGTCTCCTCAGCCGATTTAAACTTCAAAGCCGGATCATGCTCTGTAGTTGGCTTTTTTCAGAGAAGTCATATCTGCCGGATCAACATTGTCCTTGTAGAACTTCAACTCCTCTGTTGCACAAACCGACTCAGCATAGGCCGCATCACCTTCTTCACATTCCAAAGCAATCTTCCGGCTCCCATGCACTGTGATGGTCCCCTTATGACCTGGCATCTTAAGCCGCAGATAAACATAACATGGCCTTGCATGAACTTAGCATAAGTCGGCCGTCCAAACAGGGCATGATACGGGCTCTTGATTTTCACCACTTCAAAAGTCAATGTCTCTGATCTTGAATCATGATCATCTCCAAAACAAACCTCTAGAGCTATCTTACCAACTGGGTACGCCGATTTACCAGGCACCACACCATGAAAAACGGTGTTTGACGGTTTAAGATTTTTATCTGTCAACCCCATGCGACGGAAGGTTTCATAATAAAGGATATTGATCCTTGTAGGATCGAAAGTATGTCTAGAGGGGGGGTGATTAGACTACTTGACCAAATAAAAACCTAACCTTTTCCCAATTTTAGTTCTTGGCAGATTTTAGTTTTTTTGGCACAAGTCAAGCAATCATCACATAATTCAAGCAAGCATGCAAAGAGTACATTGGCAACGGAAAGTAAAGCATGCAACTTGCAAGAATGTAAAGGGAAGGGTTTGGAGAATTCAAACGCTATTGGAGACACGGATGTTTTTCCCGTGGTTCGGATAGGTGGTGCTATCCTACATCCACGTTGATGGAGACTTCAACCCACGAAGGGTAACGGTTGCGCGAGTCCACACAGGGCTCCACCCAAGGGCAACGGTTGCGTGAGTCCACACAGGGCTCCACCCACGAAGGGTCCATGAAGAAGCAACCACCCACAAAGGGTCCACGAAGAAGCAACCTTGTCTATCCCACCATGGCCATCGCCCACGAAGGACTTGCCTCACTAGCGGTAGATCTTCACGAAGTAGGCGATCTCCTTGCCCTTACAAACTCCTTGGTTCAACTCCACAATCTTGTCGGAGGCTCCCAAGTGACACCTAGCCAATCTAGGAGACACCACTCTCCAAGAAGTAACAAATGGTGTGTAGGTAATGAACTCCTTGCTCTTGTGCTTCAAATGATAGTCTCCCCAACACTCAACTCTCTCTCATAGGATTTGGATTTGGTGGAAAGAAGATTTGAGTGGAAAGAAACTTGGGAAGGCTAGAGATCAAGATTCATATGGTAGGAATGGAATGTCTTGGTCTCAACACATGAGTAGGTGGTTCTCTCTCAGAACATGTGAGTTGGAATGATGTGTGTGTTCTGATGG
Organism: Triticum urartu; assembly: GCF_056163025.1. Classification (NCBI taxonomy): domain Eukaryota; kingdom Viridiplantae; phylum Streptophyta; class Magnoliopsida; order Poales; family Poaceae; genus Triticum; species Triticum urartu. The sequence goes on from NC_141873.1 coordinate 111,505,741, forward strand.
CTCTCTCACAGAATGAGAAGAAGGTGGAGGGGTATATATAGCCTCCACACAAAATCCAACCGTTACACACAATTTACCAATCTCGGTGGGACCGAATCAGAAAACTCGGTCTGACCGAAATAGTAAACCTAGTGACCGTTAGGAATTTCGGTGGGACTGACATGCAACTCGGTAGGACCGATTCGGTTAGGGTTTGGGCATAACGTAATCTCGGTGAGACCGATTACACAAACTCGGTGAGACCGAATTTGGTAACTAGCTAACCAGAGAGTTGGTCAGGCAAACTCGGTGGGACCGATTTGCTCTTTCGGTGAGACCGAGTGGAACTCGGTGAGACCGAAAAGTTACAAAGGGGAAACACTGAGTTTACATTGCAATCTCGGTGGGACCGATTCGCTCTTTCGGTGGGACCGAAAAGTTACGAAAGGGAAACGGAGAGTTTGCAACCCCATCTCGGTGAGACCGAGATCCTTATCGGTAGAACCAAATTGCTAGGGTTTGGCAGTGGCTAATGACAAGTGAAACTCGGTGGCGCCGGATAGGAAGAATCGGTAGGACCGAGTTTGGCTTAGGGTTTAGGTCATATGTGGATATGGGAAAGTAGTTGAGAGTTTTGGAGCATATCACTAAGCACATGAAGCAAGAGGCTCATTAAGCAACACCTCATCCCTCCTTAATAGTATTGGCTTTTCCTAAAGACTCAATGTGATCTTGGATCACTAAAATATAAAATGAAGAGTCTTGAGCTTTTGAGCTTGAGCCAATCCTTTGTCCTTAGCATTTTGAGGGTTCCACTTTCACATCCATGCCATGCCAATCATTGAGCTTTCCTGAAATAATCATCTTGGAATAGCATTAGCTCAATGAGCTATATGTTGTTATGAATTACCAAAACCACCTAGGGATAGTTGCACTTTCAATCTCCCCCTTTTTGGTAATTGATGACAACATATAGATCAAAGCTTCGACAAAAGATAATAGTCATGAAATATATCGTCGCTTTGAGAAGTATGTGATAAGTAAGAGCTCCCCCTAAATTTGTGCATATTTAAAATTTGCTTTGGACTGCAAATGCACAAAGAATTAGAATTATGGGTTACTCTTCCATGTCACATACATCTTGGTGGAGCGCTCAAAAATGATAAGAATGAAATACATGCACTCATCACCAAGAATAGTGAATGATGACAAACGATAGATAGAATGATAATATTTAAGCAAGCATTAAGCAAACATTAAGTGTAGCTTATGATCAAACACATGATCATCAATGTCTCACGAGCAAAGACATAGTATCTCACACAAAAGCAAACAAAGTTCGAAAAACCACCAAATGAAACAAGAGAGAATAAAAGCAACACTCTCTCTCGAAGCCTATGATCTATACATTTTCTCCCCCTTTGGCAACAAGTTACCAAAAAGTTCCTAGAAAATGCATAGTGCTAAGTCGACGCTCAGGCTTGATCTTCAGGTGGTGGTGGAGTCCGGAGCACTCCAAGGACGAAGCCTTCGGTAGACGTGGTCGGAGTCGAGGCTGAAGTGGATGCTGGAGCTGGTGGAACTGAGGCTGTGGCTGGTGCAGATGTTGTAGCTCTAGTGTCAGCAACTGGCAGTGCAGATGACCTCGGACCTCGTGGCACCCTCGCAAAAGCATCAGTCGTGGTCCTGCCTCTCCTCTCATTCATGTCCTCCTGGAGCTGCTCCACGACTGTCTGTATCTCTGTCACCTTGATGTCCAAGTCATAGAACCTCTGTTCCATGATCCTCTCTAAACTCGCCTGGTTCTAAGTCAGGGTGGCTATACTCTGCTCAATCCGCAGGGTGGACGCAATCAGGTAACCAAGCTGCTCTTGTTTGGTTTTCAGGAAGTAATCAGATGCCTCCGCTTGAGTAGGCATCCTGGCAGCTTTCTCCTTCTTCGCCTTCTCCTTCTGAGCTTGTGCATGGGCAGATGATGGTTCATTCTCAGTCATAACAACTTCATTGTTCTCAAAATCTGGACGAATGGGCAGGTGTTCCTTATCCAACAAATATACGCCCGTGCCCATCTTGGAGTTGATGAGCTCCTGAATCTGAGGGGCATATCCACAGCTCCTCTTCTGATCTTCCGCAGTCCTTTTGATTGTTTCCACTATGAGGCTCATGACTTTGAATTTTTGAGGCACGTCAAAAACATGAAGCAAATTGATCGCGTGACCTCTGATCATCTTGTGATCTCCAGACTTGGGCAGAAGGGTGTGCCTAAGGATCCAGTTGATCGTAGGCAATCCTGAGAGCAGATAATGCACTGAGCCAAACTTGAACGTGTCAAGTGCTTCATTCGGAATCTCCTTGTACATGTTGGACATGGAGTTGTGGTCCATCTTTTTCTTGGCATAAATGTCCAAGTCATCTGCTTGCTCCTCTGGGGCATTGATTAGCTTCTCCCATTCCTCAATAGTAGAGTTGTACCTTGTACCTTCTGACATCCATGTGATCCTGCCATCCGAATAAAAGTGTGCTGTGGAGTAGAATTGCATGATCAGCTCCTCGTTCCACTTTGTGAGCTTCTGCCCAACAAAGTCTGCAACTCCACACGCACTAAAGATGTCAAATACTCCAGGGTAGTACTCTTCATTGTCCTTGCTGTAGGTCCAGTCGACCCATCTCATGTCACATACAATTGGCTTCTTGTCAAGTAGCACTGTCTCATAGAAATCCTGCTGCTCCTTGGTATGAAACCTGTAGTCCACTGCAGTCCTTCTCCTAGAAGCACATGGATCTGCTTCTCTCCATTTCCTGAGCCCTGAGTCTCTCCTGAGCTTCATATCCTCAGCCATAGGATGAGCATCGTTGTGGTCTGGGATCTTGGGCTTGAGCTTCCGAAGGACATTCTCTTCTTCTTCCTCTGCAACAGTCTCAGGCACTGGGGCCTTGTTCTTCTCAGTGGCTGGGATGCTTCTTGTGTTTCTCTTTGGTGCACTCTTAGGCTTAGATGCAGCCTTAGGTGCTTCCTTGGGCTTGGATGCAGCTCCCCCTGACCTTATGGCATCTCCCATAAGCTTGGGTGCCTTGGGCGCTGGTGCAGCTGCCTCTTCTTCCTCTTCCTCTTCCATCATGGAAGCTTTGCCAAGCACCCTAGCCACAGTCTTTTTCACCCTCTCCTTCCTTTTCTTGCCCTCAGCTGCAGCTGGCTCTTGGGAAGTGGGCTTCTCAGTTGAGGCTCTAGCCTTTGACATGGGCTTCCTGCCTGCTGGCCTTTTGATTTTGAGACCTGGCTTAGTGCCTTGGGCTGGCTCAATTCTCTTGGAAGTGGCCTCTTCCTCTGCCACATAGTCCTCATCTTCAGAGTCTGAAGTTTTCTTCTTCCTTTGTCTCGTGGCAGCTTTAGGCAGGTTGCTGGGTGTGCTCCTGCTGCCATCATCTGAGGAACTTGAGGGGCTAGTGCCCTCACTCAACTGCACTTGCCGCTCTGACAAGTTTTGGCTGTCGCTCTGGTCTGACATGATGCAAACTGACTACTGACCCTGTGAATAGATTATAGAGGAGATAGAGTGGATGAGCATCACAAAATGCAGAGATTTTTGCAAAAGAATAATTCAAAAACCTAGTTTTAGTTTCCCACTGAAGTCATCTCGGATCTACCGATTTTCAAACTCGGTGATACCGAAGCAGTTTTGGAGCCTAAACTAGTGAACTCGGTAGGACCGAGTCACAGTTCGGTGGCACCGAGACTGCTAGGGTTTCACTGAGTTCAAAAATCGGTCACACCAATAAGTAATTCTCGGTCAGACCGAGTCTCACTTGTGCAATGGCATAAGCCAAATCGGTGGGACCGAGTTTTTCAACTCGGTGGGTCCGAGATGGTTTCGGCGGAAACCTAAACGTAGAATTTTCGAATCAAACCTAATCTATGAGCGTTTTGACTGGATAGAAGTTTATCAAACGTGGCTAGAAACAATATGATCACAATGTGCTAGGAATCAGATTGAGGAATAGCACAAAGATCAAGTCCATACCCTAGTTCGGCGGGGACTTGCTATGGCGGCAACGGCGAGGCAGAAATCCCGTTGACGGCGACGGGGACCAGCGACTGGAGGATGCTGGCGGCGAGAAGACGATCCGGAGACCTCGAGGGCAGAGCAGGCTATCGCGCGGGCGAAGGGGTTCGGAGAAATTTCCAAATTTTGCCCGTGACTATATATAGCCCGACCCTGTCGGTGTGACCGAGTGGAACAACTCGGTGGCACCGAGATTCATAAATGCGTGCAGTTACTGAAACTCGGTGCGACCGAAAGGTTCAAATCGGTTGCACCGAGATCGAAAACCTAGATCAACTTAATGATCTCGGTAGGACCAAAAGTGGAGTATCGGTCAGACCGAGAATCATAAAGAGGTTTTGGAAGTTTAAGTCTATGACGAATCGGGGACTCCGAGCACTCCTCACACAGAGTGGTTCGAATCTGACTTGATCAAATTTTGTGATGCAGCATGAATAGAGTTTGAGACGAGAAAAGCATAGATAGCTAGAGGAGGTTCTTAGGCATTCTTGTCCATCCACTTGGCAAAAAGAAATAAAGCCGAACAATCAAAGCAACAAGTGGATGTCCTCGAATGAGTAAAATATGCAACCAGCATGCTCACACAATAAGATGGCAAATGAAATATGTGGCAAGGCATGCACAACCAATTCTAGCATCTATCAAGCAATTTGCAATGACTAGGTCATCTATATATGAGTATATTGACTTAGGAGTCAAGTGAGAACACTTGATCATAGGTCATACTCATCGTTTAAGCTCAAGTGGGGTTACCACTTTTACATAAAGCATTGTTGTGTTCACATCTTTAGAGTTGCTTTAGCTCAAGTCTTAGAGTAAAGCTCCCCCTAGATGTGATATCCCCCCTAAGAGGGATGAACTAACCTTGGGTTTTGTCGATGATGACTTCATGTAGATATTGAAGATGTGGATGCTCAATGTTGATGTAGATCTCTTGGAGCTATCCATTTGAGTGAATTGCACTTTCAATACCTACATGGGTTAGTCCCACAAGGAACAAACAAGGATATCCATAGACATAGAGTTATGCACACAAAAGATGATGTCCATGAAAACTTTTAGGTTACCTTGTCCCTTGTCTTACCAACAAGAGGGTTTGTGACTCCTTGAACTAGTGCAAGATGTGGAAGTTCATTGCACTTGTTCTTGCCAAAATGATAAGAGTGAAGTATGTTGGCGGAGTCACCATCAAGAACTCTCTAGTTCTTCTTCTTTTGGATCCACATCATCTTGATGGGAATCCTTGGAGTTGTAGTCGTACTTGATGAAGTGGAACTTGAAGTAGTCTTGGGAATCCACTTGACTAAGGTGTTAGGAGCTTCTTCAAATGCATCAATTTCCTCTTGAAGCTTGTCCTTGCCTTTTTGCTCGTAGTCTTGTGGTGGAAGATCATCTTGAGCTTGTGTCCCCTTGAAATAAGTATACTTCTCTTGTTGAGGGACAAACTTTGTCTTGGGGTATTGATCTTCTTCCCATTCAACTCCATTGGCATTGAACTTTCGTTCAAAACCAACACCTTGATTCTTCTGGTGCATTCCTTGCTTGCGCACAATTTCCTCGAATTGCTTACTCCCGGCAAGGCTTTTGTACACTCCTTTCTCTATAATTCCCTTCAATAAGCTATTTTCTTGCTCAAGTGTAACTTGGCTAAGAGAATCATTAGTGGAATCAAGAGAACTACTGGAAGCAACAATATTGGATTTAGCATGATCATTGTTACTACTGGAGGAAGAATCTTTCTTGTTAGACTTGACTTGAGGCATGTAAGTGGATAAGAGTAAACGCTTGGCAATGTAAGAAGAACTTTTCTTGCGGAGATCATCATTGATTGCCTTTAAGAACTCATGCTCTTGCTCAAGATTGAGCTTTTCAAAGCGTAGTTTCTCATGAGCTCTTAAAAGTTCTCGATGATCTTCGAAGATAGTGTCATGAGCTAACTTAAGAGTTTTTAGTTCTTTAGTTAGAGCCTCAATCTTCTCCTTATCATTGTCATTCGTTTTATCTTGATTAGCATGATTAATTGGTCTTTCATCATAGTATTCATCACTAGAGTTGTCACCAAGCAAATCATCACCTAACAAGTCATCTTCATCACTATTGAAATCAACATACTCGGGGTGTGTTACCTTAGGACCTTTGGCCATGAAGCATCTTCCAATTCCTTCATTTGGTGAGTCAAATATGTCATAGGAGTTGGTTGACGCAAGTGCTAGACCGGCAACACCTTCATCTTGAGTATCTTCGGAGTCGGAGTGATAACTTCTCTCGGAGTGGCTGTCGGAGTCGGAGCCGGATACCATTCACCAACATGAGCTTGATGTCTTCGTCTTGTGTAGCTCCTTGATGATTTTTCCTTCCTTTCCGAATCCTTGCTTCTCCGTGAGTATCTTCGTTCATAACGATCATCTCTACTCCTTCTCTCTCTTGGTGGTGATCCTTTGCTTCTTCTTTTTTGAGAATCTTCTCTTCTCTTGTAGGGAGCCGTACACTCATTGGAATAGTGTTCGGGTCTTCCACAATTGTAATAGTTTCGCTCTCGACTAGAAGATCTTTTGTCATTGTAGGACCTTGACTTGGAGCTTCTATCTTTGCTTCTACTCTTGTAGAACTTGTTGAAGTTCTTCACCATTAAGCTCAATTCTTCATTGAAGTCTTGTTTCTCACTTGATGATTTAGGGGCTTCACATGAGGCTTTATAGGCACCACTTGATTTGTTGTGAAGTTCCTCTTTATCCTTAAGTGACATCTCATGAGCAACAATTCTTCCAATCACCTCCGTTGGCTTGAGATCTTTGTAATTGGGCATCATTTGGATCAATGTGCACACGGTATCATATTTTCCATCCAAGGCTCTTAGGATCTTCTGGATGATGAATCTATCGGTCATCTCTTCACTTCCTAAGCCGGCAATCTCATTTGTGATGAGAGCAAGCCTAGAGTACATTTCAGCGACACCTTCACCATCCTTCATCTTGAACTTGTCAAGTTGGCTTTGAAGCACATCCAACTTGGATTCCTTGACGGAGTCAGTACCTTCGTGCATATCAATCAAAGTGTCCCAAATTTCCTTTGCATTCTCAAGGCGGCTGATTTTGTTGAATTCTTCGAGGCACAATCCGTTGAAGAGAATATCACAAGCTTGAGCATTGTATTGCAACATCTTCAACTCATCCGCGGTAGCTTCACGGTTTGGTTCTCTCCCGTCAAAGAAGTCACCTTGCAAACCAACACACACAATAGCCCAAACAGCGGGGTTATGTCCAAGAATATGCATTTTCATTTTATGCTTCCAACTAGCAAAATTAGTACCATCAAAGTAAGGACCTCTATGGTGATAATTTCCCTCGCTAGACGCCATACTCTCCTAGGTTGTGAAACCAAGGCTATGACCACCAAAAGCTATGGAGATCAAGCAAATGGAGACCAAAGCTCTGATACCACTTGTAGGATTGAAAGTATGTCTAGAGGGGGGTGATTAGACTACTTGACCAAATAAAAACCTAACCTTTTCCCAATTTTAGTTCTTGGCAGATTTTAGTTATTTTGGCACAAGTCAAGCAATCATCACATAATTCAAGCAAGCATGCAAAGAGTACATTGGCAGCGGAAAGTAAAGCATGCAACTTGCAAGAATGTAAAGGGAAGGGTTTGGAGAATTCAAACGCTATTGGAGACACAGATGTTTTTCCCGTGGTTCGGATAGGTGGTGCTATCCTACATCCACGTTGATGGAGACTTCAACCCACGAAGGGTAACGGTTGCGCGAGTCCACACAGGGCTCCACCCAAGGGCAACGGTTGCGTGAGTCCACACAGGGCTCCACCCACGAAGGGTCCACGAAGAAGCAACCACCCACAAAGGGTCCACGAAGAAGCAACCTTGTCTATCCCACCATGGCCATCGCCCACGAAGGACTTGCCTCACTAGCGGTAGATCTTCATGAAGTAAGCGATCTCCTTGCCCTTACAAACTCCTTGGTTCAACTCCACAATCTTGTCGGAGGCTCCCAAGTGACACCTAGCCAATCTAGGAGACACCACTCTCCAAGAAGTAACAAATGGTGTGTAGGTAATGAACTCCTTGCTCTTGTGCTTCAAATGATAGTCTCCCCAACACTCAACTCTCTCTCATAGGATTTGGATTTGGTGGAAAGAAGATTTGAGTGGAAAGCAACTTGGGAAGGCTAGAGATCAAGATTCATATGGTAGGAATGGAATGTCTTGGTCTCAACACATGAGTAGGTGGTTCTCTCTCAGAACATGTGAGTTGGAATGATGTGTGTGTTCTGATGGCTCTCTCACAGAATGAGAAGAAGGTGGAGGGGTATATATAGCCTCCACACAAAATCCAACCGTTACACACAATTTACCAATCTCGGTGGGACCGAATCAGAAAACTCGGTCTGACCGAAATAGTAAACCTAGTGACCGTTAGGAATTTCGGTGGGACTGACATGCAACTCGGTAGGACCGATTCGGTTAGGGTTTGGGCATAACGTAATCTCGGTGAGACCGATTACACAAACTCGGTGAGACCGAATTTGGTAACTAGCTAACCAGAGAGTTGGTCAGGCAAACTCGGTGGGACCGATTTGCTCTTTCGGTGAGACCGAGTGGAACTCGGTGAGACCGAAAAGTTACAAAGGGGAAACACTGAGTTTACATTGCAATCTCGGTGGGACCGATTCGCTCTTTCGGTGGGACCGAAAAGTTACGAAAGGGAAACGGAGAGTTTGCAACCCCATCTCGGTGAGACCGAGATCCTTATCGGTAGAACCAAATTGCTAGGGTTTGGCAGTGGCTAATGACAAGTGAAACTCGGTGGCGCCGGATAGGAAGAATCGGTAGGACCGAGTTTGGCTTAGGGTTTAGGTCATATGTGGATATGGGAAAGTAGTTGAGGGTTTTGGAGCATATCACTAAGCACATGAAGCAAGAGGCTCATTAAGCAACACCTCATCCCTCCTTAATAGTATTGGCTTTTCCTAAAGACTCAATGTGATCTTGGATCACTAAAATATAAAATGAAGAGTCTTGAGCTTTTGAGCTTGAGCCAATCCTTTGTCCTTAGCATTTTGAGGGTTCCACTTTCACATCCATGCCATGCCAATCATTGAGCTCTCCTGAAATAATCATCTTGGAATAGCATTAGCTCAATGAGCTATATGTTGTTATGAATTACCAGAACCACCTAGGGATAGTTGCACTTTCAATCCTGCTCCCTCCATCCATGAGTACCTTGGTGAACTTATACCCCCCAACCTGAGGTGCCACCACTAATGCCAGATGACCCAGATTATCAACCCGGGGTGGATGATCCTCTCAACTCCACAAAATGGGTTGTTCAGACCAACGCAAATAACGGGGCACTGCCGGTTCAACGGAGTTTACTACCCTTTTATGAAGCTTTTGATCACGCTTACATAAGCTAGTGGTGAAGACATGGTATTGCCCACTATTCAACTGCTTCGGATTACTCTGATAACCCGATTGTTGCTGCTGCTGACTCCCTTGATGATTATAACCGCCCTGGTTGCCCTGACTGCCTTGATTGCCATGTCCGGTTTGGTTGCCTTGAAATCCTCAACCGGAGCTGCCTCCACCATAACTCGGCCCATGAGAACTGCCTCCTGAACCGCCGGGCGGTCCATGGTCGTATTGGAAAAGATTCAAATTTTTGAACTCCCACATGATAAAGCAATCCTTCCAAAGGTGCGTAGCTAGCCTTTATCGCGACCCGTGCTTTGTTCAAGGCTGGTTTAACAGGCGCTCAAGATTGGGACCTGATCCTCCACTCCACGGGGGCGGTTTACCCTTGCGACACTGACCATTATCCTGCGTGTTGGTGTTCAGCACAAAATCCAAACTGTTATCCGCCTTGCACTTACTGTTGTTCCCATGACCCGCCGGGTTATGTTGCTGCCCCTTGGTACTGCCATTCTTCTTTCCCTTCCCCGGCTTTTCATCATCAGACTCAGGGTCCTTGGTACTATCCGAGTCGGCATACTTAACCAGAGCTGCCATAAGTGTTGCCATGTCATTGCAGTGACGCTTGAGTCTTCCCAACTTCAGCTTCAAAGCCGTAAACAGGCAATTGCCTTCCAATGTCAAGACTGCCGTATCAGCATTGATGCGGTCTGATGAATGCAGAATAGCTGAGACTCACTTCACCCAATGGGTTGTAGAATCCCCTTCCTCTTGAACACACGCGGCTAGGTCCACAATTGACATGGGCTGCTTGCACGTATCTTTGAAATTCTGGATAAACCGGCTTTTTAACTCAGCCCATGACCCAACGAAATTAGCTGGTAAACTTTTCAGCCAGGTACGAGCTGTTCCTTCCAGCATCATGGTGAAGTACTTAGCACATGCCACATCATCCACGTCCAGCATCTCCATCGCCATCTCATAGCTCTCGACCCATGATTCGGGGGTAAATCAGCAGTGTAATTGGGCACCTTACGAGGCATGTTAAAGAGATTCGGGGGTAAATCGCCATCTCCTCCACCTGGTTTACCAATGGCTGGTTACTGGTTCCTGCCCCTGGCATGTTAAAGAGATTCCTTGCCTCGTAAATCGGAGGCAGGTGAGACCGGTACCTTCTCCTCATGACATCGTTTGATGCGCTCTGATCTAGCATAAGCCGGTAAGCCTGTGCCTCTAACTCGGCCCGCTCTGTGGCCATCCTGGTGTTCTCTGCTGCCAGATCTACCTTAGCTTGAGCTATCTGATCCTTCACCTTTGCAATTTCTGTGTTATGTTGATCCTGATCTGCCGGATTAACCTCAGCTGCCAGCAATGTTGCCAAAGTGTCGAATAAATCGGACAAAACCTGAATCGGCGGTGGCGCGGGGCCTCCTGCCCCAGCTAGTGTTGCAGCTACTGAACCGGAAATCATTGCCGCTGCGATAGAAGAATGTTGCACTGACTGTGTACCAGCCATGAAAATCACAACTCGGCTCGGCGGATCAAAGGTGTCCAGAATAATGTCGCCATCGGAACCGCCACCCATCCGGGCATCGTGCAGCTGATACAGTGACTCGGTCTCTCTGGTTGAAGACTCATCATCAGAGTAAACAACGGTTTCGCCACCAGATACCGATCTATCCTCAGATTCCGCTCCGTGGATGACTCCCACGAAGGCACACTTTATGGCAGGCTGAACCCGGGCAGGTCTTGCACGCTGAGCCATCTCGACGATGTTGGTGCAGATGTCTAGCTCGGGGCCCGATTCGCCGATCTTGTCAATGAAGACGTGTATTCCGTCAAAGGGGACCCGGTACCCGTACCCAATCGAGCCGGCCTCGGGGCCCCAGCCTGCGTCGTCGATGTAGAGCTTGCCGCGACGACTCTTGGTCATCCAGCCCACAGCATATCCCTTGAGTCCTTCGAAGCTTCCCTCTAAGAACTCGAAACCATCGTGCGATAGCCCAATGGTGGGCGCCGACTGTCGTGGGTTTGTCACGGCAGATGTCCTAGCGTAAGGACTTAGTCGTGGAGCCATCGCAACATAGTAGCTTAGAGGGGTTAAAGCGGAACAAGGGACGCAAGGAATTATACTGGTTCGGCCCCTTATGGTGAAGGTAAAAGCCTACTCCAGCTCTGTACTTCCCCCATAGTGAATCCTGCTCGGAAACGGGAAGTAACTTCTTCATCCTCCTCCATGGCATCTATACTTTTCAAATCGGCCTCCATCTCTTCCTCAGTTGATGGCCCAAAGTGGTCAGCATTGCTGTTTGCTCTTGGCCCCGGTGTCGGATGAGACACCCGATTCTCCCTGACTGACTCTTGAGAAGACATCTTGCTCTAAATCTGCAGCAGAAACAGCTCGAAACAAAAACAAAGGATATTCGTGTGATACGGTGGTCAAAACCTTTGGGACATTATATAATGAATTTTTACCGACCAAAAGAAGCATCGTGCAAGAAAACGGAGTCCGGGGGGCACACGAGGTGCCCACGAGGCAGGGGGCACGCCCAGGGGGTAGGGTGCGCCCTCCACCCTCGTGGAAGCCTCGTGTCCTTTCGGTCTGCTTCTTATTTTCTATTTTCTTAAATATTCCAAAACGGAGAAAAATTGCCATTAGAACTGTTTTGGAGTCGGTTTACTTATCGTACCACGTACCTATTCCTTTTATGAGTCTGAAATGTTCCGAAAAGTGTCCCTTATGCATTCCTCTAGGGTTATAGTTTCAATAACATTAGTTTCAACATTTATAGGATTACCTGAGATATAATGTTTGATTCTTTGGCCGTTCACCACCCTCGGATTCGTACCTTCAAACTCATGCTTTTGTATCCTTTTGTCATGCCATCTTTTAACTTTGTCTTTAAACAGCTTGGCATTGTCATAAGCCTGGGTTCTCCATTCATCAAGTGAGCTAATGTCAAAAAGCCTCTTCTCACCGGCAAATTTGAAGTCATAGTTGAGCTCTTTAATAGCCCAATATGCCTTATGTTCTAATTCAAGAGGTAAGTGACATGCTTTACCATTCACCATTTTATACGGAGACATACCCATAGGATTTTATATGCAGTTCTATAAGCCCATAATGCATCATCAAGTTTCTTGGACCAATTCTTTCTAGATCTATTAACAGTCTTTTGCGAAATTAATTTAAGCTCTCTATTGCTAAGTTCTACTCAGCCACTAGACTGTGGGTGATAAGGAGATGCAATTCTATGATTAACATCATACTTAGCAAGCATTTTATGAAAGGAACCATGAATAAAATGTGAACCACCATCAGTCATTAAATATCTAGGGACTCCAAACCTCAGAAAAATAACATCTTTAAGCATCTTAATAGAGGTGTTATGATCAGCACTGCTAGTTGGAATAGCTTCTACCAACTTAGTAATGTAATCAACAGCAACTAAAATATGTGTATACCCATTAGAGGAAGGAAAAGGTCCCATATAATCAAAGCTCCAAACATCAAATGGTTCAATAACAAGTGAATAATTCATAGGCATTTCTTGACGTCTACTAATCTTACCAATTCTTTGACATTCATCACAAGATAAGACAAACTTATGGGCATCCTTGAAGAGAGTAGGCCAATAAAAACCGGATTGCAATACCTTGTGTACAGTTCTATCTCCAGCGTGGTGTCCTCCATAAGCCTCGGAGTGACACTTGCGTAAGATCTGTTCCTGTTCATGCTCAAGTACACAACGTCTAATAACACCATCTACTCCTTCTTTATAAAGATGTGGGTCATCCTAGAAGTAATGTCTTAAATCATAGAAGAACCTTTTCTTTTGCTGGTATGTGAAACTAGGTGGTATAAATTTAGCAACAATGTAATCAGCATAATCAGCATACCAAGGAGCAGTACAAGAAGCATTTATGACAGCTAATTGTTCATCAGGAAAGCTATCATCAATAGGTAGTGGGTCATCAAGAACATTCTCTAACCTAGACAAGTTGTCTGCAACGGGATTCTCAGCTCCTTTCCTATCAATAATATGCAAATCAAGTTCTTGTAGCAGGAGAACCCATCTAATAAGTCTAGATTTAGCATCTTTGTTTTCCATAAGATATTTAATACAGCATGATTACTGTGAATAGTTACTTTAGAATCAACAATATAAGGTCTGAACTTATCACAAGAAAATACAACTGCTAAGAATTCCTTTCAGTAGTAGCATAATTTCTCTGGGCATTGTCTAGAGTTTTACTAGCATATTGAATAACATTTAGTTTCTTATCAACTCTTTGTCCTAGAACAGCCCCTACAGCATAATCACTAGCATCACACATAATTTCAAATGGTAAATTCCAATCAAGAGGTTGAACAATAGGTGCAGAAACCAAAGCTTTCTTAAGTATTTCAAATGCTTCTACACAATCATCATCAAAGACAAAAGGAATATCTTTTTGTAATAGGTTAGTCAGAGGCCAGGAAAATTTTGAGAAGTCATTAATGAACCTCCTATAAAAACCGGCATGACCAAGGAAACTTCTTATACCTTTGATGTCCTTGGGACACAGCATCTTTTCAATAGCATCAACTTTAGCTTTGTCAACTTCAGTACCTCTTTCAAAAATTTTATGCCCCAAGATAATACCTTCATTAACCATAAAGTGGCACTTCTCCCAATTCAAGACAAGGTTAGTTTCTTCACATCTCTGCAAAACTCGATCAAGGTTGCTCAAGCAATCATCAAAAAAGGATCCATAAACAGAGAAATCATCCATGAAAACTTCACAAATCTTTTCACAAAAGTCAGAGAATATAGCAATCATGCATCTTTTAAAGGTAGCAGGTGCATTACATAAACTAAAAGGCATACGTCTATAAGCAAAGGTACCGAAAGGGCAAGTAAAAGTAGTCTTTTCTTGATCGTCAGCTGACACATGTATTTGAGAGAAACCAGAGTAACCATCTAGAAAGCAAAAATGTGTATGTTTTTATAGTCTTTCTAGCATTTGATCAATGAAAGGCAAAGGGTAATGATCTTTTTTAGTAGCTTTATTTAATTTGTGGAAATCAATTACCATCCTATAACCTGTAATAATTCTTTGCGGCATCAATTCATCTTTATCATTAGGAACGGCAGTAATACCTGTCGTGGTTCTAAGTCTGACAGTAGAATGGGGGTAGGTATGTAGAGGCAAGATCCTAGCTATGGAGGAGTTGTACACGCGAGTTTTACGAGTTCAGGCCCTTCTCGGAGGAAGTAAAAGCCCTACGTCTCGGAGCCCGGAGGCGGTCGACTGGATATATGCGTGTGAGTTACAGGGGGTGCGAACCGTTGTCCCGGAGGAGGGGGTGGCTTATATAGAGTGCGCCAAGACCCCAGCCAGCCCACGCCACAAAGGGTTCAATGTACATTAAGGCAGAGCGTTACTGGTAACGCTAGTAATAAAGAGATATAAATGATCTTTAAGGTTACAGAGTGAATGACCGACCTTATCATCCTGAGTGACGTTAGGCCTTCTACACTCCGAGTGGTTTCTTGTGTCGTCGAGTGTCTTCAAGACTGTCGAGTGGAACATAACTTTATGGTCGAGTGGATGATGATTTTTCTTTGACTGCTTCTGGTTTTTTAGAGGTTACCTTGGGAAGGGTATCTTGGACAGATCCATGACCCTACCCTAGGTACATAGCTTCGTCATTAGCCCCTGAATGGATCAGGGTTTGAGTGAGGAAGGAGTTGAGAACACTTCCGACTCATTCTTCGTGCTATGAGTATATCTTGCTCAGGATCAATGAACTGAGGAGATAACATCAACTTCTTTTTCAGTCGCCTTGGTCCATTCTTAGTTTTTGTCGAGTGAACTTTCATGGTAGAGTTCCGAATGATAATGTGGAGGATGTTTTCAGTCTGACAAGTTGCTCTGCTCTCTGCGGATTTCGCGGGATTCGAATTTTGGGAAGCGCGCCGGACGGGCGGGGCCGTGGTAATCGGGCTGGATTAGGCAGGTCGCCTCGATCTCCGCGCCACCTTTTTCACCATGTATTGCGCGCGTGACTGTTGCGGGATTTGTTTAGATCGTCTGGGCCTACCAGTCAGTCACTCGGGGAATGACCTTATAAAAGGCAACGGACCAGGTCTTTGCACAACATGCTCCCTTTTTCTTCCTTCTTCCTTAGACTTCTCCGCCACGCTCGCTTCCGCTCTCGGTGTTGCAACCTCGCTCGGACTCGATCTGCCGCCATGGGGAAAGAGAAGACAGTGGCGTTGGAGCGCGCGAAGAAGGCGACCGCGAAGGCAAAGGGCAAGAGGACCAGCCGGGGCGGATCATCGTCAAGATCTGGCCTGTCGTCGGGCTGGATCCAGGGCGACTGGATCCACTCGACGATCATCCAAGACAACCTCGACGATCTGGTGGAGGGGGGACTGATCCCCCACAAATCGGCGCGGCTCCCGGGCAACGAGACCGAGCCGCAACCGCGGGAGGGTGAGTGCGTTCTGCTTGCCACCCACGTCGACCACGGGTTTTCTTTGCCTCCCCATCCTTTCTTTCGTGGCTTTCTGAACTTCTTCGGGGCTCAACTCCACCACTTCACTCCAAACACCATAGTCTATCTGGCTGCCTTTGTGTTGATGTGTGAAAATTTCTTGGGTTGTCGACCGCACTGGGGTCTCTTCAAACACATCTTCACCTGTCGCTCCCAGTCGGTCAAGAAGGCCAACCCGAGTGACGAGAGGACGCACGTGATCCAGATGTGCAGGGGCCTTGGTATCCATATGAGGAACAAGAGAACCTTCCCAGCGATGATCCTTCCCGACTCGGTCCGGGGCTGGCAGTCGACTTGGTTTTATTGTAAGGACCAGCCGACCCCGGGCCAGTCGACTGGACTTCCTCCCTTTTCCCTAGCTCGAGTGGAGAAGCCCTCCTCCTTGGGAGTGGTCCCAGAAGAGAAGGCGCAGGTCAAGGTGTTGGTCGAGCGGGTTGTCCAACTTGTCCGCGACGGGGTGACTGGGATGGACCTGCTGGAGGTTTTTCTCAGTCGACGCATCCAATCGCTTCAGGCCCGTGACCATCCGATGTGGATGTACTCGGGACTCGAGGACTCCACTCGGATCCACCCGGAGGACGTCAGTGAAGACACCTTGGAGAAGTGGCTGAGGGGAATCACTAGCAACAAAGACAATCCCCGGGGGTCTAGGAGGGTGATTCCATTCGACCACTCACGCCAGCCGAAACATGTATGATTCTGCTTTGCCAAGTACCTTCCCAATTCGCTGTGTGACACCTTGTTGATGGCCGACTGTACTTCTTTTGCTTGTTGTCTTTTCAGGCTCTCATTGACATGTACTTGATGCCCAATGGAGTGCAGGGGCAAGACGTCGAGGAAGGAGCGAGCGGGGGTGTCAGGACCGGATTTTCGGGATATTAATTTTCCAAAAGCGGCCCTTGTGCTCACCAGCCCCAGGATTACTGTTAGCTGATGAGACACCAACTTGTTACAGAAACTCCAAGCAAAATACAAAATATGAAGTACAGGACCATTCTGGCCTATGGGTACAACAATTGGTTTCTAGGGGTTGACGGCGGAAGCGGTTTGCAGATCATCAGCGTCTATGGGACTCCATTTCCCACAGGAATAGCTGACCAGGATAACTCCTATCTTCGCGAGGCTGCTATCACCATTATGTAGGTTCCGGGGCTGTCATCGCAATGCTCCTTTCCACGCAAGAAATCTGGCCAAGACAATAGCCAGGGACAAGCTAGTGAGTACTTTGAATGTACTCGCAAACATTAAGAACACAGGTATAATATAGCCATTGATAATCATGTTTTGAAATATTCCATGATCACTTCATCAGTTATGAAATAAGGTTCATGATGCACGCAAGCAGATCATTCAACTAAAACATGAGTAAACAATCAGGGAGTAGAAATGAAAAGCACCTATCGGGTGTCTGAAGCGACGCCTCGAAAGGATAATAGTATGAAGCGTGCCTCAGTCGGGCGTCTGTGTGACACCACATAAAGGGCTTATAAGTAAATGAAATAACACGCATGCCACAGTCGGGCATCTGTGCGACACCACATAAAGGGCTTATAAGTAAATGAAATAACACGCATGCCACAATCGGGCGTCTAGGCGACACCACATAAAGGGCTTATAAGTAAATGAAATAACATGCATGCCACAGTCGGGCGCCTGGGCGACACCACATAAAGGGCTTATAAGTAAATGAAATAACATGCATGCCACAGTCGGGCGTCTGGGCGACACCACATAAAGGGCTTATATAAGAATAATCACGGTGAATATCCAGGAGGTAGAACCGTCCCGGGGATACTCAATAATCCAAATAACATAAATGATTAGTCCATAATAATAATAATCATAATCATCATACGTCACAAGTTATGATCCATGTTCTGGTTTAGTAGTTTCTCCTCCGAAGACCGACACTAAGACCGACACTTGACCCATCCCAGACTGTAGTCCTTAACCATGGACACGGCTATTCGAATACGTATTATATCTCTGTAGAGGGTGCACTCTTTACCCACGAGTAACGGATTTCTTTAGTCCATCGGAACTAATTCCGTCTACGGTCTTTTGGTCGAAAACATGCCTGACTTGCACATAGCATCTTAACTTTACTCATGTCTAGAATCACCCAGACACCTGTTAAGCAAAACTCTAAGTGGGAAGGCTACAACCTCACGTAGCATGGGATCAAATTTTTATTGCGCGCTCTAAGGGGTGGCCTCCCCTCTCGGTCCCAACCGGAAACACCCATGCCCCCAGACCAGGTGGCATGCCTACCGGCTACAACTGGTATCTTCCACCATGGCCTCTCTGTACGGTGTGTGCTAGGACAGGGGTTGACAACTTACTGAACCGTACCCTACCTACGACAGGGACAAGTGGCAGCACGAAACAAGTATGGGGGTTACTGGCACAAGACTCGATCTACGGCCGACTCAGGAGGCTTAAGTATTTCCTGCATGGTTAGCTCAAGAATTATATTTCACAGCCATCACACACAACCACCACTCATCATACCTCCCCCTGCCCTACTGGTCATAACCGTCTCGACGAGGGACAAGCTCGTGTCTACACAAGACAGAGACTTTCCCGGGTCCTTCCACGTAGGCATGAGAGGCATATGAGGGTGATTGCTATCACAAGCTTATCCATTTCCAACAGGAAAAAATTTCATTTATGCACTCAAGGTGTATGATCATATCGTCACATAAAAATAACCAATGCTTCATGTCGAGGTGGTGTTATAACCGTATCAAACAACCCACAAAACATTATGCCAGGGCTCATAATGCTTGCTTTCAAGGTGTGGAGAGGTGAGGTGCTCTCCAAAACTTTTGAAAGTTTTCTCCTCTCTCCAACAAATCCTATTTTAAATAAATTTGAATTAACACATACTTTAAAAACAGTACAAAAAGGTTGTTTGGGAAATTTTGAAATAAATATGAAAATAAACTAGACAATATTTCAGAAACAACACAAAAAGAATCAAGTCATTTCGATTTATATTTAAAAACTTATAGCCAGTCAAAGTTTCAGTCAAACTCTGTTTTTAAAATAAAACAGAAAAGAAAACGTTTCAAATAAGAATACGCTTTCGAAGCAGGGGATACGCACTTGGGGGTTTTACGCCTTCACTTATCCAGCGTGGACGGGCGCGTGGGTCACTGAAAAGTGGGTCCATGGGGCCCACTGGTCAGGTTTGACAAGTCCTCTCTCCCTCCTCTTCCTCTGCACGAACGGAGGCGGGACTCCGGTGATCAACGCCGGCGAACGGCGGCTCCCCGTGGGCTCCAGAGGGTCGGGATGGATCCGCAAGACCGGGGCGGTCCTCCTGGTGGTCGTTGGGTCGGCGGGGGTGGAGGGAGTCGCCGGCGGCGAGCTCCGCGGCGGAGGAGGCTTCGGGTGGGTTTTGGGGTTCTGGGCTGCAGTGGTTCCCGATCGCATATGAGAGGTTGGGCAGCTCCGCTAGGTTGAGGGGAGTAGAGTGGTGTCGCTGGATGGGCGGGGGAGGCTCGGGTTGTGACGTACGGCACTGGAACGAGGCGGAGGCCGCACTGATCGGAGACGGGGAAGAAAGCTTCCCGCCGTCGATTGCTGGCCGTGGTAACTCTAGAGAGGTGGCTTGAGGTCGCCTGAATGCTTAGTCGAGCTCGGGGTTCCCTTTTATAGGCGGCCAAGGTCGGTTCTGCGGCGGTCATGGATAAGCTCTTCGGCGACCGTCATTCTGTAGGGGCAGGGCGACGTGGCGGCGACGAGCGCTAGCGGACGCGTTTGCGGATGAGATCGAGCTGTCCTAGGGGCAGCTGGCGCACTGGGGAGGCTTGGGCGGTGCTGCCATGGCCGGGGCCTGCTGTGGCCGGCCGCTAGTTCCCACGGCCGACCTGACGGCGGCGCTGTAGAGCTCCAGGGGCGGCTCTACGGCGAGGGAAGGGGCGGGAGTGTTGGTTGTGAGCGGGGAAGGGCCAGAACAAGCGCGAGGCGATGGCAGTGGGACGCGGCGACTCGGTGCGCGCACATGCAAAACGTGCGCTCTGGGCGCGCCCAGAGCACGCACACTGCGTGTTTGGCAGAATGCCACGGCATGCCAGAGGGCTCCAAATCACCTAAGGTTTAGCAGGTCTAGGCTAGGGCCATCTAGGAGTTTAGTGGACAAGCTGGTTAGGTCAGGGGATCAAGTTCACAAAGCAAACTAATAATCATGCCAAATCTGCTTATACACCCAAGGTGTTCGACAGAATGCTAAGTGCATCTAGGCAACTCTTGGGGGGGGGGCAAAAGCTCCAGACCAGTGTCTCTTTAGATGAAGGAGAGGATGGCTAGGTCATTTGGACAAAGCCAGAAACTTGTTAGTGCAAGCTTTGCAAAACTTCAGTTTTGGACAAAAAGAACAATGCCTCATTGCATGCACTTAAAATCCTCCAATGGGTCCACTCTCCTGGACTTAAGGGTTTTGTAGGATGGGCTATAAATAGGAAAAATCTCATGGCCACTAGAGAAAAATTTAATAGGGATGCAGTACAAATCACCAAGCTGGACCAGAATGAAAAAGAGGTTGATTCACTCAAATTTTTCAAAGAACATCAATGGGTTTTTGCATAAAGTTGAATAATATACTCCTATGAACATCCCAAAATTTTGGTGGAGGATAGAAAGAAATATTTAAATGGGTTGTAGTGCAAAATTGCTCTCTGGCCCAGATTTGAAAAATTGGGGTAGAGCTCAAAATATTAAATGAATGAAATATATTTTTGCATAAAAGTGATTTAAAAACATCACATGGCATCTCCAAATTTTGGTGAAAATTTTAAATAAATATATCAAGTGGTTGTAGTTAAAAAAGAGCTCCAAAACTAATGAAAAATCATTTTAAGGAATAAAGCTCAGAGAGAAATAATTGTGCAAATCAATTCCACTGATAATAGAAATGTTTTCTTTTTTTTGAAAGGGCAAACAAGTCCAATAATATATTTGGAATTTTTTTACTTGTGGTAAAAACACCATAATAACAAAGAAAAGAATGGCTTTGAAATCAAGGGGAAAAATCCAGAAAATGAAAGTTTAAATTTCCTGGCAAAATTTTAAATCAATGAAACAAGGTCAAAATTTTGGGGTGTCACAACACTACCCCCCTTAAGAAAAATCTCGTCCTCGAGATTTGCTAAAAGCGGCTTTAAGAAAATATAAGCAATAAAATGTGGCTACAGTGAGAGGGCAATAAGTGGTGTAAAACCACAGTGTGGAACACTGGCGCTGCGTGGGAAAAATCTACGGTTAGAGGGAAAACGAGAGATTTCTATGTTGGATACAGTAATTTAGAATAAATTCTAAATTTAAAATACGCTGGTCGTACCCGAGAGCACAGTGCTCTCTCTGGCTGACAGGTGGACCCGGGGCCCACTATCAGCCTCTTCTTCTTCGTCTGGTTCTTTCTTCTTCCTCTCTCCCGCGTGCTTTCCCGCGCTTTCTCCACCGGTGACGTCTAGCACGTAGGGCATCTAGGCCGTACCCACGGTAGTGCGCGGCGTGCTAGCTGCCGGTGCAGCGTGCACTCACCTCGCGGGCCAGCATGCTGTCGGCGCTGCTCGCGGATTCGCCTCCGAACACCGGCGATCGGGCGACGAGCGGCGCTGGTGGACTTCGCCTACCGTACACCAAGCTCGAGCTATAAAACGGCCGAGGTGCTTCTCTCTTCTTCCTCACACCTGGCCTCGCTTCTCCTTCTTCCTCCTCCATTTCCGTTTACAGAAGCTAGAGACGAGGTTTGAATGGCGGAGGTGATGCCGGATTGGTATGTGATCCTGATGTCCGGAGGGCTGGCGGCATTGCTGGGGCTCTCCGTGCTCCTGTGTGCGATGATCCTCGATGATCATCGTGATGCTGCCGCTCGAGTGTTGGCTCTCCGCGGTGGCGGTGATCACGAGGAGTAGGTGTGGTGTCGGGTGTTAACTGTTGTTGGTGTGCGGGAGGTAACTCGTATCCGGATGATTATCCACTAATCTCTCTTTCAGAGACTGTGGTGCGTTAGGGAGATGATTAGCCAGATGCAACACGGTTACGTGGTGTTGCAAGAAGTGTATGTGTTCGAGTGGTTGCGGTTGTGAGTTTGCTGCCGTGGTGCTGCGTGAATAAAATTCCATGTCGTGAGGAGACATATGCTGTAGCAACTCAGGGAAAAGAAATCTCACTCCAGGATTTCTCGCGAGGAAAAAATTAGTTGATCGAAATTTACAGCAGCAAAAATTACTCATTACAATTGAAACCAAATGTTCATCTCATCGCACAAGGTTTAGAATAACACGCATGAGTTACAACACTTAACTAAATGCGAGAATACAAGAATATAGCAGTGACGTCTAGAATGAAAATGGCAACTGGATGGGGTCCCGAGAAAATGTCTCTGGTACTGGGGCGCACTCTTCTTCTATCGGGGGAAGCGAATTGATAAGTCGATGAACGCGTCTCTCTTGGTCGGGCCTCAGTGGTCTGCCGATGGCGATCTGAGGATTTAAATCAGCGAGGCTCTGGAGATAACCCATTACTCGCTGGGTCAAACGCTCTTGAGCGATGACATACTGGACAAGGTTGGCCAGTACTGGGTCTCTCTCAATTCGTCCACCGGGAAAAGATGTCACTTCCCTGGGTGCTGCATGGCTCGGAAAGTAATAATACCCTCGTTCGCTGGCATAGGGTACCGCGAATCGAAGGCGAACAATTGCTTCATGTGCAGCCGCTTCTATGGCCATCTGCGGAGTCGACATAGATTTCCCTAGGAATGAGACTTCCGTTGGGTCCTGATTTGAGTTTACGGGAGGGATGTGCACTACTGCCCAATATTTCGAGGTGGAAGAGGTGATCCTCGATTTGAGCAGCTCGTACTGGGGTGGCTGGGTAGAACCCATGGTACTGCAGGTAAAGTCCCACAATATTTTAACAAAACTACCCGGGGTTGCATCCGGGGTTCTCAGATAAATGCTAGGGCTCGGCATGGCAAGAAATGGTTGTGAGGGTTGCGCACAAGATGAGGGGTACTCGGCAAGGTCACGAGGTGTCCCTTTTATAAAGCAACTGGGCTGGGTTATTTACCGCGGTGAGGGGCAACTGTTTGTCGGTTCTGCTCTCATGGGGTCAGGGTCCAAGCCACAGATACACGCATCTCACAAAAGTGACGTGTTACTGTGGGTGCCGTCGGGGTTGGTTTTGGTAGCTACGCCCAGAATTAAAAATGTAACCGTACATCAACACACTTATGCACAGCTATTTTTTTAAATAGGGGCACACATGCAGACAACACTGCGGTAATACAAGATCACACAACTACAGGTTGTGGACATACTGAGACTCGGTACTACTTGAGTGACTTAGTCTACCTCGTTTATATCTAAGCGGGTGTGCCTTGTGGATGCCGAGGCTTCTCCATTGGCTTCACCGTCGGGGTTAGCTGGAGGGGGTTGAGGAACTGCAGGGCCGGGGTAGTGATGATGACCATTGCGGGGATTGTTGGCCACAATCCCATTGGAGTGTGTTCCTAAAAGGCGAAGGGGCACTTCTGGGGTCATCAAAGCACCTTGGTCGAAGGCCGGGGCTGACCTCAAGGTCTCGATCGGTTGTCCGAACAGCACGACTGGGTTGTCGGCGTCGGGCTCATCTTCTCTTCTTGCTGGGGGTCAGCGGATCAGCTCTCCACGAGCTGCGATCAGATCAAGGGTGATTTGATCGAACAGTCCCTCTAGTGCACTTACATAGCGCACTAGGTGCAATAATGCAGGATCCGTCTTGTGATCTCCGTTGGCAACTTGTGGTGGTCTACCATACCCGTCATGGCTGGGGTAGTAGTAGAAGGAGCGACAATTAACTCGGGGCGACAAGTGCCAGAGTTGAACTATAGCTTCTCGGGCAGCTAGTTGGATGGCTTGTGGCTCAAAGGAAGTTGTCCTTCCGGTGAACCCGTAGGGGCGTTCTGGCGATAGACCCCTACCATAGACGTGCACAGTGGCCCAAAATTGACGGCTCTCACCGCTCATGGACCCTTGGTACACAACATACTCCGGGGGCTCTTCTAACGCGAAGGCACGACGGGTGAGGTTTGCTAGCACGGTTACGAAACCTCCAAGGTTGGTTGCTGTGGTCTCATTGTGAACAATGGGGCCGGGCATTATAACTTGGTTTGGGGTAGAGGCTGTGCTGTGCTGGGTTGAGGCTAGCGTGCCCTTTTATAGAAAAAGGGGGCGGAGTCTTCCTTCGCATGCTTGCGAAAAGAACTGTTGAGAGCCGGTCACTGGCGCATGATCGACAGGCTAGACTGATA
The DNA here is from genome assembly GCF_056163025.1 of Triticum urartu. Taxonomy (NCBI): domain Eukaryota; kingdom Viridiplantae; phylum Streptophyta; class Magnoliopsida; order Poales; family Poaceae; genus Triticum; species Triticum urartu. The sequence goes on from NC_141873.1 coordinate 111,530,050, forward strand.
GGTTGGGCACCGACTGCCAAAAGGTGCCGGGTCACTGTGACGCTATCTTACACGAGAAGCTTGGCCGGGGTTTGGTTAAAGTCTGGTGGGTTGGTTTACCTAGGTTTTCGACCTGGCTAAGATAGGATTAGCCAATGGTCAGCCTGGCTCTGATACCAAGTTTGTCAGGACCGGATTTTCGGGATATTAATTTCCCAAAAGAGGCCCTTGTGCTCACCAGCCCCTGGATTACTGTTAGCTGATGAGACACCAACTTGTTACAGAAACTCCAAGCAAAATACAAAATATGAAGTACAAGACCATTCTGGCCTATGGGTACAACAATTGGTTTCTAGGGGTTGATGGCGGAAGAGTGTTTGCGGATCATCAGCGTCTATGGGACTCCATTTCCCACAGGAACAGCTGACCAGGATAATTCCTATCTTCGCGAGGCTGCTATCACCATTACGTAGGTTCCGGGGATGTCATCGCAACGCTCCTTTCCACGCAAGAAATCTGGCCAAGACAATAGCCAGGGACAAGCCAGTGAGTACTTTGAATGTACTCGCAAACATTAACAACACAGGTATAATATAGCCATCGATAATCATGTTTTGAAATATTCCATGATCACTTCGTCAGTTATGAAATAAGGTTCATGATGCACGCAAGCAGATCATTCAACTAAAACATGAGTAAACAATCAGGGAGTAGAAATGAAAAGCACCGATCGGTGTCTGAAGCGACGCCTCGAAAGGATAATAGTATGAAGCGTGCCTCAGTCGGGCGTCTGTGCGACACCACATAAAGGGCTTATAAGTAAATGAAATAACACGCATGCCACAGTCGGGCGTCTAGGTGACACCAGATAAAGGGCTTATAAGTAAATGAAATAACACGCATGCCACAGTCGGGCGTCTGGGCGACACCACATAAAGGGCTTATAAGTAAATGAAATAACACGCATGCCATAGTCGGGCGTCTGGGCGACACCACATAAAGGGCTTATATAAGAATAATCACGGTGAATATCGAGGAGGTAGAACCGTCCCAGGGATACTCAATAATCCAAATAACATAAATGATTAGTCCATAATAATAATCATAATCATCATATGTCACAAGTTATGATCCATGTTCTGGTTTAGTAGTTTCTCCACCGAAGACCGACACTAAGACCAACACTTGACCCATCCCAGACTGTAGTCCTTAATCATCGAAACGGCTATTCGAATAGGTATTATATCTCTACAGAGGGTGTACTCTTTACCCACGAGTAACGGATTTCTTTAGTCCATCGGAACTAATTCCATCTACGGTCTTTTAGTCGAAAACATGCCTGACTTGCACACACCAG